>NC_080084.1:8975651-9287107 GCF_949987535.1 Balaenoptera acutorostrata | reverse complement strand
CTCAAGATTGCTTTGGCTATTCGGGGTCCACCCTGATTCTATATGACCTCATCTCCACTTCCCTACATCTGCCAAGACCTTATTTCCAAGTAAGGTCACATTCCCAAGTCCTGGGAGTTAGGACTTCAACATACCTTCTTCAGAGACATGATTCAACCCATAACAGTCAGTTAGTGTTGACTATGATGACGAGTATCTAATAGCATTTTCCCAGATGTCCCACAGATGTGGTCTGAACAGTGGATGAGGCTAAATCCAGGCTATGGGAGGGTGTGGCTCAGAACAGAGTTGCCCTGCCTGGGCAGAGGCAGAGTTGGTGAACTCACTTGGTCCTCCTGGGATGTTGCAGTGCATGAAGGGACATTTCTTCCTCTTTAGTGTTATCTCCTGTTCCAGCAGAGACCCAGTGTGCAGCTGGGAGGTGAGGGAGGGGGAGGGGAGCTTACTGTTGGGGAGGGGAGGCTATACTCACCACTCCTCCCAGACCAGATCACAGAGGCCTCGTTTTCTAGGGTGGAGCCCCTTTGTGGGCTCTGAGAAACTGACACGTCTGCACTGGTAGGTGGGCTGCCTGGCTCTCCCTGGAGAAGGCCTGCCCAGGGATGTCCCAGGGATGCTCTTGGAGTTGTTTTCTTTGGGACCATCCTCTGGGCTCTGCTTGATAATTTTCAGGGTAACACTCAAAGAATAGAAACAGCAAGTTCTCTTTAGACACAGATGGCCACACCAGTGCGTTGCAACCCTAGCTGACGTGCTTAGAACAGCTTCCAGTCCGTGGGGCAGCACAGCACACCAGGGGTGCAGCATATGTTATATCTGTTATGTATATGTGTACACCGGGAGCTGGGAGGACCTAGAAAAGGGTCCCTAACCCAGCTTGGGTGAGAAGAAGAGGAACCACGTCCCAGGGAGGTGACGCCTGAACACCTGGATCAGTGGGGTGATGGAGAGGCGAGAACACAGGCTAGCAAAATGGGGGGACGAGCGTGCAGGGCACACTGTTTGTGATGCATGGCAAGCCTTTGGGC
The DNA here is from genome assembly GCF_949987535.1 of Balaenoptera acutorostrata. NCBI lineage: Eukaryota > Metazoa > Chordata > Mammalia > Artiodactyla > Balaenopteridae > Balaenoptera > Balaenoptera acutorostrata. Next base: position 9,286,079 of record NC_080084.1, on the reverse strand, counting down.
TGGCTGGGATTTGTTGGCTAGTGCAGCAGTTAGGAGGCTTGTCTGCTCCCTGAATGCATTTACATTTCAGTGGGAGTTAACACTTGTTCAGGTTTCAAACTGGTTCTCATCAGAAGCTGTAAGAGCAGCTAAGGTCCTGGAGGAAAACCGGTCAGTGACAGGGGCCAGCACCTCTTCTGGTGTGTTGTACTACGTTTTACCCGAGGGTCCCACTGACTGTGGGTCTAATGACATCTCCAAGGGACATCTCTTACTGTAGGACAAAAGAACCTGCGCAGTCTCTTCCTGTCCCGTGACACCAGCACCCAATGGGTTCTATTGTATACGGTTCCCATGTCATAGGGCGCCATCGAAGATGAGCCAGGGAATCTCCCCCGGGTGCCAGGTGGCTTGAAATATCTCATTAGGAATAGCTGTGTGGGAAGAAACAATATTTTTAGCCGTGGGTAGGCAGTGTTACTGAAATATGAGTTATTTGACATTACGGAACTTAGAAACATCAGTTCAAGTCAGATGGTGCAATAATAACTGTAACCGCAGTGGAGACCACAGATCAAAGGGCTGGGAAATGGGATTCAGCTCTGGCATGTTTCTCTGTTTTGCATATTATTAAGTAGTACTGAGCCAATCTCAGGATACAGCGTTACCAGAGACAATTCTTGCCTCGGGTTGCCTGAATTTTACTCTGAGGATGACTTGCTGGGCTCCCAGAGGAGTTCTAGGGCTTCGGGAACTGATCAGGTCTCTGAATTTCTGATGAGGTGGGGTCCACAGTGGGGCTACGGTGTGAGGTTCGCCTCCTGGGGAGAGAAGCAAGGTCAATGTGCGGGTTGGCCGGGAGGTAGACCCTGCAGGGTTTAGTGCTTGGGATGTTTACCAGGAGTGGCACCTGGGAGGGACATCGTGGAAGGGAGGGGCAGTCTCTCTACCTGCGAAAGAGGGTCCAGGTTGAGACTGTGTGTGCGACTTGTCCCATCCTAAGCCTCAGTGGCTGGTCTTTTCACCCTGCGTCCATCAGCGGCTGGGTGTGGGCCACCCTGGCTGGGAGTGTGACATTGGACCGGGTGACTGCAGCAGAAGCCATTCCCGAAGGGCAGACAGCTGAGCCCCAAAGCCAACCCCACTCCCAGCAGCTGGGGCAAGAAGGTCTTCCCTGAAAGGGCATCTGGACCTCTCGTCTCTCTGTCCACCCCAGGAAGCTCCAAGTACTTATTTCAGTGTGGGTCCAGATCACTCAGTCAGTAAGCACGTCATGGCCCATCGACTTGGGAGGATGGCCTATTACTCTGGGTGGTGAGAAATCAGAACTGCTGCTCGCGATGTGAATGCACAGCTAGCGTAGGTGAAATCGGTACTTAAATCTACTTCCCTCTCTGACCTGATATCTGCACGACTCACAGGTCCCTGGGCAGGGCGTTCTCATTCCTGATCAAAGGATCAGTCACCAGAATCTGAGAGCCTGGCGGGGGAGGCGAGGCCCCCAACCCAATACCCCTCCCCTCCTCACAACCCCTCTCACCTACTCCCCAGAGTCCGACCCAGAAGGTGGTCTTTGTTAGGCATCCCTGATTCGCCAGGTCCCGCAAGTGTCTGGTTCTCCCCCCTAATTTAAAAGGGTGGCTTTGGTTCCTCCTTGCCCAAAATGCTTCCTAAAAGGAAAACAGTGAACATTCTGGACGGGCAGGGAGGTGTAGGAAAAGAATGTTATTGTATGAGGTGGGGATCCCCAGTTTGTGTTTGCTCACAGGGGTCACCTGGGGGTAAGTCCCATCATCTTCCTGCGTGTCTTCTCTGTTCTCTCCGAGTGTGGAGAAGAGGGCAAGTGGTCCCTAAGGTCCTTTCCAGGGCTGCGATTTCCTTATTCCTGTCTCCACCATGGGATGTGGTCTTATTCCGTCTCCATTCCCCTCAGGTCAGGGTGGCGAGTCCCATGTCCCTTGACTTCGGCAGCCCGGTGTTCACACTGCCCTGTTTCCTTACCAGCCCATCCAGACACTGATATGCTCTTCCAGTGGGCAGCCCTACCTTCCTCCCAGCAGGTGGGGAAGGGGGGTAGGAGGGAGGCTGGGTAGGGGCACTGATTTAAGGTCAATCCGGTCTGGGTAGGTGGGCAGGAGAGGTGGAGGGGCTGACAATTCACTGCCAGGCTTGGGGCAGGGGTACGACTTCAGCGATGCATGGGGGAGGGGGCATGGCCTTAGCAGGGCATCCCTCAGCCCGTAGTTGATACGCCCCTCTTTTCCCCAAAGCCACAAACTGCTCAGCCAGGTGATGAATCTAGATTTAATATGGTTTCATTTTCTGGAAACTGCCCAACCCCAGCTCAACTCAGCTGAAAAGGCAAGAAGCACTGATTCAGGGCAAGAATTTGAAAGTGCAACTACATTAGGAGCTGGAGTGGTGAGATGGGAGCTCCTTCCCAACATCAGGGCTGATGCCAGACGGCCAAGCTGTCATTTCTGGCGAGGTGACAAGGCCCTGATACTCTGCTGTGAGGCACTGGCTCATTACCTGACATCCCTGTGGTCATGGCCGTCTGCTCGGTTCTCCCCCCTCACAAGATGGCAAAGCAGATCGCACAAGACACCAGTGCCAGCATGCCAGGCACGAGGAGGATGAATGCACTCAAAGCCGGACAGAAACAGAGTGGCCTTCCTAGAAGGTGCCACTGGTATTTGAAAAGGGCCCCTAGTTAAAATACATGAAAAGGCCCTTCTGGTCAATGTACCAGTACATAGGCTTTGTCCTCAGATGGTGTGGTACTTTTCCATAAATTGCTTGATTTTTAGATGCCGTAAAAGCACCACATCTCTTCAAATGAGGAAGTGATTGGTACCGGCCCGAATAAGCATTCTTGGGTAGACCTGGGCTGCTTACTGCCATCACCCAGAGCACACAAGGGACAACGTAGAGTCGAATCTCTCAAGCTGAAGACCCTTGAAAGTCTGGCTTTTTCCAGCTCCCTCAAAAGCACGTAAGAGGTTTAAATGGTAAAAAGTATGCTTCTGGGTAACTGTTTTCCAGCCATGTCATGGTGCTTGTTTGAGTTGAGTTCGCTAAGGTCATGCTAGGTAGACCCTGGGGTCGTAGTGACTTAGCGCATCAGAAGTGTATTTCTCAACCACGTAACATTCAGTGGGCACCAGGGGTTACGGCCGTGGGGCTGCACTCCACGTGGTCACTCAGGATCCCAGGCTTTCAGAAGTTTCACTTCTTTAACACGTGGCTTCCAATGGACTAGGGGATGAGTATCCAAACCTCAGGAGGGAGAGCAAATAGAAGATCGTGCAGCCGGCTTTCCAGGCCCGCCTACAAGAGTGCACTTTGTTTTTGCCCAGATTGCATTGGCCAGAACTAGTACAGGCAGACTAACTGCGAGAGAGGATGAGAAATTCAGATTATTTTTTGTGGCTGGGGAGAAGGAAAAATATAACGGTGTCTCTGTTATAGAGAGTGTGGAGGATTTGTTTCCAGAAAATTCTGTCTCATCATTGGTGCATAGATGGTATCTATCTATTTATCATCAATCTATCTATCTGGCATCTATCTAACCTCTATCTATCTATCTATCATCTATCATCATCATCACTATCATTTACCATCTTTAATAACAATGAGCCCCTATATAACACCTTTCAAAGCAAAATTAAGATCTGGCAACAGCTTGCATCCAGTCACGTGACTCCCTCATCCTGCCCGTCTGCATTAATCACTGTCCTGAATCCTGTCCTCAATTTTTTGCTAAACATTTTCAGAGATGTATCTTCTCTACATGTATCCTAAAGATGTATCTATTTTTATTTCAGGTTTTTACTCGTAGAAAGGATCTCGTATACATGCTCTTTGACTTACTTTTTCCATGTAAACATTCGACTGCCACGGTTCATCCATATTCTGGTGTGTTGCAGGACATCACTCATATCGTGGTTCTCCCTCAATTTATTCATCCCGCCTCCGGCAGATGCGCATCGGGCTGATTGCAGGTTTTGCTATTTGAACAATGCTTCCATCCTCATCCTTTACACGCCTCGTGTCGTGCACGGAGCAAGAATATTTCTTGCCTGTCAACTGGAGTGCTTAGCTTGATGAGATAATGCTTAACTTTCAAACTGCTCTTCCTATCAAAAGTGTGTGAAAGACCCTGTGTGTCCATACCTTCACCAACACTTGATACAGTCAGATATTTTCATTTTTACTAATCCCGTCATTGTTTATTAATGTGGATAACACACACACCTTTTTATGCTTAGCTTCCCCTGGTAGCTGGATTCCCTAAGCTGTCATTATTTTTCCTACTTCTTGCTGCATCCCAAAGCAAGACGTGCTACACGATCTCAAACCAGCTCTCAGATGGGAAAAGAAGTTCTGATTGAAAGATTTCACGGAAGGGGCAGACCTGCAGGCAGGTTGTTGTCAGTTTGCGGATGGGTGGCCCCTACCTTTGCAACATTTAATTCCCGCGTCTTTTCATCTTGGCCACTCCAGATACTATTACACAGCTCTACAATTTTGCTGATTTTATGAAAAGCAGCACAGAAATCGAGACCAAAGAGGAATCTCCTGAGGGGCCAAGGCAAGTCAGCAGGCTGGAGTAGGGAACGGGGCTGAGAATGTCTGCTGGCTGACGGAAAGCCACACAGCATCCTCGGAGTATGGATTAGGATAAAAGTGATCATTTTCCCCGCAGCGGCTCGGTCTGGCTCATCTGCACTTGGTTACAGGTGCAGAACTATGCCTCCAAGCCCTGGATGTGATAGCCACATTCACATCTGCCCTCAATCTGTCTGGCTTAGTAGGGGCAGTCGTGTGAAGATAAATCATGTAAACAAGTTACAGTAATGGAATACTTACTTATAAACTGCATTTGCAAAGACTTGTATCCACTGTTCAGAAGAAAGATCGTGTTGTCTTGCAGCTTGTTAAGAAAATCCACCTGTTTTAAGGGTGTACCTGCTCCACCCAGGCAGCTGGCACCCTGGGAAGGGAGGAATCCACATCGTCAGCTTTCTTCCTTCAAGTCGTGGTGGGGAGGTGGCGGGGAGGGGGTTGGGGAGGGCGGGAACCTAGTCTTTAAGATGCAAGTGGCTTTTCCATCTGGGTGCACAGCGCTTCAGTTTGATGGACCGAGCAACAGAAAACATAAAGAGTGTGTTCTCCTCGCCCATATTTTCTCCTCCCCTCTCCTCCTCTTTGTGGCTTAATAATTTATTTTTTTCTCTCTGCCTCTGGCCTTCCTCCTGAGATGGGGGCTCTGTGTTGGCCCCGACGGAAGGGATAAACAAAGGGAAAATCTGAGTTCTGCATCCACCACCCATGTCTCCCCTCTGGTGTGGCAGAAAGAGAAAGAAAATGCCTCTGACCCACTGTGATGGGGAGAGGTGCTGGAGTGTACCCACTCATATCCTACGGAAGGAAATGGTGCTTCTCCTGACAAAAGTGCTCCGTCAGGCCACTCAGACCCATCAGCTGGGGGCAGTTGGGCTCATCGCCTGTTACTGCCAGCCACCTTGGGCCCTCCCCACAGCTGTCTCCCCTAGGGCCTTTGGGAAACCCAGGCAGAAGAGCTCTTACCTTTTGGAACCTGTTCACTCCCCTGCCTCTGCCCACATCCCCCATCTCTACTGTTCGCTGGAGACAAAGGTCCAACCCTGAAATCTTAGCAGGGACTGTTAAGCCACAGAACACGTAGAGATTCTAGAATGACATAAGAAAGAGATAGAGCCACTGCCTACTAGCTGGTATGAATATTTTATTTATGTGTGGAAGGAGATAGGGATTCTGTGTGTGTTTCTGCAGAATGGTGTGTACCGAGTCCAGTGTGTGAACCTTCTCCTGAGATCAGAACCTTGGAGGGGTTGTTCACTGCGGCAAACCTAGTGCCTAGAGGGGCACCAGCACATAGTAAATGCTCAATAAACCCCGGGTGATGAGTAAAAGGGGGATGCGAGCGAGGCTGTTGGATATGCTGGACTTGGGCAGAGGCCGTTTTGTAAAGGTCATAGAAAATCTGAGGCGCTGGGGTTCCTGGAAGCCTTGGGCTCCACTCAGTCCCCTGGCGTCTACAGTCCAGACTCACACGTCCTGACAAGGCACAAGGGCCGGAGAGGGAGAAGTGGCCGGGGACCAGGCGCACACGTGTGTGCCCTCAGAGGCTGGCCCAGGCTGGGGGCATGTTTGCTGCTCTCCGCCCCAGGTGTCATCGGCCAGCCCGAGCCATATGTGGACGAGACTGACAGATATGGTTCCACAGCCCAGGGCCTGGGATGAGGCACGTGTGCCCAGCAGAGGCAGATGCCTCTGAGTCAGGATCGCAGTGCCCGGTTTTACAAGTGAGGAAAATGGTGCCACTAAAAGGCAATTATTCAAGTGGTGTTAAGTCAGCTTTGCAGCTCCTGGCGACGCCAAGCAGAAGAGAGTGGTGTGGGGAGTTCTCTCTCTCTCAAGCTCAGGCTGGAAAGCAGAGCTTGCGCCTGTGTGTGGATAAGCTGTGGTGAGGGGCCTGGACCTCCAGATTCCTTTACCTGAACATCATCAGGAAGGGGGAGGCAGCATCCGATCAGCAGAAAGGGCTTCGTCCCAGGAAACAGGGAACCCAAAGGTGCTTCAAGCTGGTTGTGTATCTGACGTCCGTCCGGATCTCAGCCACTTCACGGAGGTTCCAGGTCCCCTGTCTGGCCACCTGGGGGTGTGCGGTGAATTAAAGGAGAACACATTGGGTCTGTGGCCCCGAGAGCTGGGTTCGGGCATCACTTCATTTGTGTGCTCTCGGCCCCCTTTCTCTCTCGGGTGCGATTTCATGGAAGTCCAGTATGCTTCCATTTCTGGAGCACTTCCCGTGGTGGTTTTTGCTCAGGCTGCTTCGTCTGCTGCCATGGCAACCAGCCCTGCGCCCCCCACCTTCACATGGAGGGAGATGTGAAGGGACAAGACAGACCCAGCTCATCTGTGGGACTGTTGGTCCCTAGAGGCAGGGGTGGGGGTGAGGGGTCACTGTGGAGATGTTTCCAAAGTCACGTGTTTGTCTCCAAATCTTTGTCGGCTGATGCCAGGAAGGCTGGCAGGGAAAGCGGTTTATGTGCCCCAGAAGGACAGTGGCAGGGCCTGAAAGGGGAAGGGAGCACAGATCAGGCCACAGACACAAGAACACCAAAAGCAGGCTCCAGTTCAGGGCCCTTTCGCCCATAGAATAAGAACTCAAAGTATCACAGAGAAGCAGACCAAGGCTTATTTGTTTTGCGCTGAAAATGGACCAGCCCTGATTCTCATAGCTTTCCTCCTTCTGAGTAGAACTTGATCCCCTCCAGTATTGGTAAGAACAAAATAGGAACCATTTCAATAGTCGTTTTGATGTTAATAATTTTAATTTTAAGATGTGGCTGAATGTAAATGGCAGCAGGATTCCTCCTGTCTGTTTTGCGTTCATAAACCAGGGGAAAGTTCGTTTTAATTGGTGGCATTTTCAGTCAACCATTCAGCTTGTCAAAATTCAAAGAGACAGAAGTCTAGCCTCTCCGCACGGGGCACTGTGGCCGCGGGAGTCTAGCCCTTTGCTGGGGTGGGCACGGGACATAGAGTGGAGGGTCCCAGCCGGATGAAGAGGAGCCAGCCAGGCTAGACAGAAGGGTGGGCTGGTTTTGCAGGGTGTCAGGCCAAATGGGAGGGCAGAAGTAGGTACTGAATCTGAGGATGAGTCAGGCTACCGATGTGCAGGCAGAACAGAGGTAGAATGTGCGGGAAGACGGTAGCACATCCCGGTTTGATTAGATAAACGCAGGTAAAAGCATCTGGACCCTGAGGTCAGTTCCAGCTTCCAAGGTTCCACCTGGACAGTTGGGGCGCTCCAGGCCACAACATATGAATTCTGGGCAGGATGTCTGCCTGACACTTTCATTTTCATATTTTTAATGCTGCTCCCTAGGCGGGCGATAGGAGAACAGACTGAAAGGCTCACCGCGCTGAATTCCACCCCAGGGAGGGAGCCAGGGTGAGGGCTGAGCGGTTGGACACAGAGTCAGCCCCAGCTTGGTACCCGACTGCCACTTACAAACTTGTTACTCAATCCGAAGCCTTAGTTACTCATCCGGAAAATGAGGCTGATGACGTTACCTGCCTCTTGGAGGAACTGAATCAGGTGGTAAGGCTCTTAGCCCTAACCAAGCCTGACTCAGAAGCACCACTTAGTATGTTTATAGTAGTAAAATAAAATCTTCGTTCCTTCTGGGTCTAGAGTTTTCACCAGAGTCAAACGCTGTTGAGAGTACTTTTTTTTTTTTTTATTTTGGCTGTGCCGTGCAGCATGTGGGATCTTAGTTCCCCGACCAGGGATCGAGCCCATGCCCCCTGCAGTGGAAGCGCGGAGTCCTAACCACCGGACTGCCAGGGAAGTCCCATGTTGGGAGTATTTTTAGATGCAGTCCCTGATACTGATGAGTTCACAAAGTCAGACGGAGTGGCAGTTTGGAAATGCAGAAATATGCCCCTAAGGGTAAGAGTAACACTGTGGTTGAAATTGCCATGAGTCTTAAATCCTATTTTTAAAGGGCTAGTGAGGGGAGAGAGAGTGAGTGAAGAGTAGGTTAGGTTATTAGATATTATAGATGAGCTTCGGAGGGAAAATACCAAAATCTGTGACAGGATACCCAGCGGTGGGGATCACCAAGCCGAGGGCTTCTCTCTCCAAGGGATGGGAGCAGAGATGCCACCCTGGGGAGTGTGACAGCTGTGGCCACCGCAGGGCCACCACAGTGAGTGGCTGTGGGTGCAGAGAACTGGTCTACCCCCAGACTTTGGGTGGAATGTGCTTTTCCTTTGCGTCCCCCCGGGGAGCAGTTCACAGCGGGAAGAGCACACGTGGGCAAGAGAGAGGGTAGGACGCAGTTCTCATCAAATTGCTCCGTCTGCCAGTATCAGCACCTACCAACAACAAGAATAGGTTTTAAACACTCATGAAGTATGGGTCTTCACAAGCATAAGGCCTGAGTATCAGCTGGCAGTGGAATCAGTAGAAACAAGACATTTTTGTAGATGGTATTGTTAATACAAAAGAGGAAGCCTGTGAAGGCAATAAAAGCTATGATTTCAGCACACCGACTGTGTTATCTTCCCCCTTAGTCTTGAATGTGGTTCTGTTTATTTCTCTGCTTCAATATTTACAGCATCCCTTCTGAAAATAAGAATAACGATAATATAAAATTAATAATATTCATACCAGTGGTGGTAATATCTGTTTTTGGAGTGTCTGCCATATGCCACAGTCTTTGTTAGATGCTTTCAAGCTTCACCTTCTCTAATCACCGCAATAACCCTGTGAGAATGTTTGCCCCATTTCACAAATGAGGAAAGCAGGGCTCAAGGAGGATATATAACTTGCTCAAAAAACCTAGTTGGCAAGTGACCAAACCTGGATTTGAACTAATGTCTTGTTTTTCTCTGAAGAGCCCTGCGTGGGTTTTGGGATCTTTAAGTCAGAAACTATTTTAGCATTATTAGAAATGGAATGGAATGAAGAATATTAATCTCGGCTATGAAGCCTCAGGTTTCTTTGAATTTTCAGCCAGTGTTCCTGAAATCTACTCTTGAGGAGCAGAAAGAAGCAGAAAGGAAGACTTCACATCTGCATTTGAAGATCCTGAAAAACGCCATTCCTTGCACCTTGAGAAATGTGTTGGGACCTGGCTCTCCTGCTTCCATCTGGACCTTGAAGTTTGTGTACCCCTCTCTTCCTTGCATCTTGCTGCCTTTTCCCCTCATGTTGCATAATCCCAAATAAGCCCACCAGTGCCCTTCATATATATCTTCTTATACCTACTGATAGTAGGATTTTCTCCTGTGCCAGGGAAAAGAATTAGCTCCCGAGTTGGAACCCATTTCTCTCCACTCCAATCCTGTCCATCCTTAAATTTCAACTCTTATAGAGCCTCCTTGAAGAGTTCCCTATAATGCCTCTTGTCTCTGCAAATCCTGTAGCACTTTTTACCAGCCAATTACACTTGCTGCCTGTATTTGGTGGGTATCTCTCTTCTCACTCAATAGCTCATAAAGATTTGGAAGACAGGATCTGTGCCTTCTGTTGTCCCGATGCCTCACACATAATAGATGCTCAGTAGCCATTATTGAATAAACAAAATCTCTCCCCTCCAAATTTTCTTTATTTATTATACTGAACTACACCTCTGAGTCTTACACTGTCACCGCTACACATTTAAATATTGCTGTATAGAGACCTAGGTCTATTGCTGTATAGAGACCTAGGACAGCCAATGAGCATCTAATCACATTCCTGTTCTATTACTGCCTCCAATTCTACTCTGGGCCTTTACTTTCCTACAATACAGGCAGCCCTTTCCTCTGTGAATACTGAAGAGTAATAGAGAGGTTATTCAAGTCTTCAGTGTTTGCTTTGGAATGTGCCAGGGTGGGGAATACTGAGGAAGCTTTCCTTCAGATCAGTTTCAAATTCAGGACATCAGACTGCTTCCCTTACTCTTGTCTTCCTCCTCACAATGCCCCAGTGCCTGGTCAGAGTTCAGTACAATCAGCATGTTCTTAGAGTTTGGGGGGGGGGGCATGTCACCACACATTGGCCCTGATGGACAGTATGACTGACGAGTAAGTGATCAATGGCCCAGACCTGTCTCAGCTCTAGCCAATGATTCAGCACCATGGACAAGGTTAAGGAAAGACAGTCAAGTTTTCCTTTTTCTTCCCAGCTCTCCTGTACTTCTGAAGGCCAGTGAAGCTGGGAATCCTATTCTAAACAAGCTGGAGGAGAGGAGCAAGTGACAGCCTCCCCTCTTGGGAAGTCCACTCTTTGAATCATAAATCAGACCCTCTGCTTGTCTAAAGTGACCTACACAGAAAGAGTTCTCTTTTCTTGGAGTAAAGGTCTCATGCACAAACCAGTCTGACACTTGTTCACTGATAGCGTCCCACTGGAATTTAACTCATTCAGGTATTCTACTCGGGCCGTGTCGATTTCAGAGGGGTCTTTATTACCATTTTACTGTATGTGGGCTTGTTCAAGTCAATATTCTTATATAAAACAGTGGAAAAAGCCAGGATATTCTCTTCTTCCTTTGAATTTTTTTTTTTTTTTTTTTTTAGTATACACATTTTATATTCTGCTTTTAAAGCTATTTCTGCTGCACAGCTGCTTTACTGAGACTCAGACTCCTACGGGCCCTGCTTGGTCCGACATGCACCTTGAATATCCTTTCACACTGTTTGATTTCTGCAGTCAGTTGTATAATGAGGTGGGAGTGTGCATTGAGTTTGGAGATTCCTATTAACCAGGTCACCCGTGAATCTATTTTCGTGCTTTTCTTTATTAGAAATAGCAGGGAACACGATAATATTTAAACACAACTACTTATAGGAGCTTGGCTTCAAAAATACACCTTACCAAGTTTTCTCTTCCCATTTGACATTTCAAAATGTTGTACTACATTTTCACATCATCAAAGCACCTCTTCTCCATTTGCACTCTAGGCTGTGAATACAGACCGTTGCAAATGACAGTGGATGTTTTGGAGGGTCATTTGGATTTGTGATCCTCTGCTGACATATTTGGAGTGTTTCATTCTGCTCTTGGCATTGCCTTTGAAGATGGTTCATAAAAAGACAGACACAGACCAAGACGATAAGGCAGGACAGGTGTTGGGAATAGATAGAAGAGAGCTATCTTCAATACTTGAGGGAGGGGATCTCATGAGAAAGGGGAGTAGAATAATTCTGTGTTGTTCCCAAAGAGAATCAATGAGTGAAATCTACAGGGGGACAGATTTTGAATCAACCTAAAAAGTACCTAAATACTAGAGCTGCCAGGCTCTCTGGAACAGGCTGCCACGTGAGGTCGTGAGCCTCCAGGCACTGCAGGTGCTGTACTCCAAGTTGACCGGGCTGTCTGCCCGGAACAATCCTTCCAGAAATAACAGGTCCATTTCAGCTGTGAGAATCACTGGTCCTTACTCTTTGGCATTACTTTTGGGACTCAGGGCATTGCAAACCATAGGTACTCGTCTCCTGGGAGCAGAAACTGTGAATCCTTTTGAACTGCTTAATACAAATGCCCTAATGGGCCAAGATAGCCAAAGGTAAGGTAGAAAGTGAGTTTGGAGTTGTTGAGTAGGCAGCCTTTTATTTCAGACGGATACTTTACTCTCATGACCCAACTATTTAGATGATTTTTTTAAATGTCTTAAAATGGACCACAATCCTTCATCTTGTTGCATTAATCAAGACTTGCCCGATATCTTACCAACATCGGGATGTCAGTAAAAATGGGATAGTGATTCCCATTCAAATAAAAGGAGTTTTACAGTTTATACAGTACATTCTTCTAGATTTCTCCTTTTGATATTCCCCACAATTCTCTAAGGAGGCCTGGAAAATGTTGTTTTCTCAACTTTTATAGGGAGAGAACTGAAACCTAGAGGGTTGAGTGACTTACCATATCATGCAGCTTGCAGGTAGCGCTCGACCTGGGCTGGAGAGTGGGAATTGGGATCAGGGAAGTTGGGCAGTATCTGTGGCCATGCCAAGCATCAGCAGTGTGACTCTGGACAGTGTCATGTGTACGGTGAGGGTGTCGGAGTAGGATGAACTCCGTCCTCCACCCTACAGGGTGCCCACCCCACCCTGCTGTCTCGGCTTCTCAGGCCTCTTCATATGCATGGCCTCTGGCACAGTCCTTACTCTTTGCTTGGCAGGTAGGAGGTAAGATGAAACGAATTTTGGGGTTAGAGAAAAGCATCCTGATGTGCTAGTGTGCGTTTCCAGGGTGGTGACATTACATATCAGCTACTGTAAGACACCTGTGTGTCAGCTCACTTTCACAAGCTTGAGAACTTTGGCTGCATTTTGGTTTGGGGTTTGGAATTTGAGGATATGTTTGTTTACCTTTGTGGGCTCACTTGTGGTGTGGAGCGGTGGAAGTGGCCTTTATGAATTTCCCCTACCCTACATGTAGAAAAGTCAGCAGGAATCGTGAGGGCTCCTCACTTTACAAGGCATAGACTTGCAAAGAAAGTGATACTTTAGTCTGATTTTACTTTTTAATTGTCTGAGTAAAGCTATTGAACTCAAAAGTCAATTTGATATTGCTTATAAGTCTCTTTACAAAACTAACCTGTTTCCATGTACTGCAAAAGCAATCCATGTTCATTGTAGAAAATGTAAAAATAAGGAAAATTACGTGACTACCTATAATCTCCCAAAGATAACTGCTATTAACATTTTGTTAAAATTTCCTGGAATGGTTTTCTGCACACCTATACATGTTTTAAAAGAAATTAGTATAATTATGTACATACTGATTTGTAAACCTTTGTTGTTAATGGTAAACTTTTTCCTATTTTACTAAATATTTTCTTAAAGGATTTGATCGGAGTTTGGATTTAGGAGCCATGTAGTATTCTAGTGTGTGGCTGTATCAGAATTTCATTTAACCTATTTCCTACTGTTGGCTATATTGTGTGCTTACAATATTTTGCTAATATGAATCATCTTTGAAGATGTCTTTTCACATAAATCCTTGACAATACGGTAGATGTAGGTCTGATTTGTCAAACAAAGAAAAGTAAAGCTGGATTTCAGTTTTTCGGGGTATCAGCCACGCTGTTGAGCATTTATGAGAAAATACACTTACTAAGGTCGATTGACATGATCACCCCAAAGGTTTGGGGAGATCTCCCCCACTGTCACCATCATTGGATCTGGTACCGGGCTCCTGGTTTCTTCACACACTTAGTGTCCTGCATAAAAACCAAAGCAGTGGATTCATCTTGCTTTTCTCTTCTTTTGATTCTCTTTTAGCCTGATGAAGTCCTCCGATATCGATCAGGATTTATTTACAGACAGTTACTGCAAGGTGTGCAGTGCACAGCTGATATCGGAATCTCAGCGCGTGGCCCACTACGAGGTAAGAACAGCTTCTCCCACTCAGTGTGTTCAAATGGAAGCAAGAGTAGCCTGGGTCAAGGCTGAGGGACTTGAGGGTGCTGCTTTCTGGACCTGGGGCAGATCTTGAGAAGCACAGGGCTTGAGCCGGAGAGTCTGAGATCAGGCCAGGACAAATGTGCATGCGTGGGGTTGGAGAGAGCGCTGGGGATGTCACTCTCAGGCCCCTGGCTGCTTCCCAAATTCTGCTTTTTCCTTTGTCCCTCAGCCCCTGGGGACCCAGTGCGCTTTCTCTACTTGTTAAATCTGTCATTGCTCATCCCTGAAGTTCCTTTCAGGGACACAGCCCAGGTTGCATTAGTGCCAGCTTCTCTTTCCTTCTCTGACCCTGAAGAAAAGCTCAGAGGCCCTTTCTTCATCACTGGAGGGAAACATGGCAGCATCAGTGGTTCAGCACCAAATTCCTTCCACCTTCTGGCTGCTGCCCCCAAAAGTTTTTATTAGCAAGAAGACATCCCCCCGCAGGGTGATGCCCAAGTTTTAAAGCCCAAATACTCTTGAAGGACATAATTCATTGGCTTTGGCTTTTTAGTATGGAAGTTCAAATGGCTGCTTTTTGGTCTTCTATTGGGAAAAGAGGATGAGAGGAGACAGGTCGACCAGTTTCGGAGGAGGGAATGGCGGGGGGACACGCGTGGAGAAAAGGGGAGCCTGGGCCCCCAGATGCTGCTCAGGGCCATTAGCTTTGCAAGAGAACATATACCAGCGAGAACATGAGCTTTCAAGGGCAATAATTTGTAAGTAATTTTAGCTTAGAGGGCTTAGCCAGCAATTTTCTTTTTGTCTGACAAATGCCAGTTGTCACTGTCACTCACCAAACTCCTCAGAGCCTCAGAATCCTCTGTGCACGAGGAAAATAATAATAACCACATGCACACACACATACCGAGCGATGCATTCATCGGACCACGTGTGCTCCTCGGGGTTTTGTGGTGACCAGAGAGACCCCTTGAAATAGCATTTGTGAAAACACTTCGGAAGCTGTACAGTGTGGCAAACGTGCAAAATTACATTATTTCTCATTATTAACTCCGTGGCAGCAATATTTGGATGAAGGCAAAGAAAACTTGCTCTTCAGAGAAAACTTTTAAAAATCAGCCTCTGTGAAAAAAGTCAGCATATTCTTTTGTCAGTAAGCAACTGAGTGGAAGAGGAAGGAAATGTGAATGCAGAAGAATGATCAACATGGAAGATAGCCATCTTTCAAAATTAAGAATTTCTAAATTCTGTAGATATTGCTTTGTAAACACATATGGTTTTTATTAATTCCATTTCCCCAGTGAAGGAAAATCAGGGAATTTGTCCCTGCCCTGAAATTCCACAGCCTCCTGTTATGTTCTCCCTTTATTAGACTTTTTGGGTTCCATTTTTAATCATCTTACTAGATTCTTGAGGCCAGAAAGAGAGTTTTATTCATTTGATCTTCCATAATTCCTGGGACAGCATGTGCACATCAGAGCTGTTCAGGGAGCTTTTGTTTACAAAAATAACCTGGTGACACTGTCCAAACACTGCTTTTTTGAAAAAGTAATGAAAAGTAATGTCAGAAAATCAAAAACAACAAAACAATTTTTTTAAAGGAAAAACATCTTAGCTGCTCAGCTACGGGTTTAGTTATTTGAACTCAAGTTTTCCTGTTACCACACTGCACCAGCTGTGGCATAACTTAATTGTTTAGAGGATGTGTTAAGATTTGTTGTGTGTAGCATAGATGAGAGGGAGAAGAGAAAGCAATCGCAACAGATCTGCATTTAACCGAGTTACATATCATCAGAACAACATGAAATGTGTTCCCGTTAACCAGGGATGGGAACTCTGGGCGAGGGTTCATCCCCTGCTTCCAGGTAGAGGTGGGTACTTGCTTCGGGGGAAATACACATGCAGAGCTGCTGCGGGTGCGGAAAGGGTATAGCTGGGACTGAGCACACCTCGTGTGGTCTCTGGTCTTCCAGCTTCGGTTGGAGACGTCCCCAGTTCTTCATCTCTAGGAGGAAGGCTCCTATCAGATGATCTCAAAGGCCATCTGAGAACTGATATTTTCATGCCATTCATCCCTCCCACCCTCCACACACCCGCTCTGCTGAAATTGCACGTAGAGTGGGTCTCTGTGAGTCCTGTTGCCAAAATTTGCCCACTGTACATCGGGGCCGGATTAAATCTCGGAGACAGAGTTTTGGGGGAAGTAGAAAGAAATAGCTGTATTGCTTTGCCAGGCAAAGGGGGCCTAATGTCCTCAAGACTGTGTGTCCCACCCTGGAGCGGGTAGTAAGGGGTCTTACAGTGTTCAAGGAGCAGGGCGTGGTGAGCACGTGGACATTCTTCTGATTGGTCGGTGGTGATGTAAGTGGGAATCAACATCATCAGCCTTCTGGCTCCAACCAGCCTAGGGTGTGCGTGTTTGTGGGTAGCACACAGTTTACTTCTCCCACCTGCTGAGGGTTTCAGTATCTGCAAAACAGCTCGAAGGACGTGGCTCAGAATATTATTTATAGCCCTGGAGGAAGGTCCTTGACTTTGTTTAATGGTTAAAGTAATATCATTTGTCTTGCTTGACCATTTCCTTTCTTTCTGCATTTTCTCACGTCTCTGATTAAATTTATTCTTTGACTAACGTTCTCCTACAGACAAAGAGGCAGGCGGAGGACATGGGTGGGTGTCCATCCTGGGAAGGTCTCATAGGGTCCAGCTCCATTACGGTCCCAAATCCCAGTCAGCTCACTGAAAATGTGGCTACAGTTATTCTCAGTGCTCTTTCACTGATTTATTGCTTCAGTATGATTTTACTCTCAGTTTGACCAGATCATATTCCCAGCCTCCCTACAGGGCAAATCAGTGGGAATCTTCCGTGTATTTTCTGCGTGCCCAACACTATTAACGTTTGATATTGCAGGCGGTTCTGGGTTATGTGAGGAATAGTCCCTGCCACCAAGAGGCTTATGAACTTCCTTGGAAAGGAAAAGCCATGGATAGTTTAGTGTGGTATCTATGTGTGTGAGACTGGGAACAGGCTCTGTAGATTCTGCTCCTAAAAAGAGGCTGATCTAACTTGATATAAACAGAGTGTTCATTCTTCTGCCCATTTGACTTTCTGATGTATATGCTATGTTGTGCTGTTAATTTTTTAGATCTTTGCATATTCCAAATTCAAAAGGGTGAATCATCACCGAGAGCTATTATGGTCAAGAGAGATTTGTGGGGATGACGTGAATTTTCGAGGTTTCAGTGGATGCGTTAAATTTAGAGGTTGCTAGAATAAGAAGCCTTGGAATCTCCAAGGAGGCTGGCCTGGCTGGACTGGAAGATTTGTGCTGGAGGAGAGAGGCTGGCAGCACCTACAGGTAGGGTGTGATCAAGGGGTAAGGAAAGGGGAGTCTGGACTCTTGTGAGGCTCTTAAGTATTTGAGAGTGTAAAAAATAACTATGCATTTCTGAGTGACAGCCCATCGACGGTGGTCAAGATGTATTGTTGGGAAAAGAACAGCTCTTGATATGACTTTTGCCAAGAGACTAACGTGCCAGTCTGCTGAAGTTGGAGGAAAAAAAACAGAGCAGACGTGTAATGGCTAATAGCTTCATGTCCCATTTAAAAGCCTGAGCCATTGTACAGGAGGACACAACCTAATATATGTCTAATGGACCAAACCCTTCCATGCTATACTTTTAAGATCTCTTTTTACATATGAAGTCCTGGGCTGAAATAAAGGGGAAACATAAAGACATTATTGTTTTTCTTACTTGCTAAGCATTAATAACATGTAACGTTTTGGTGGAAAATATAATTAGATGTTGTCTCTGCTCACTGGTTGAATAGTCTGAATCAATAGAACAAGTAGACACAGACACAGAGGGGAAGAGAAAGCTTTCAAATGAATATGCCTGAATGTTACAGAGGTTAGAACTTGTTTCCCATTGAGGCCATGAGGGAAGGGGTGGTTTTCTAAGTGTAGGAAGAAGAGGATTGGAAGACTATGAGAACTGAAACCAAAAGGACAGAAAGATTATTTTCTGGAGGAAAACTAAAGGAAGAAGATGAATGATCACATCTAGCAGGAGAGAAAAAGCTCTTGTTAGGCAGACCCAAGGGAGCCAGCCATCAACACGCCAGCCCCAATTCCTTGCCCGTTTTGTGAACCCTACTACCCTTGTGTTACTTTGCGGGCTGTGTAATTAATCACTGCTTGTGAAATCCGTGTCTCAGAGGCACCTCCAAACAAGATTGCAAGCTTCCTGAGGGCAGGCCAGAGTCATGTACTGTGTTTCTCATTTATTTCCACAGCTTGGCCCATGGCTGTTGCTCAGTGGCACTTCGAGGGTGATGAGGAGGTTGCGGTGGGGACTGGCAGAGGGAAGCAGTGGGGCAGGTGTAATGGAAGCGTTCATGGATGCACCAGAACACGCGATGCTGTACGTTTGGAGTCGCTCTGTACTCTCGGAGCGGCCTTCAATGTAGAGGTGACAGTTCTGCAGTTATAGGAAAGACGGTTCTCTAAACTGATGGGGAACTCTTCAGACATCTCTGAATCTTCTAGTAATGTCAGTCCTGGCAAGTGAACCCTATCAGTCCCCCCGGGAATGTCAGAATCTAGTGGCAGGTGCATCGGGTCTGCAGGGGCATGCTGAAATGGATTTTTCAGTTTCACCTGTTTTGATGGCCTTCCAACAGAACTCTGCCTTCCTTAGCTTCTGTTTAAAGTGGGGAATAGCTGAAGGGCACTCTCTTAGTCTCTATAGGTCCAATAGTGAATGGGGCATAAGTGTTTCCTGGGTAGAGACAACAAGGTAAACATGAGGTCTCCAATATATGCTGATTAGTGTCTTGACTTTTTGGTGTTACCAAAGCCTTTATTGCCTTCTCCCCCTTGGTCCCTCATACCTTCGTCTCCACTTTTCTTCTTCTTTTTGGTAATTACCTGAGTAAGCATGCAAGCTGGACAACTCCTGGCATATGTGTGAGAGTTGGGGGTCAATGTTGTGTTGTGTTTCTGCATCTGCCAGGTACCACGCTAACTTGGCTTGAATATCGGCAGGGCTCACTGTATCCTCATACCACTCGCATCTCTCCTGGGTACCACTGGTGATGTGCTCCCGGAGATGCAAGTACTAACTGTGTGAGGACAACAAAGGATCTTTATTGCAGGGTCCTGTGGAGATGCCTCCTTTGCATTGTACACTGAGATTTGCTGTTTTAGTCTCTTCAGATCTCTTATAGTCATGACATGCTTAATTTCTCCCAGATGCTCTTACTACAATTATTGGTGCATCTGCCCAGGCTAAAGCAATCCTTACTACCTTTCCTCATGTCCCTGATTGCCTGATATTCTTCGATGTCTGTTTCTTGACCAATTCATGAAGACTCTTGAGCTTCTGTGAAATTCATTCCTATTCTTATGTTTTTCTATTGTTTATTCCAGCAGGTCTGGCCAGTTTACCTTTTATCACTTATTATTAGTTAATACAGTTTACTGGAACATAAAATAAGTGATTAATAGAGAAGCTACAGTGAAGTAGACAATACTAGGCAGAAGATCACACTCGACTCGGGACAACACAGACATTGACCAAGAGCAGTTGTCAGACGCTGTGCTTACTGCTCATTGGTTAAGAGCAGTTGGTTAATGAGTTCTCATTTGCTGAGAGCATATGACGTCACTCAGAGGATTTTAGGAGACAGGCCACACTCCATTGGCTGAAACTCAGTCACATGGTCCCACTTAACTGCAGGGGAAGTTGGGAAGTGCTCTTTCAATGTTTAAGGAAATGAAATGGGTGCAGTGAACACATAGGATCATCTCTGCCGCGTCAACCCCTCTGGTCACCATACAGTCTCCCTGGGGCACATGGAACACATGCATCCCATCTCCATGGGAACAGCCTCCAGGTGCTACCCAGTCACTGCCTACAGCTCAAATGTCAGGATCTCCAGGAGGGGAGTGGCTTTCTCTATCAGTTGTGGATGTGAGTCCTCTTGGTTCAGCCACCAACGAACAAATGAGAAATGTCATCTCTCCCCCTCTTACACTTTAGAGTGGTGATGACAGCAGTAATATTTTCCATCTGAAAAAGGAAGAAAAGAAGGCAAAGAGTAACCACTAGTCCATAGCAAAGTTGACATCCTGCAGGGCAGGCATTGGGAAGTTTCTCTTTCCAGGGAGTGGGGGAAGTTACCCAAATAGATTCCGATCTTCCCCTCTGGGAGGGACTTTTTGTTCATTTTCCACATGATCCCTGGCTCTGCCCCCACAGTTCTTCCCTGTCCGTCCATGGTCCTCCTTGACACATGTGAAGCGGATCCTGGGTCCTCCATCCTCCTTGGGGACCGCCAGCACTCACAGCCCACTTTCTGCCTGAGATTGATTTAAGGTTTGGAGACTATTCAAAGCTTTTCTTATTCCAGATCATAACAGCTTTAGTAATACAATTCTCTCAGTAATATAGAAGGCTTCTGATTTGTTTCCTTTCAGAAAGCTCCTCATGTCATAACCATAGTTTTTCCCAGACATAATTTCAAGGCTGTTTATTATATTGCTTCCTTACTTCTGTGCCTCTATTTTTCAGTTTCATCGTGGCTACCTTGAGGTTATCTAAAAGTGGGTGGAAAGACCCATCCTTAATCTGATTTTTGCCAAAGGCCTGAGTCACAACGTGCAACTGAGAAGTCTCACAGGGTCTCCAATACACAATGTCTTTGAAAATGACAAAGAGGCAACGAGGGAAGGGGCAAGATGGGGTAGGGGATCAAGAGGTACAAACTACTATGTATAAAATAAATAAGCTACAAGGATATATTTTACAGCACAGGGAATATAGCCAATATTTTATAATAACTATAAATGGAGTATGATCTATAAAAATTTGGGATCGCTATGTTGTACACCTGAAACTAATATAATATTGTAAATCAACTATACTTCAATTAAAAAAAAAGTTAAAAAATGACATCTTTTACTTTGAGGTGACTAGAAGCAATTAGCAAATGACTGTTCCAACTCTTTAAGTCTCAAATTTCTGAAATAGCTTTTTATTTTGCTTATATTTATTTGCTAGTGTGTCAGCTACACATCATAGTTCTTGTAGTTCTTTGACATTTTTATAAAAAACCTAGCTGAACATCAGTAACAGGCAACTAGGAACAGGTAACATCTATCCAAGCAATCTGTTTTTCCATTCTCTTCTAGTTTTCTTAGAATTTTAACCACTTCCTAGTGCAGAACCATCGAGTTCTAGCACCATAAGCTCTGGAGGCAGGTCTGCCCTCCGGGGTATTATAGGCAGTAGCTTTGCCAATATTTTGTCACTGTATATCCCAGATCTGCTGTATCTGTACCCTCCCCACCTAACTCTCCACCTGCTAAACCAATGCCAAATATTTGGTGTCTTGTTATGGGAGAACCCCCATTTCTATCTTAGGCAAGGTAGGCTAACCGCAGTCACAAAAATCTCAGCATCTTAGAAATGAAAATTTCTTTACTGCCTGCGCTATAGCCCATTGTGGGTTAGCAGAGGGGGCTTTGTACCATGTAATTATTTAGGACTAAATTTGACAGAGGCTCCACTGTCTTTGCTCCTGACAAAGATGATAGAGCCATCAGTTGCTCTGAGTGTCAAAGTCCAGCTGACATTTGGGGGACCAATGGGCAATGTGGGTGACTGTGCAGGACATTTTAGGGTCCAGGTCTGCAAGTGACAACACCATATTCACCCACATTCCACTGACCAGACCTCCGGCCTATGTTTTCTTCTGACTGCATGAGAAGCTGGGCAACCAGTGTGGCTTAGCTGGGTTCCCTGGGGGAAAATGGAGCCGGGTTGGTGGACATAGAGCACTGCCTGTGTGCACTGCATGTGTGTGACACCAGAGGGACATCGTGACCAGGACCTGCTGTGGGTTCGTTGGGGATGGAGGGGGGACGTGGAGAAGAAAGAGGAAGAGAGGAAAGGCTGTACATCCCCAAGGGAGTGCTCTTGACAAACAAACATATAAAAAACAACTCTGGGGAACTTCCCTGGTGGCGCAGTGGTAAAGAATCCGCCTGCCAATGCAGGGGACACGGGTTCAAGCCCCGGTGTGGGAAGATCCCACATGCCGCGGAGCAACTAAGCCCGTGCACCACAGCTACTGAGCCTGCTGCACTCTAGAGCCCGTGAGCCACAACTACTGAGCCCACGTGCCACAACTACTGAGCCCACGTGCCACAACTACTGAAGCCTGTGTGCCTAGAGCCCGTGCTCCACAACAAGAGAAGCCACTGCAATGAGAAGCCCACGCGCAGCAACAAAGATCCAATGCAGCCAAAAATAAATAAATAAATAAATGTATTAAAAACAAACAAACAAACAACTCTGGCAATCACGTGTCTGGGGACCCCTGTGAAGTTGATGCCTATTTCATTTCCATGATGTGTGGAAAACTGAAGCCAACATGTGTTGTTTGTCTGAGACAAAGAAATACAATGCTATCAAATGAGGATTCGCTCTCCAACTCCTCCGACTTAATTGGTCAAGCCCAGAGATTTTCCATTTGGAATTTGGAGCCTGTGTTCTGAGCGGCATGTCCAACTGGGAGGATCCCCCTCTGCTCTGCCTTTTTGGGCCCCGCCATCCAGTCTCCCAGGCTCTGAGCTCCGGGGGGCCCAGGTGGTGAGCGGCCTGCCTACCCCACCCTCAGGGGCTCTCCATCTGTGGGCAGAAGCTGGGGATCTGTCCTTGGTATCTCAGCATCTTCTAAAGATGGCTGGCTGGGAGAAATTTCTCTTTGCTCTCCCTTGTAAGAAAAGGTGTTCTTCTGCTTGAGAAGCTGCTTTATCACAGGCCCTTGACTCTGATCTAGTTTCCTGCTTTGCTTTATCCACTGGATTCATGGCCGCATCCAGCAACAGGATTTTGTGTGCACATTTACTGTGCTCACTTTACCTCTGGATGTTATTATTTTCTTTCCCCTGTTTTAATTTAAATCTGTACCTCTCAATTATTTATTTCATCCTTTTGCGTTAGAGGTGGATGTATTTTGATATGTCTTCTTGAAGTCTTTGAAGAAAAGAGCGGGGGATAAACATATCAATATTTAATCTTTTTTTTTTTTTAACATTTTATTCGTTTTTTTTTGAAGAGGGGGTAAATTTATATGACTCAAAATTCAAAAAGGGTGGAAGAGTGTATAATGTGAAAATTCTTCCACTTATTCCCATTTCTCAGCTACCCAGTTCTCCTTCTCAGAAGAATCCTGGGTGACTGATTTTCTTTGAAATGATCTATGCATATCGATGCAGCTTAATTAAAAAAATTTTTTTTATTAGAGTTGATTTACAATGTTGTGTTACTTTCTGCTGAACAGCAAAGTGTATCAGTTATACATATACAAATATCCACTCTTTGTTAGTTTCTTTTCCCATATAGCTCATTACAGAGTATGGAGTAGAGTTCCCTGTGTTATACAGTAGGTCCTTATTAGTTACCTATTTTATATATAATAGTGTAAATATGTCAGTCGCAATCTCCCAGTTTATCCCTCCCCACCACCACTTTCCCCCCGGTAACCATAAGTTTGTTTTCTACATCTATGACTCTATTTCTGTTTTGTAAATAAGTTCATTTGTACCATTTGTTTTTTAGAGTCCATATATAAGCGGTATCATATGATTTTTGTCTTTCTCTCTCTGACTTATTTCACCCAGTATGACAATCTCTAGGTCCACCCATATTGCTACAACTTGATTTTTCCTTTTCTTTACTTTTCACAAATGGCAGCAAGCTACACCCTCCACTTTTTGTTTGTTTTAATTGTGGCTTAGATTCTCATGATATGAATGTATCACAGTTTGTAAAGAAAAAATTTACTGAATTGACTGATGACTCCATGGCAGGCTCGATAAAACTCTGGTAGCAGGAAGATGCTCCCTGTGAACCCATGTTTCGTGACGCGCAGGTCAGTTACTTTTCAGATCCTGGCTGCTACTGAATGGTTATTGACAGTGACAATTTTTCTTCCAGTTTTCCGTTCCCGGCATTCCCTTGAAAGCATATGCATTTCCGACTTCCGAGTCACTGGGCCATCTGGGCTTGTTGATTGTTTTAAGAAGATGTTAGCAGACAGGGGAATCTTGAAGGCTAATGACCTAAGGAAGTGGGTTGGAGTGCGGCTCTCACTGTGGTGTCTTGCCCACGTTTCTTCTGATGCTTGGAGAAGATGTTGACGGCATCGTATTTCCCTCCCTCTCTGTGATTTGAGAATTTAATTCATTTCTTTAGGCTTTTACTAAGATACTTTAATTTTGAGTGGAATGTTTCTAGCTTTGAATTCCATCCCTTTCCCTGAGGATCATACAAAGGCATAACTGTACCTACTCAGGCAGGATCCCTACCACCTTCAAATTGCCCCCTCCTGCCTGCAGCCCCCTTCTCCCTGCCCCATCCTTCAGGTTTCCTGGCCTCTGGGCACATCTGTGCCACCACGATGCCAGCTGCTGGGAAGACTCTCCTGTCCACACACTGTACTGACTCAACTATAGAAACAGTCCCGCCCTCACCCTGAAAAACTTACAGGAAGATGGAAAGTTTTAGATTTTACTGAGAAAGTAGGAAAAATAGAGCAAAACTCTCTTCTATCTCTGCCCCAAATATTCCTCCTCCTGCTCTGGCCTTGCAGTCCCAGATGTTGCCTTTGACTTGGGATGTTTCTCCACCTTCTGGTTCCAGAAATCCAACCCATCCCTGTTTTCATTAATTCCTTGTAGCTCTTGACTTACTGGAAACGAAACCTCTCCAGGTTTGGCCCTAAATGATACCTCTCATCTTACTGCCCAGTTTTCTGTGGCCCTAAAGCGGCCCCTGTGTTTAACCTGGGGAATTCTATGGGATTCTATCACTTACTTTAAAGCAGCATCTTCTTTTTCCACTTCATGGAAACATTCATACTCCTTCTTGGCCCACCTGCTAAATTCCCCAGTTTGTATCTGTGGAGTGAATTCACTCAGTTTATCCTCAGAGCAGGCAGGGTTTTCCTGAGGTAGGAAAAGAGCTTCCGGTGTTCTCAAGGTCAGAGGCCTGCGTTGTAAGTATAATCTTAGCGACGTCACTTCACCCATCCAGAATTGAGTTCCCCCTTCTGTACTCTGAGAAGGTTAGGGGTCTTCTTTCTTTTACCCCCATTCCTTATGCCCCTCTCCCCTGCATCTGCACAGGTAACCATTTTATTAGGGTTGACATATTTTTTATTTGTATATGGTCTTTGAAATGTATGTTGCTTTGTGGGCGTGTATATTTTATTTATTTAATTTTTTCTTTATTTTTAAGATTAATTTTTATTGGAGTATAGTTGCTTTACACTGTTGTGTTAGTTTCTGCTGTACAGCAAAGTGAATCAGTTATACGTATACACTTATCCTCACTTTTGTAGATTTCCTTCCCATTTACGTCACCACAGAGCACTGAGTAGAGCTCCCTGTGCTATACAGTAGGTCCTTATTAATTATCTATTTTACACATAGTAATGTATGTATGTCAATCCCAATCTCCCAGTTCATCCCACTCCCCGCTTCCCCCCTTGTATCCATACGTTTGTTCTCTACATCTGTATCTCTATTTCTGCTTTGTGAATAAGTTCATCTGCACCATTTTTATAGATTCCATGTATAAGTGACGTTATACTGTATTTGTTTTTCTCTTTCTGACTTACTCTGTATGACAGTCTCTGGGTCCACCCACATCTCTGCAAATGGCACTATTTCGTTCCTTTTTATGGCTGAGTACTATTCCATTGTATATATGTACCACGTCTTCTTTATCCATTCCTCTGTTGATGAACATTTAGGTTGCTTCCATGTCCTGCGATTGTGAATAGTGCTGCAGTGAACATTGGAGTGCATGTGTCTTCTTGAATTACGGTTTTCTCCAGGTATATACATGTATATTTTAAAATAATTTTTATTCTAGTATAGTTTTAGATTTACAGAAAAGTTGCAAATGTAGTATGGAATGTTGTGGTGTACCCTGACCCCATCTCCCCTACTGTTAACATCTTGAGTTACTGTGGTACATTTGTCACACCTAAGGATCCCAGATTGATGCATTATTATTATCATTATATAATGTACAAAGTCCGCTCTTTATTCCTTTTTCTGTTCTAGGATCCTGTCCAGGATTCCACGTTACATTTAGTCATCCAGTGCCCTTAGGCTCCTCTAGACTGTGATAGTTTCTCTGACTTTCCTTGTTTTTGATGACCTTGATAATTTTAAGGATTATTGGTCAGGTGCTTAGTAGAATGACCGTCAGTGGAGATTTGTTTGCTGATTTTCTCATGATTAGACTGGGTTTATGGGTTCTTGGTGGGGAAGATCCCAGAGGTGAAGTGTTTTCTCATCACATCCTCTCAAGGGTCCTGTCATCAACCGGTTGGGTCACTGGTGATGGTGACCTTGATCTCCTGGATCTAGGTAGTGTTCTCAGGTTTCTCCACTGCAGATTTATTTTCCTCCTTTTCCGTATTGCAGTCTTTGGAAGGAAGTCATTAGGCACAGTGTAGGCATGTCTTTTTAATGGCATTGTGATGTGAGTTTCATTCTTGCTGTTTCATTCAGCAGGATGTTTCTAAGAATCATCCATGTTCCTACGTGTGTCTAATCTCTTTCTTCTACCTCCTGCTCAACAGTCCACAGTGAGCATCTATCATATTTTGACTTTCTCATTCCTTCAGGGATGGATACTTAGGTTTCTTCTGGTCCCCCATGAACACAAACAATGCTGGACAAACAACCTCCACCATGATTCCTAAAGGACCTGTGTGGGCATTTTTCTGAGATGGACATACAGACAAGAGGGGACCTTGTGGCTCATAAGCCCTGTTATCACTTACTTTGACTGAGCCTTGATCAGGAGAGGGTGATGCTTCCCATAGCCACATCTCTGCCAATAACTGGCTTTATCCAGCTTCTCATTTTTTCCTAATCTAGTTGCTATGGGATAGCTTTGTCATTTGAAATTGCATTTCTCAAATTATTATAAAGTTTGAACAACTTTTTTGTACACTTACTAGCCCTTTTGCTGTCATTTTCTCGTTGCTGATTTCTGTTCATATTCTTTGACAATTTTTCTGTCAGTATTCTTGTATTTTTCTTTTTGATTTCCTCGTATATTCCTTCTTGAGTTTAGACACTGGAAATACCTTCTCCCATTTAGTCATCTTCTTATTATGTCTGCTCGTGATGTCCTTTGTTCATTTTATTTATTAAGCTTGTTAATTTTTTTAAAATTAATTAATTTATTTTTGGCTGTGTTGTGTTTTCCTTGCTGCACACGGCTTTCTCTAGTTGTGGTGAGCGGGGGCTACTCTTCGTTGCGGTGTGCGGGCTTCTCATTGCAGTGGCTTCTCTTGTTGTGGAGCTCTAGGCATGTGGGCTTCAGTAGTTGTGGCACGCGGGCTCAGTAGTTGTGGCTTGTGGGCTCTAGAGAGCAGGCTCAGTAGCGCACAGGCTTAGTTGCCATGAGGCATGTGGGATCTTCCCGGACCAGAGCTCGAACCTGTGTCCCCTGCATTGGCAGGCGGATTCTTAACCACTGTGCTACCAGGGAAGTCCCAAGCTTGTTAATTTTTATGTGATACATTTAATAAACTTTTTGCCTTACGGTTTCTTTAAGAAGTTCTTCCCATTGATTGATCACAAAAACATTGAGTATCCCAGCTCCTATTAATATGACATTTCTATTTTTCACATTCATGTCTTTAACCCTGTTTGGAGTCTACCTTTTTTATATTGTATAAGGTAGGAGTCCACTTTGATTTTCCTCCCTATGGTGAACCACTTGTCTTACCACCATCTACAGTCCTTTTTTTCTCCATAGTTTGTGGTGCCACCTTTACTATATGTTCATTTTCCACATGTACTTGACTCCAGATCAGACCTTTCTATTCTGCTCTGTGATTCTGTCTATCCAGGCCAGTCCGTACTGCATTTAGTTACTATCCCTTGGTGTCATGTCTTAATATCTGAGAGTGACAAGTCACATCTCTTTCCTCTGCCACTGCAGAGCTGTCTTGGTTAGTTGTGTAGTGTCCAATTGTGTTGTTCATATACATGCTTGAATAACCGCACAAATTCAGTTGAAATTTTGATTGGAATTCCATCAGATTTCAGAATGAATTTAAACAGTGTTGATATCTTTACAGTATCAAGTCATTTTATCTTAAAGCAGGGATATCTATCCATTTATTCAATTTTAAACCCATTTTTACATTAAAATTTCAGAGAAATATAATTTAATAAACATATAACCTATGAGCACATATACAATTGTATAATTTAGTTCTTGATGTTATTTATTCTTTTCTATTCATTGGCTAAGATTTAGTTGTTCCTCTTCAGCTAAACTGGAATTGTGTTGAGGACCAAGGGTCATGCTTTTAATTTCTTTTTTCCCTCCTCACTGTCTTGCAACCTAAAGGGTCTTAATGAATACCACTTTTTGGATTTTTTTTTTTTATTAATTGATATCCAGGATAAACACCCTATGGAAGGTTATTTTTTTCTGGTTTCCTCTTTTACAATTTTGGTATTTTATTCTCCCTCTTTACTGATTTGCTTGCCTTTTCCATCTGGTTCCCTTGTTTCCTCCCCTGGGTGAAAATGCCTAATGTGGCCCTTGTCACAGTAGGGTTTATCAAGTGAGGCTAAGCACTTTTTTTGCAGTGTGGTGCACTTCCCCTGGGGATGAACAGTGTCACTTAAAACTCATCTGTGTCCTTGGTGTTTTGTGACCACCTAGAGGGGTGGGATAGGGAGGGTGGGAGGGAGACGCAGGAGGGAGGGGATATGGGGATATATGTATATGTATAGCTGATTCACTTTGTTATACAGCAGAAACTAACACCCCATTGCAAAGCAATTATACTCCAGTAAAGATGTTTAAAAAAAAATACATTCAAAAAAAAAAAAAACAAACTCAGCTGTGTCAATAAGTCGAGGTGAATTTTCAGCTTTACACAACTGCATTGCCAACCATTAGAAAGATGTTAACATTTATTGTCAAGCTTAAATATCCTGTAATAAAAAGCCAAAATATGCAGTCTTTCTCCCCCCCACCCCAATCCTTAAGCTGCGTTTTCATTACCACATCTTCTTTACAAAGTGCTCTAACATTCGTTATGGAAACTTTTATTGTTTTAGGTGCTCCCATGGTAGTCTTCTTTGATCTAAAAAAAAAAAAAAGTTTTATTTTCGTAAAACAAAGTCACAGTAGATCCTCCTTATTTTGTTAGTGACATGTCTAACCCCTGCCCTATTGGCTGTTTTGCTTCGTGTCTCTTTTTCAATCTATATGATGACGCAGAAATATGATTTGACTTGCACCCTATCCAAATCCGTATAATAAATTTGTATGTTAATGAAGTTCTCCATGTTGAAAAGTTGCTTTAATCTGTGTCACTGTGCAAAGAATTCAGCAAGTTATTTGGCTTTTAGGAACTGCGTGTAGTGAGAAATAATTCAAAGCTGGATAAGCTGAGGGCACTTAGAACGTATGGTATCCCTTGGCTCTGGTACTTTAAGAGCCCAGATGTCTTTGGAATGGTTTGGCATGCCTCAGATGAGACATGGGTGTGTGGTATTTATGGACTAAGCAATGTGCTGATTCTGTTGAGGCAGAAACAAAGTTTGGAAGTTAACCTGATTTCACTGGGCTTCCATGACATTAAGAAATTTTCTTGAAATGTTTTCTGGGTGAAGGAATAAGAAGTGATGTTTACTACATTAGCATCTTAGAGACCAAAATGTGTTTGCCCAGGAAAGCAGTCTTGTAGCTAAAATATTAATGTGGCAGAGTTACACGTTCTCTCTTTAATCAAAATGAAGGGCCACGCCGGGTGGTAAGGACCAGGGCTGTCCCGTCAGTCTCTGGAAGATGTGAAACACCGAGTGCATAACTGGTTTCACCCCCGCTTAGCCCACCCAGCGTTTTAGGGTTGACTCCAGAACTCAAGAGGGTCTTATCCTCTGGAAACATTCATCCGGGAAACTGCAAGTCTCTTTGGCTTGTTTTTGTGACAACGGTGGACGGAAGGACACACTGGTTTGTGTTCTGATATTTAGGTCAGCCAAGTAGTGTAGGATTTAAGAGGTGACTGACTCACTGCAATTTCTGAACATTTTCTTCTAAGTCTGGAGCCTGGTGATGAACCCCCTGATGTTTGCCTGCATTTATGCTCCCAGCGTATTTTTTGATCATCTACACTGTGTAAATGCACCATAATCGATTCCATTTTCCTCCTCTTCGGGGGTCCCTAGATGAAAAAGACAAAGCTCTTGCACTCATCTGGACAGAGCGGAAATGACACCCGTACAAATGAGAAGGTGTAAGGAGCATTAGGGAAGCGCAGGTGTGTGTTATTCATCACAGAGATTTAGGGTGACTTGGTTAGAAGGAAGATTCCGTTGGGCTTGTTCTTCTCTATTTAATGAAGTGTGAAAATTTAAAAACTTCCTGTGTCTTTTCTGTGGACTAGATTTGTACATATAATATATTTAATAATTAAAAGGGGAAAATATGGTTGCTTAATAGAAGAACAAAGCCCTGATTATGGCAGCGCATCTCTGAAAATTAAGGTCACTCAAAGTCACATTCAGGGACCCTTGCTTTTCTGTCCTTGGATACTTGTCATGTGTGTGATCGTGAGGAAGTACATATCCATGTCTTTAGGAAATAAAGTCAATTCAAATGCCCTGAATTAAAAAAAAAAAAAAAGAAAAGAAGCAAAGCAAAACCCTGACAGTGATGCCCTGTGTCTGCTTCCCTGGAGGTTGAGGTTTGTAGCTCTGAGATTCCAGGGAGTGTTGACACACTGTTGACTGAGCTGTCCGGATGCAAGACGTTTAGTGTTCCTCACATTTGGTACATGGATGGAATCTTGAGGTTCTACAAATTCTTTTACTTTTCAAAATTTTTTTAATAATCATTTTTAATGCATCTATTTTGGCTGGTATAAAGATGAGCCATTCCCTTTTTCTGTGTTAATAAAAGATATTTTTGTGGAATAAGACTTTAGATCATTAAATTACTGTTTCTCAGACAGGAGTCATCAGATCCTTAAGAATTTTGTTCTTGTGGACACTTGAGAATTTCTTCTTTTACTTGTGTTTGAGACACATTGCATCTTAGAGCCCACTCTTCGATTACTCTTTTGGGGGCTTAATAATTTTAAATTGCTTTTGTGTCAATGATCTCCAGATTTGGTGAGCCAATGATTTAGATTATTAAGATGATCACTAGATTGATGGATTTAACAATTGATTTTACCTATTTTCCAAGTATGTTGGTGGTGTTTTTAAAATTTTCTTTTATACTTTAACATTTTGATTAACTGACTTTCTTTTGTGTATTCAAAAGGAAAATCACTTAGGGGCTTCCCTTGTGGCGCAGTGGTTAAGAATCTGCCTGCCAATTCAGGGGACGCAGGTTCGATCCCTGGTCTGGGAAGATCACACATGCTGCGGAGCAACTAAGCCCGTGCACAACAACTACTGAGCCTGCGTGCCTAGAGCCCGTGCTCCACAACAAGAGAAGCCACCACAATGAGAAGCCCGTGCACCGCAACGAAGAGTAGCCCCAGCTCGCGGCAACTAGAGAAAGGTCGCGCGCAGCAACGAAGACCCAATGCAGCCAAAAATAAATAAATAAATAAATAAATTTATTAAAAAAAAAAAAACGCTTAGGAGAGCCTTCAGAGACCTCAGGAGAAAGCTCCAATAGTGAAGGGAACAGATCTGTGAATTTGGAATAAAGAAAAAAACACTTTGTTTCCATTCTTGTCTGGCTCTTTCTGTTTCTCTCTTTCCCCTAGATATGTCTCTGCCCGTATATAAGAGAGAGAGAGAAACAGAAACAGTGTTTGATGATCTGTTTCCTATCATCTATCTATCTATCTATCTATCTTTTACTTATCTATTGAGAGACAGAAACAGACAGACACAGAAAGGGAGAAGCTAGACTAGATGGTAACAGAGGTAATTGAGCCAACTGAAGAGAGTTTGGTTTGAAAAAAATCCTTCGAAATGGTAGAAAACAGTTTAGAAACACGGAGTGGAGAAGGAGGTAGGGGGTAGAGGTGGTCTGTGCACTAAGGTGCCTCTAATTTTAGCCGCTCTTTTATTCACTGATAAATCACTTTGTTGGCCCAGGATGAAACCCTAGGAAGTAAAGTTGAGGGACAGCAGCAAGGCAGTAAAAGATAAGGGAAAATTAATCCCAGCAGGGTGCTGCTTTGGTAACGCAAGTACGAATTACCCTCTTTGTCAATGACGTTTTCCTGTCAGAGCCAAGAGAAGCTGGGAGGGATTGGGACGACGAAGGGCATCCACAGGCGCCTCTGTGGCTCTAAAACAGCCTAGATTTATGCCGCATGTGGAAACTCAAGGCAGCTCTTTGAGGTAGAATCAGTCAGGGTATAGAGATGTTGATTGGTTTTGAAGTGTTCTCTTCTGCTTTTCAGCAACGTCTTTTTTCAGATAGTTGCAACAGGACTTGAGAAATAAGATGTCCTGCCCTCTGTCGGTTCTCATGCATTAACAGCTGGGGACCAGGACCTCGGAACCGAGCCCTACAGGTTGGCAAGACCACATCCCACTGTGGGGCTGGATGAATATTTGCCAGGGGAGAAGAAGGAGGAGAACAGCGGAAAGTTCTTTCTGAGATGTGTGTGGGGCGTTACGTTGCAGATCATGTCTCTGAGCGGAGCTGCGCCAGTTCATGCTTGGATTTAAAGGTTTTTTGCACAGATTCAGAGGAGGCAGGGGAACGAGCCATGGGCAGATCCCTCAACCTGTTGTAGAACCCCCTTCCCAGATGGTAGCTCAGCCCTCCTGTCTTCCTGCTCTGAAACTGAGGGGGGCAGTCGAGACCGGGGAGGGGGAGAAAGGCTTGGACCACTGACACCTTCCCTTAGGAGCTCACCCAAGGGACCGGCCAGTCTTCCTCACATCCTTGCCTGTTTCCCACCTGGCTCACCCCTTGGAGGGCTTTGGCCTGGACTTCGGGGTCTTAAAGGCTGCCTGTTCTCTTGTAGTTGCCACAGACCGGTCTCACCATGGAGGATGCCGCAGGTGAAAAGTGTGGGCTGGCCGACCACTCCCTGCCTGATCTGCTTCCCTACCCAAGCTCTTCTTGATGGCAACGCTTCCATTCACCGAGGGCCAGGCATTGTGCCAATCTTTATATGCATCATCGCATATTGTTCTTTTCTTTTTTTAAACACTAAAGCTGGTTTTTTGGTTTGTTTTTGTCGTTGTTGTTTATTTATTTATTTATTTGGCTGTGCCAGGTCTTAGTGGCAGTATGCGGGATCTAGTTTCCTGACCAGGGATTGAACCTGGGCCCCCTGCATTGGGAGCGTGGAGTCTTAACCACCGGACCACCAGGGAAGTCCCTCGTATTGTTCTTTTAAGGACTATCAAGTGGTAGATATGGCGATTTTTCCCTAGTCCTTTGAGGAAATTGCAGTTCAGAGAGGTTAGGTAATTTGCCCAGGTGCAGTACCTGGACTCTTATGTAGGAAATCCCCTGAATACCACCTTCCTTGGTCCTGTCACACTCTCTCCTTTCTCTGTCTGAGAAAAGTCAGGTGACAATGCAGTTGAGCCCAACTGTGTTTTCTTCAATTCAACAAGCATGTACTGTGCTCTTAGAAAGTGCTGGGCGCTGAGCCTGGGGCCCAAGAATACAAGGATGAATGGTGGTGTCTCTGTGATTGCCTGGGGCCTCCCGGAGAGCAGGGATGGGTGTGTAAATGTTCGTTATACACGTCAGGTTGCCCCAAGGGTTAGGTCAGACCCACCCTGACCCCTGGCCAGGTGCTGGGCTGGGTTTTGGTGGGTGGGACGTGATGGATCACTGGGTGGGATTCACAGAGGAGAGGTGAGCAGTCTCTGAAGCTTTCAGCAGTTATAGACACGGGAAATAGGAGGATCCAGGCTGTTGGCATGAAGCTCCGAAGTCAGAGTGAATACGAACGGCGTGTAGCCTGGCTTTGCTGGAGAGAAGAGCAAGCCCAGGGAGCCTGGAGGTAGAGGTCAGGGGACTGGCTGACCCCAGAGGTGAGGGGACCCTGCGTGGGGCTGGAAGGCTTGGTGCTGTTGTGAATCCTGCCTGGGGCCAGTCAGTTCTCCAAGCACAGCAGCTGGCTATTTGGCCTAGAACTTCATGCAGCTTCCCCGACACCCAAAAGGAAGAGAAAAAACCAAGATGGCCTTTGACTGAAATGGGCAAGAATTCCAGACTGGATTCGATGAAGAAGCAAAGGCGATACTGCGAAAACTGCGTCAGGCGTGCAAATCCAGGCACCTTCTCCCGTCTGGGTGGCAGCTGTGTGGGGCGGCCCGGGAGTGAAGGAGACAGCATTCTCATTAGTGCTTTGGAGGCAGAACTGCAGCTCTGAAAGTTTTCTTTCTGTCTTTTTTTTCTAAATACCACCGAGACAGTGATAAAGAGCCAGGTGAAATTCAAGGGTGGTGCTTAGCGGACAGCATTGTGAATTGCTCTGTGAATTGCTGATTTAAGCATTTGCTCTTTACCTTCTCCTGAGCTAAAAGGCGCACAAAGAAACATCCTGAGATGGAATATCAATGCTCTCATTTTCATTTCAGCGCTGATCTGAGTAAATCATGCAGGACCGTTCCTCTAACGGGAAAAGGTGGGGGAGGGTGGAGGCTGATGTAGAGTTTGGGCGGGATGGGCAGCGGTGTTGACGTCCCCTCTCACTGCGTGCATCTTGGAGACTCCGCAGGTGCACGCACCACGGCAGGGGCGCGCTCCACGGCCGGGTGCACGCTGCCTGCCTCGACCCCGCTTCCAAGGCAGGGTTACACATGGCGTGAAAACTTCCCCTTTCTTTATAGCCTCGGCCGCCTCTGTCAGCCAGAGAGAGTGAGGTCATTCTGGGGAGAGGGATCACAGCATAAATCTCTCCATCCCCTCACGCATGCTATTTGAGACTCAAAGTGAAAAGAAAGGGGAGAAAAACAAAGAAAAAGAAAATGTGGAAAACTCAAAAGTCATAGCTATATTTTTAAGTACTTCTTTTGCTTCTCAGGTCCATTTTGTAATAGGAAGGGATGAGATCCTGTGTGAGCGGTGTCTTGTAAGGTACTTGTCCTGATGGTGACTGGAATATAAAGCATCACTTTGGATGCTCAAGAATGCCATTGGTTCGCGATTTGCGGAGAATGTTGATTATAAAGTATGGGGAGATTTTTATATGCAACATTAATGCCATGGATTGTATCCAGTAAATCTGGGGAGAAAGTTTATACCCTGAGCCCCAGAGCCTCAGACCTTTAAATCAATACGGCACTCCACTGCTGAGAACAGTTTCCCAATTGATGTATCAGTGCAGCCAGTGAAAGCAAAAAGGAAGCCCCTAAGGAGGAAGCAGGTGTGACACTAAATTCTCCCCTCAGCTTAGGGACAGCCGAGGCTCTGAATGGCATCTCTGTAAGTTCTAGAGTTAACTAAGTTGGCTAGAAATTGTGCTAAAGTCTCTTGGTCTAGTGACCATGGTGTGTCATAAGGGTACCTTGTACCTTTCAAATGCCTGATGGGTTGATGCAGTGGGCTTTCTATTTCTGTCTTTAGGATTCAGTTGCAGAAGTGCCTCTTTGCAGGAGGGCAGTGCAGGGACATTCACACCATTGGCCACAGCTGCCCAAGAGGTCTACCCCCAGGTCAGGTGCTGTGATGGCGTGCACAGCCATAAATATGGCCCAAGGTTAGGTCTTGCAAGGCAAGGGCCGGGTCCAGAGTAGATTCTTGATCGGAGGGTCTGAGGGTGACGATGACGGCAGGATCGTGAGCTAGGACTGCTCAGGAGTCCTTCATGAGCAGATCTGCAAAAAGAAGCATGGAGGACTCCTGGTGGCTCTGTCTGGGTTTCCAAGCCGATACAAAGTGTTTCTGCATCTGTTACTTTCTGTTTTCTGAGCTTCCTCCTCAGCTGTCAGGATGATGACATTCCGTTGGCCACTCTCACCCAATCTCCCTCCTGCCCCATCTACAAGTTCTTGTTTTCCCATGTACATAACCATTGTCACGCTAGAGCTCAACACGTCTGTGATGACGGCTGTCCATCTGGGAAACCAGCTGAGACAGAACAGAGGCTGCAGGGAAGGGAGGTCCCTGGGGCTGGGGACACCCGTGTCCATAGGAAAGGGAGGGTCAGAAGGCCCCAGGGACAGTGCATATCTGTTTTGTGCCACCGTGTGGTGTCCCGATCCAAACAGCATACACCCCATAACGAGGCAATAAAAGCCCAAGCAAAGTCCTTAAGAAGAAGCCTGATGTAGAAGCCTGACTGTTGCCTCCCAGCAGATAGTGCCTGGGTCACTGGGCTGGTGAAATACTTTGTGAACTGCAACACAGTGTGTGTATATTTCCTTTCTAGGTGCCCCAGGTTTGAGTTAATATCCACAATGGAGACAGGTCCTGCTCT
The DNA here is from genome assembly GCF_949987535.1 of Balaenoptera acutorostrata. NCBI lineage: Eukaryota > Metazoa > Chordata > Mammalia > Artiodactyla > Balaenopteridae > Balaenoptera > Balaenoptera acutorostrata. Next base: position 9,249,658 of record NC_080084.1, on the reverse strand, counting down.
ATAGCGTGTTGAGTAAACACATTCCTACATTCTGAATCAGGGCAGATCCCAGTGCCTCTCTTCAGCTGTTGGTGCAGACAAGCTATTTCCCATCCAGGCTCTTGAGGGCAGTTTCTTCCTTAATGTATCCTGACCTCCTGATCAAGCTGCCAAGTTTTGTTAGCCCAGGACTGTGTCATGTTATGGACCCACATGAACAGATCAATGGATTTTATTTAATGATATTTATGTTTCAGTTCAAAAAAATTCTGTTAAAGGTAAAAATAAAAATGGCCTTTTGACCTCTCCTGAATCAGCCCACAGATAACTAATTCCAGGGAACTTCTCTTCGGTGAAATTGGCCATTCTGTTCAACCGAATGAGAACACAGGAGAATGGGGAGAAATAAGCATGTTTTGTTTTCCGTGGTTGGAAGACCTTGAGGAATGTACAGATCTGGGGCAGAAAATACACAAATATGTGCTTCTATTATGATTGCAAAAAGAGGGGCAAGTCTGTCACACTTTTCCTAAAGGAGGTGACAAGAGGAATCCAGATGGATTGTAATGACAGATGTCACATCTCAGGGGACCCCTGAACCTTGGGAAACCTCAGGGCGAGAAAAATGACCCAGATAAAATGGAGTGGTCCCTGTCTTCCCTGATGTGCAGGTTTGAAAACACTGGGGGCACTGCTTGTCACAAGCTATTCATTTTACTTGGAAATGTTTGCAAGTGTTGGATTTTTTGGCATGACTTGGAGATGAGATTAAACACCACCAGAGCTTTAGAAACACCCCCCAGTGGAAAATTTGTGATGCTTGAAAGGAAGCAGCAAATTCGCAGAAGGATTTCCAGGCTGCTGTGAAGTCATGCTGTTAGGAAAGGAAGGTCAGCCTTAGGCAGATTGGAAAGTCGATGGAGCGTGTCTTTGGGACTTGTCTGAACTCCTTTAGGGCCCCTTCTGCAGACATGAGGACTGCCTCTCCGCCAGGTGCACACAGCCTGTCCCAGGATTTTTCTCCCTGAGCTCACCTGTCCTTAATGTCTGTACTTGGCCATGAAAGGCAAGGTGGTTTTTTTCTTTTTAAATTAATTGACTTAATTTTTTAAGAGCAATTTTAGATTTACCCAAAGAATTGAGCAGAAAGTGCAGAGAGTTCCTGTATATTCCCTAACCTCTGTGTTTCTCCTACTGTTCACATCCTGAATTGGTATGGTCATTTGTTATAATCCATGAACCTATGATGACACATTATCACCCAAAGTTCGTAATTTACTTTGGGGTTCACTGTTTGTGTTATTCATTCTATGGGTTTTATGTCCACCATTACAGTACCACACAGAATAGTTTCACTGCCCTAAATACCTCTTGTGCTCCACGTGTTCATCCCTCCCTCCCTCCATGTAAGCCCTGGGCATCTACTGAGCTTTTTAACCATCACCATAGTTTTGCCTCTTCCAGAATGGCATATAGTTGGAATCACACAGTATGTAGACTTTTCACATTGGCTTCTTTCACTTACTAATATGCATCTCAGTTTCCTTCATCTCTTTTCATGGATGTATAGTATTCCATTTCCTAGATGTACCACCATTTATTTATCCATTCACCTACTTGGCAAATTTTGTTGACATCTTGGTTGCTCCCAAATGTTGACAATTATGAATAAATCTGGTGTAAACATCTGTGTGCAGGTTTCTGTGTGGACATAGTTTTCAATTTTTAAAAAAATCAAGATGTATTTTTTCTGATTATCAAAGAAATATAAGGTTGAAATTGCCAATATATGATCTTTTTCACTTACAAATAAAGAAGTTACATACAGTTCAACATAATATATGCTCATAGTATATACCTCAAAAACCAAACTGTAGAAAATTGAAACAGGATTTCTATTATAGGTAAAATTAACGTAAGACTATGTTATGCCTCAGGGTCCATCCAGACTTGTTTTGCCCCCATACCTAGTCGTAGCTGGAACTTTGTCCACAATCCCAGAGAAGGTGAGCTCTCACTGCTTGTCTTGGTTGGGCAGCAAAACAGCCCTCCTCACCCTGGAGACATCACTGCCCAGCTGTGCAGTGACACTCTTAGCTAGGCCAGTAATGCTTACAGACTTCTAGTTTCCAGAATTGTGAGAAAATAAATTTATGTTGTTTAAGCCCACCAGTCTGTGGTTATGGCATCCCTAACAAACTGATACAGTAAGTGGATGTTTGACTTTTAAGGAAATTCCCAAACTGTTTTCCAAAGTCATTGTACCACTTGACATTCTCCCAGCAGTATATGAAAGTTCCAGTTGCTCCAAATCCTTGTCAACACTTGGTATGGTCAGCCATCATTATTTTAGTATTCCAATAGGTATGTAGTGGTATCTCATCGTGGTTTTAATTGGAATTTTCCTAATAGCAAATGATGTTGAGGCATCTTTTCATGTACTTATTTGAGATTTGGAGAAATGTCTGTTAAAATCCTTTGCTTATTTTAAAAAATCTTATTGTGTGTTTTCTTATTATTGAGTTTTGAAAATTCTTGACATATTTGCATACAAGTCCCTTATCAAATATGCGATTTGCAAATATATATTTTTTCAGGTGGTGGCTTATCTTTTAATTCTCTTAACTATACATTTTGGAAAGCAGTACTTCTCGATTTTAATTAAGTCCAAATGGTCCATTTGTTCACACTCTATGGATTGTGCTTTTTATGTCATATCTGTAAAATCTTTGCCTAATCCGTGATTTCAAAAATTTTCTATTTTTTCCCAGAAGTTTTATTGTTTTAGGTTTCACAGTTGACCATTGGACCATTTTGAGTTAATTTTTTAAATTAAGTTATTTTTTAAATTGAACTGTAGTTGATTTACAATGTTGTGTTAGTTTCTGGTGTATAGCAAAGTGATTCAGTTTTGTATACATATATGTGTGTGTGTATATATATATATGTATATATGTATATATGTATATATTTATATATATACACATATATACACACACATATATATATATCTGAAAAAGTGTATACTTTTCAGATTCTTTTCCATTATTACAAGGTATTGAATATAGTTCCCTGTGCCACACAGTAGGAACTTGTTTATTTATTTTATATATAGTAGTTTGTATCTGCTAATCCAACCTCCTAATTTATCCCTCCCCCGTTTCCCCTTTGGTAACCATATGTTTGTTTTCTATGTCTGTTGATTCTGTTTCTGTTTCTTAGGTAAGTTTATTTGTATCAATTTTTAGATTCCATGTATAAGTGATGTATGATATTTGTCTTTCTCTATCTGACTTACTTCACTTAGTGTGATAATGTCTGTGCCCATCCACGTTGCTGCCAATGGCATTATTTCATTCTTTTCTTATGGCTCAGTAATATTCCATTTTGTGTGTGTGTGTGTGTGTATATCTATATCTATATCTTACATATTCTTTATCCATTCATCTGTCGATAGACATTTAGGTTGCTCCATGTCTCAGCTATTGTAAATAGTGCTGCTATGAACATTGCATGTATCTTTTTGAAATAGAGTTTTCTCTGGATATATGCCCAAGAGTGAGATTGCTGAATCATATGGTAGCTATATTTTTAGTTTTTTAAAGGAACCTCCATACTGTTCTCCATAGTGGCTGCACCAATTTACATTCTCACCAACAGTGTAGGAGGGTTCCCTTTTCTCCATACCCTCTCCAGCATCTATTATTTGTAGACTTTTTGATGATGGCCATTTTACCTGGTATGAGGTGATTGAATTAATTTTTATATGGTGTTAGGTATGGATCAAAGTTCATTTTTTTTGTATGAATATCCAATTTTTCCAGCAATTCTTGTTGAAAAGACTGTTCTTTCTCCACTGAATTGCTTTTGCATATTTGTTAAAAATCCAATTGACCATGTATGTGTGAGTCTATTTCTGCCCACTCTATTCTGTCCTGTATTTTTCTATATTAATGCCAAATCCACATTCTCTTGATTACTGTAGCTTTATAGTCTCAATCAGGTAGTGTAAGTCTAAATCTGTTCTTTGTTTTCAAAGTTGTTTTGATTATTCTAAGTACATTGCATATTCATATACATTTTATAATCAGTTCATCGATTCATACAAATACAAAGGCTACACAGATTTTTTATTGGAAGTTTATAAATAACTTACAGGAGGAATAGACATCTTAACAATGTTGAGTCTTATAATTCCTGAATGCAGTACATCTTTTCATTTACTTACTTTTTCTTTAATTTCTCTCAGCAATCTATTATAGTTTCTAGTGTATAGGTCTTGCACATAATTTGTCAGATTTATCTCTAAGTATTTCAATTTTGATCTATCATAAATAGTGAATTAAAAAATCAATTTCTGATTGTCGCTAGTACATATGCAATTGATTTTTGAATATCCATCTTGTATCCTGAAACATTACTAACATAGTGCCCAGTTCTAAGAGCTTTTAAGAAAGATTCTGCAGTCTTTTCTACACATAAATCTTGTTGTTTGTAAATAAAAACAGGTTTATTTCTTTCTTTTGTAGAACTAAATGAAGACCAATCAAAAGAGAACAAGCGAACACTGTTTATTCAGAGATTGCTATAGCAAGGGAGTCAGTCACCATCACTTGTGTTTGGTAGAAACTCAAAGACGGGCAGAGGGGTGATAAAACTTTATAGCTGCAAAAAAGAGACTCAGACATGTCCTGATTAGAGGCTCTTAGCAATGGGGAGGCTATAGGTGGGTTAACTATGCGATTGGTTTGGGACATATATTTGTCTTTCTCCAGTTGGTCCTAAATTGGAAGCAGGGGAAAAATTAGGGAGACTTCAGTTATTAATTATATTCTTGCAGTTTTGGGCTATTGCTACAGGCATTACTATTTGGCTTCTTGGACTGGTTGCCACGAAGACTAGTTTGATTTTCTGGACTGGTTACTGCAGATAGTAGGTTGACTTCAAGGACTGGTTGCTATAGCTATAGGTCAGAGTTCTATATTTATACATGGTTTGGCCATTGTCCATTTGTATATTTAGTCTTTCACTTTATAATTTGGATACATTTTCTTTTTCATGCTATATTGCCCTGACTAGAACCTCTAGTACAATATTGCATAGCAGCAGTGAGAGTGGACATCATTGCCTAATTCATCTTGGGGAAAACATTCAATCTTCCACCATTAAGTATCATGGTAGCTTTTGGTTTTTTATAGATGTCTTTGATCAATTTGAGGGCGTTCCCTTCTATTCCTAGTTTGCTTTCAGTTTTTATCAGGAATTGATGTCAGACTTTCTCAAATGCATTTTTTTTCTTCTATTGTGATGTTCACATAAGTTTTCTTCTTTTCTTTTTTTCCCCCTCCTTTTATTTATTATTATTATTTTTTATTTTTTTTATTATTATTATAAATTTATTTTTTTGGTGGTAGATATAGTGAATTCTATTGACTGGTTTTCAAATATTAAACCTACCTGACATTACTAGGGTAAATCCCACTTGGTCATGATGCATTATCTTTTTTATACATTGTAGGATTTCACTTGCTGAAAATTTGTTAAAAATTCTTACATCTATGTTCATGAGGAATATTAATCTATAGTTTTCTTTCCTTGTAATATCTTTATTTTTGGTGTCAGAATAATGCTGGTCTCATAGAATGAGCTGGGAAATATTCCTTCCTCTTCAACTTCTGGAAATGTTTGTGTACAACTGATGTTATTTCTTCCTTAAATGTTTGGTAGAATTTCCCAGTGAAACCATCTGAGTGTGGTGTTTCCTTTGTGGAAGGTTTTACACTACAAGTTCAATTTCTTTAATAGATATGCTATTTAGGTTATATTTTCTTGAGTGAGCTTCAGTAGTTTGTATTTTTCAAGGAATTTTTCCTTTCATCTAAGTTGTAGAATTAATTAGCCTAAAGTTGTTCATAATATTCTCATTAATATTTTAATATCTGTAGTACCTGTACTGATGTTAGCTCCCTCATCTTTGATATTGGTGATTTGTGTCTTTTATGGGTTTTTTTTTTTTTTTTGGCTGATTAGTCTGACTAGAGACCTATCAATTTTACTGATCGCCAAGAACCAGCTTCTGCTTTCATTGAGTTTTCTCTATTTTTTTGTTTCCTTTCTTGATTTCCACTTTGATATTTATTTTTTCTCATTTTTACTTTCATTAGGATTAATTTACTTTTTTTTCTGATTTTTTTTTTTAAGGTAGAAACTGAAGTCATTGATTTGAGACCTTCCTCCTGTTCTCATAAGCATTTACTGCTCTAAATTTGCAATGGCATTTTCAATGTGTGTATATCATGAATCACAGAGCGTTACCATTGATTGGGACATTAAAAATTGTCATGTCCTACCTTTGCATTTTATAGTTAAGAGACCATAAATTAGTCAGCATCTCAAAGTTAATGTATGTTCCTTCACTGGCCTTTAAACAACTTCTCTCATGAACCCAATTTTGGAAGGTTAATCTATCTTTATACTCACAATCTAGCTTTCTGTTCTGTTTTAATCTTTGTTAACAGATTTCAAAATTACATTCTACCTATTCATCCTCTTTGAACCAAGAATAGCCTTTGGCAAAATGCAGCTCCAATTTTCTTCTGTTAGCACAGCCTGTGTTTGTATACATCTATTCTAGGGCCCAGACTCTTGAGGAAGGGGAGTACTGTTAGACATACCAAGTCAAAAGAAGATCAAGAAGTGTCAGGCTCCCTAAGGATAGCTGAGTGAATTCCAGCCAGTAAGTTGGGAGGCACAGGACTGAACAGATGTTCGTGGAAGGTGATGCTGAGATTTCACAAGAGAATAACTAGATAGCGTATGCTGGATCATCTTCCTTTTGGTAGCATCTCTTTTTATAGCAATAACTCAACCCCGATTAATCCATGTGCCACGTGACTTGTGGAGGTGGTTTTTGACCCTTGTCTGTACATATTACACATCAAGAGTTTGGAGAATAAATGAGTGAATGAATAATTGTTGTGTAATTGTTTGTACTGTTCACCTGCCACAGTCCATATAACTCTTCTCATAGCTGAAATATCACGGGAATTTTTTGTACAGTTGGTTTAATCCAGTAAAAGGAAACTAGAAAATTAATGGGGCATGAACATTAGTTAATTTCCTCCCTCATCTTGGCCCAATTTCATAACTTTACTCTCAGCTGAGATGAATAAGATTTGAAACACCAGGAACTGGATTGAAATGTGTCTTAGCGTCAACATATCACCCCTTGTTGAAGTCCAGAAGAAAAGAATGCGTGGAGAACAGATGGTTGTGTTGAAGGCAGTAATTTCTGCTGGATTCCTAATTCAGCAAAGAAGAAAGGAACCCACAGCCGCAGCACCCCATCCCCCCGCCTTGGCTGCTGTGTTTTGTCATGTAAGCCAGAAACCACTGCAGTGGGCTCTCGGGGAGCTGAAGACAGCTAAACCCTCTATCCTTAAAAAAAAATAATAGTCATAATTTTCCCACCCTTATTCATCAGTTTTCAAAATTTCAGTCCATTTATATGAAACAGCCAATTACTCAGCAGGTGAAAAGAAGTGGGGCAGGCTTACTGGAAATTTAGTTAAGAGCAGGTGGCAGAGGGAAAGGGCTATGCGTGGTACTGCATAATCATGGGACGCCCGATAATGTTAGGATGAAGATGTTATTATTTTCCTTGGCTGAGAAAGTGTCCAGCCTGAATGCATGATTACACTGGTTAAATACTTCTCAGTAGTCTTGGGCTAACTTTATATGTGCATATTTATCTGTGGGCTGACTTTCGGGAAGAGATTCTGAATCAAAATTAGATCGTCAAGAATGATGAGGCTAAGGAAGAAATTATAGAATACTGACCATGTGTTTGAGAAAGACAAGCAAAACTGAATTTGACTGTCAGTTCTGTTTCCTTTGCTTTAACTTGTCTCGAGACAGCGAGACTAATATACTATCTGTAACCTATTCAAATCGAGGGGTGCTTTTTTGACACTGACTGTTCACCCTGCCTTGTGGTAATATAGAAGATTCATACATTGCCCTTTGCCAAAGCAGTTGTGGTTTGGGCCTACATGAGTTATGCTGGGGGGATAACTAGATATGCATTTGATATTGCTGGGGAGTATTTTGTGAATTGCTTAACTGAAAATAATAAAGAGGCTAAAATATACGGTAAAGACAATGAGAGCTGTGAGAGTTTCGAGTAGGATGAAATTAGTTTCTGGAGCAACTGGGGAAGAGTCCTTAGAGGGGTCAGTCTTGGAATAGACATAGAAGGGTTATTATATTCGGTTATGTGATGAGAGGCATAGGTGTGTCTCAGGAATTGGGAAGAGAATCAACAAATATACAGAGACAGGAATATGCATTTTGTGATCTTAGGATGGTAAGGGGAAAGTATCCTGTGGTACAGCATTGTAGTTAAGACTTTATTTAACCCCTGGAATGAGAAAGCCTGGGTTCAAATACTGGCTCTATACAACCTGCTAGTTGTGTAACCTTGTACACAACCTACTAAGTGTGTAACCTGGATTAGTTAATCGCATTCAAAATTCATAAAGCCTTCTCAAAACCGGGCTATGCAAGGTCCCTCTCCTGGTATTTATTTATGTTCTTTTTCTCCACATACCCTGGGAAGGACCTGGCCTTGGGGATCCCTGAAAGAGTTGACAGCTGAGGACTGGCTGCTGACAATACTCCCAGGGCAGGGGCCACACGTTCTCCATGGAAGGGGATCTGGGCATTGCCTCTCCACATCCATCAGACCGACTAAACTCTCCTACGAGTTCCAATGGTCTGTCTGTTGACTCCGTCAATTTTTTTCTAGATACATTTTTTATTATTTGCAAACAGTGAGTTTCAGCTCGCCCCTTCCTTTGCCCAGATCTCTTTTTCTTTTACTTTCTTTATGGAGTTGATGAGGCGCTCCAGTGCTGTGTGCAACAGCAAGAGTGACAGTGGCCATAGCCTTTAAAGAAATACAATCAAAATTTCTCCAGTAAGCATACCGGTCGCCATAGATTTTTCATACAACCAGTGTGGAGGCAAGAATGCTCCTGTCTTTCCCTAGTTTACTGAGTTTTTTAAAAAATATAAATAGGTGCTGGATTTTATCATATGATTTTTTTGTATTGGTTGAGATAATGATTTTTCTCTTCCTTTAGTCTGCTGATGTGGTAAATAACATTGAGCTTTTTGACGCTGCACCATGCTTGCACTTCTTAGATAATCCAGTATTGAGCATGATACATTACTTTTGAAAAAAACCCCACAATGTTGTGTTCAGTTTGTTAATTTTACTTAAGGGTTTTGGCATCTACATTTATTTTTTAAATTTAATAGACTTAATTTTTTAGAGCAGTTTTCAGGGTCACAGCAAAACTGAGAGGGAGGTACAGAGAGCTCTTATAGACCCCCTACCCCACAACAGGCATAGCCTCCACCATTTCAACATCCCCCAACAGATGGTACTTTTGTTACAACTGATGAACCTCCACTGACATCATCATCATCCAAAGTCCATAGCTTACCTTAGGGTTCATTCACTCTTGCTGTTGTACCTCCGGTGAGTTTGGACAAATGCATAATGACAACCATCCACCCATCATTATAATATCATATTGAGTAGTTTCCCTGTCCTAAAAATCCTCTGTGCTCTGCCTGTTTATACTTCCCCCTCTGTAACCCCTGGCAACTGCTGATCTTTTTACAGTCTCCATGGTTTTACCTTTTCCAGAATGTCATATCGTTGGAATCATATGGTATGCAGCCTTTTCACATTGACTTCTTTCACTTAGTAATGTGCACTTAAGTTTCCTCTAAATGTTTCATGGCTGGACAGCTCATTTATTTTTAGTGCTGAATAATATTCCCTTGTCTATATGCACCACAGTTTATTTTATCCATTCACCTAACTAAATGACTCTTGGTTGCTTCCAAGTTTTGAAAATTATGGATAAGCCTTCTATAAACATCTGTGTGCAGGTTTTGTGTGAACATACATTTCCATTTTGTAAAAAAAGATGTATTTTTTGTCTAATTATCAAAGAAAACTGAAGTTGAACCATAGGAAATTTCCAATATGTGATTGCTTTTCACTTAGAGAAATAACAGATTCACATAGTTCAGCAATCATGGTTGGCGGTATATTACACTGATGGATTTTCATCTGTTAAAGCAATAAACCGCATACAGCCATGCTGTGTAATCCTATTACCTAGTATTTCTGCTTTTTTATTTTTTAGGATTTCATGTTTTTGTTTCTTATTGGTAATATCTTCTCAACTCCTTCAATATATTTAGCATCCTTATTTAACAATTTTGGTTGGTATTTTCCAATATTTTTGCTTCACTTGGTTTTGTGCCTGGTTGCCTGCGAGGACGCTGGTGTTCCAGACAAAGACAGAGACATTGAAAAGGGGACTAGACAAGGAAGAAAGATGATGACTTCTCTTTGGAAGTACTGGGTTTGAGCAAGACAGCGGCTGGACCTACAGGGGATGTTCTGAAGGCCCTTAGGAAGAGGCAGGTGGGGGTCGGGAGGAGACGGTGAGAAGTGGAGTCTCGGAGTTTGAGAGCTGCGAGATGTCAGAGCAGCCCCTCTGTGCCACGCAGCCTCTCTTTCGAGCTCTGCACTTCTCAGCCTGCTCTTTGCAGGTCCCTGGGAGGTTGGCTGAGACCGGCTCTTCCAGATTTTGCTTCACCCTGAAGTGCGATCTAGCTGAAGCTGGAGATAGCTCTCCCAGTCTGTTTTCTTTTTCTTTCAATCTGGGCTTGGCAGCCACAGAAGGGAAGGGAAGAGGAGCTGATTAGAAAGGAGGGAAAATAGAACCGGGTTTTCAAAAATCCACTTGCCTTCTAAGCACTTGGGGAGCTGCAAAAAACCTAATTCCCGGTCCCCTGGCCCCTAGCAATTCTTCTGATGAGGTCTGAAACCTTCCTTTAAAAAAAAAAACACCCTATGATTCTGAAACAGGTGGTCCAGGGACCAAAGTTTGGGAAAGATTGGAAGGAAAAGAACTACTGCAGGTCTGGTCTGTATGCAGAGGGGCGGGCGGTTGGGTGGAAACTAGGGATTTCTGCGCCCCTCCCTGCTGTCCCCGAGAGGGGGCACGCTGCACTCTGTGGCAGATGGATGTGCAAACCTCTGCTTGCATTAGGTTGTGTGTCCCTCTGGTCCCTCCAGCTGAGGGAAAGGAGTGACATAGGGACTCTGGAGCATCTGGGGAGTATTTATTGAATACAACCATCTTCCACTGAACAAGTCTATCTCTCTGAACCACCTGGCTAGAGAGAATGGATTATTTCAGAATTCCGTATTTTTCTTTAATCATGCTATCAGTTCAAAGCAACCTGCAAACAGATGAAAATCTGGGACTTTGAATAGGCAAAAATAGATAAGCTGAAATGCAGGTGGTGGTGAGCTGGAGGTGACAGCAATTTGCAGCTGGCAGCCATGTGCATGTGTGGCCTGAAGGTCTGGAGAGCAATATTAAGCAAAACAGGTATTTCTGGAAAAATAAAACATGCTTCCAGATACTTGACTCTAGGGATTCAAGAGAAAAAAATTTCTGTTTCCCTGTCATTAAGTGAAACAAAGTTATTAACCTATTTTTCGACTAGTGACGTGGCTGGACCCTCAGGATTTCAGCAGTGCTGAGGCTTCCCAGCCCTGCCCCACTTCAGCCGGCTAACTTGGTGTGCAAAAATCTAGCTAAACATGGAGGGGGGGACACTAAGGTAGGAAGAAATAGACAGTACATTCTTTGCACGTTATTTTACAGTGAAAAATGTTCCTAATAAATTTGCTGATTACTTTTCTCAGATTATAAAAGTTATATGTACCTACAAGTATTCTTGAAAATAGGATGAATGCACAATCTGTGAAAATAAAATCACATTTCAAGTGTACCAGAGGAAACTGACTGTAAAATTTTAAATTTTCTTGTATGTGGAAGAATCTCTTGGTTAGGCAGATATTGTTTTGTCTGTTAGTCCAATTAAAAATTATTATTATTTACTATCACTGCATTCAAAGTGAGGTCTACTGGAGTTATGTTCTATAGTAAAAGTCATCTGGCAATTTATTTATTTATTTCAGCTTCATTAAGGCATAACTCACAAATACATTTGTAATATATTTAAAGTGTACATCATGGTGATTTGCAATATGTACACATTTATGTACACATTGTGAAAGGAGTCTCTCCATGGAGTTAATTAACACATCGATCATGTCACCTATTTATCATATTTATGTATTGTTATGAGATCGATTAAGTTCTACTCTCATAGCAGTTTTTAATTATACAGTACAGTGTTATCAAGTATAGTCACCATGTTTTACATTAGATCCTCCGACCTTATTCATCTAACAGTTGAAAGTTTGTACCCTTTTACCAACCTCTCCTTATTTCCTTCACCCTGCAGCCCCTGGCAGCTACTTCTCTACTGGTTCTGTGAGTTCAGCTTTTTACTGATTGATTGATTCCACATATAAGTGATTCCACGTGGTATTTCTCTTTCTGTTTCTGGATCATCTCACTTAGTGTAATGCCCTCAAGGGCCATGATTGTGTCTCAAATTGTAGGATTTCCTTCATTCTCATGACTGAATAATATTCCTTTGTATGTAAATACCACATCTTCTTTAGCCATTCATTCATTGATGGACATTTAGGTTGTTCCATATCTTATGATTTATGAATATTGTGAATAATTGTGAATAATGCTGCAATGAACATGAGAGTGCAGATACCTTTTTGATATCCTGTTTTTATTTCCATGGGATATATGCCCAGAAGTGGAATTGCTGGATCATATGGTAGATCTATCTTTAAGTTTTTTGAGGAATCTCCATTCTGTTTTCCAAGGGGCTGTGCCAGTTTATCTTCCCACCAACAGTGCACAAGGGTTCCCTTTTTCCACATCTTTGCCAACACTTGTTATTTCTTGTCCTTTTGATGATGGCCATTCTGAATGGTGTGAAGTGGTATGTCAGTGTGGTTTTCATTTGCATTTTCCTGATGGTTCGTGATGTTGAGCACATTTTCACATGCCCGCTGGCCACTTGTATATCTTCTCTGGAAAAATGTCTATGTAGTTCCTCTTCCCATTTTTAATCAAATTGTTCTTTGTTGTTATTGAGTTACATGAGTTCTTTATATGTCGTGGCTGTTAAGCTTTATCAGCAATATGATTTGCAAATATTTTCTCCCGTTCCATAGGTTACCTTTTCATTTTGTTGATGGTTTTGTTTTGTTTTTGCTGTGCAGAAGCTTTTAGTAGAAGGAAAGAAATATCAAAGATCAGAGTGGAAATACATGAAATAGAGACTAAACAGACAATAAAAAAAGATTGATGAAACTCAAAGCTGGTATTTTGAAAGAGTAAACAAAATAGACAAATTTTTAGCTAGACCTACCAAGAAAAAAAGAGAGAGCACTCAAAACCAAAATTATAAATGAAAGAGGAGACATTACAACTGATACCACAGAAATACAAAGGATCATAGAGACTACTGTAAACAAAGAGATGCCAGAAAACTGGCCAGCCTAGAAGAAATGGATGAATTCCTAGAAAAGTACAACCTACAAAGACTGAACCATGAAGAAATAGAAAATCTGAGCAGACTACAGAAATTGAGTCAGTAATCAAAAACCTCCCAGCATAGAAAAGTTCAGGACTAGATGGCTTCACTGGTGAATTCCACCAAATATTAAAAGAAGAATTAATACTAATCCTTTGGAAACTCTTTCAAAAATTAGAAGAGGAGGGAACACTTCCAAACTTACTTTATGAGGCCAGCATTACCCTAGTACCAATACCAGACAAGGACACTACAAGAAAAGAAAATTACAGCCTAATATTCCTCGTGAACATAGATGCAAAAATCCTCAACAAATATTAGCAAACCAAATTCAATAATACATTAAAGGGATGATATACCATGATCAAGTGGGATTTATTCCAGGGATGTAAGGAAGGTTGAACATCTGCAAATCAATCAGTGTGATACACCACATGAACAAAATGAATGTTAAAGTCATTTGATCATCTCAATAGATGCAGAAAAAGCATCTGACAAAATTAAACATCTATTCATAATAAAACTTTCAACAAACTGGTTGTAGAGGGAATGTACCTCAACATGAGAAAGACCATATATGTTAAGCCCACATCTTAACATTATACTCAATGGTGAAACACTGAAAGCTTTTTCTATAAGATCAGGAATACGATAAAGATGCCCACTCTCACCACTTTTATTCAACATAGTACTGGAAGTCCTAGCCAGAGCAATTAGGCAAAAGAAAGAAATAAAAGGTATCAGATCACAAAGGAAGAAGTAACACTGTCTCTATTTGCAGATGGTCTGATATTATATGTAGAGAACCCTAAAGACTGCCAAAAATACTGTTAGAACTGATGCACAAATTCATTAAAGTTGCATGATACAAATCAATGTACAAAACCCAGTTGGTTTCTATACACTAACAATGAACTGTCAGAAAGAGAAATTAAGAAAGTAATCCCAGTTACAATTGCATCAAAGAGAGTAAAATACTTAGGAATAAATTTAAACAAGGAGGTAAAAGATATGGACACTGAAAGTGACAAAACATTGATGAAAAAAATTGAAGAAAACGCACAGAAATGGAAAGATATTCCATGTTTATGGATTGGGAGAATTAGTATTGTTAAAATGTCCATTTTACCCAAAGCAATCTACAGGTTCAATTCAATCCCTATCAAAATTCGTATGCATTTTTCACTGAAATAGAACAATTTCAAAATTTGTATGGAAGCACAAAAGACCCCAGGTAACTGAAGTGATCTTGAGAAAGAAGAATAAAGCTAGAGGCATCACACTTCCTGATTTCAAAGTACATTTCAAATCTTTGGTAATATGTATACATATAGCTGATTCACTTTGTTATAAAGCAGAAACTAACACACCATTGTAAAGCAATAATACTCCATTAAAGATGTTAAAAAACCTCCAAAAAAACAGTATGATATAGGCATAAAAACAAACATACAGATCAATGGAACACATAGATCATAAATAAACCTTTACATGCATATGGGATCAAGTAATTTATGACAAAAGAGCCAAGAATAAACAATGAGGAAAGGATAGCCTCTTCAATAAATGGTGTTCAGAAAACTGGACAGTTATATGCAAAAGAATGCAACTGGACCACACTGTCTTATTCCCTACACAAAAATTAACTCAAAATGGGTTAAAGACTTAAACATAAAATCTGAAACCATAAAATTCCCAGAAGAATGTATAGGGAGTAAACTCCTTGAGACTGGTTTTGGCAATGATTTTTTCGGGGGGTTTGACACCAAAACCAAAGGCAACCTAAGCAAAAATAAGCAAGTGGGACTATAAAAGCAAAAACAGACTACAAAACAAAAAAGCTTCTGCTCACCTGACTATTTAAGTAATTAACATGCTTTTATAGAGGAACCGCTCTGTGCAGAACTTTTAAAGGTACACAGTGAGAATGGATCAGACCTATAAAAATAACGAAAATTGAGGATTCAGTCATAACAACGGAGTTCAGTCTGAGAATAATTGTATGGTACATGCCAAGGAGTATAAAATAATAGGGTAAAAAGAGAATCGAATGTAAAAATGTTACACAGAGTAATGAGGCCACATTAAACCTGCTCCTGCTGCTCTGCTTATTGGGTTGTCTGGGTGACTGTCATCTATTTCAGAAGACCAGGGACTCGGTTGTATCTTGTTTTCTCCACCACCTAAACCTCAATCCAAACAAATAGATGGAGACAAGTGTTTGCCCTTGGCAGTGGTTGGGTTAATCTTGGAAGACCTCATAAAACCATGTTTTTATAAAGTGCTAACCTTTTTCTTATTCCAGGCATGAATTTTATAAGAGAAACCAAGAGACCTTGGGAAAATGATTGCACAGGATTGGCTTGTGTTGTTTAAGCTTTCACATTGCAGAAGGCTTTGGTAGCTTTGTTGCTTCAAATCACCCCCGTCTTCTCTGAGATTAATCACTGATCTCACTGGCTTTATTTTTTCTCTCATCTCTAACTTTAACTTCTTTACAGGAGCTTCTGGAGGAAAAAAAAAATCATTTTTGTTTTATTTTCCCAAACAGTAAAAGTGAGGCCTTAGGTGAGGTATACTGCATTATGTATCCTCCGGTGTTCTCTTATTTCTCCTGTGATTCTGCTTAAAATGTGCAGACATCTTGGGAGAAATATTTAGCTCTGCCCTCACACAACAGAAAAAGTGTTCCTCTGTACTTTGGTGGTAATGTAATTTTTTGAGTTGCAAGACTTTGATTTAAAATTGTAATGCACTGATGTAGGCACTTGTGTGGGCAGACGGAAGTAACGGATTTAGTGCGAACATGTTTACACAATCATGAAAGCTGCCCAGCCCACCCTATATGGTTTTCTCCAACAAAAACTCATTTTTCTCAAAACTTGTTTAAGATAAGCATTTCTCATTTCAAAGGCTCTTTTAAAAATATTTCAGAAAAATAATAAAATGACCTAATTCTAGAAACTTTAAGGCTATCCTGTTTGCTTTTGGGAAATGGACTGATTCCTGTGTATAAGAAGAAAGACCCCCCCCCCCCAGAGAGCACCTGGTGTGGATAAATGGCACATGTCTTAGTCAGCTCAGGCTGCAAGACAAAATAGCATCGCTTGGGGGCTTACACAATAGACATTTACTTTCTCACGGTTCTGGAGCTGGAAGGCTAAGATCAAGATGCTGACGTGGTTTCTGGTGAAGTCTCTCTTCGTGGCTTGCAGAACTGTCAGCTCCTTGCTGTGTCCTCACACGGCCTTTCCTCTGTGCACGTGTCCTCGTCTTAGAAGGACGCCAGTTCTACTGGATTAGGGCCCCACCCTTCTGACCCCTTTCAACGTTAATTACCTATCTCAAAATACAATAATGCTGGGACGTGGAGGAGGGTGGTTGGTGAGGGCTTCCACATATGAATTTGGGGGTGGGTAATACAATTCAGTCCATAGCAGCACAAATGCCCGGGATCCTATAATTAAAAAGTAAGTGACATATCACTCTAGGCCACAGCCTGTGTCTGACCACAGGTTAAATGAGATTTACTAAATCAGCATCTGGTGGATTGGGATTCTTGGAAACAGTGGAGGAGTTGGCTCTGCCAGTCCCAAACCTCCTCTTGCTCAACCACCTGGATCTGCATGTGTCATGATGGCTGCAGCAAGAAGGCTCGTTCTGGATCTGGACTTCTGTACCAGCTGCAGCAATTCCTCGGTTTCCTTGGAGTTTCTCTTCAAGCTCAGCTGTCCTCAGGTCCCCTTGAGAGTTTTCCTCTAATGTGTACAGTCTGCAAAATGCCTGCAGGAGCTGTTGCCAGAACTCTCTCTGGTCTGCACGCTTCCTCCTCCTCTTGGACCTGCCCTCCCCGTGGGATTCAGGGATGGTAAGAACTGGGAGGTGGGTTTGATTTCATTTTCAGAGTGGAAGGGAATCTATAGCAATGATGTACACACACTTCCACACAATCGTGGAAGTGTGTGTTCATCAGGAGTCTTGGGCTCTGGTTCTGGATCACCTCTTTCTTTCATGCATGCGTTCAGCCCCTCAATCAACAAACTTTTCTTGAACACCGACTGTGTGTCAGGCATGATGCTAAATGATGGGGATGCAAATGAACAAAATAGGTATTATCCGTGTTCTCTGAGGATTTAGAAGTTGTGAGATCATTGGCCTCATCTTAAGGTAAAACAGAATGGTAAATCATCAAAACTGGAATGAACCTTTAAAACTGTGATTTTTTTTTCCCCCTCTAATTACTGGAATGACTAGGTCCCTTAAGGAATTTGGAAAATTCAAAAAAAAGCATACATTGAATTCACCTGTGATCCATGGTAAAGAATATTAATCTTTTGGTGTGTTTCTTCCTAGACTTTGGCCATGTCTATGCACACAAACGCGTATAGTACACATAGATATTTTTGTTTAAAAAATTTGGCATCTTTTATTTTCTGGTTTGCAACAGACTTTTTTTCTTAGTGTTATTGCATAGATATTTTTCATGTCATTAAGTATTATTAATATACTTGTTAGTGGCAGTTTTGGTGATCTATCATATATATGTCATAACATTTATCCCTCTCATTCAGGACACTTAAATTATTTTCCCATTTTCACTATTATAAATAAATGACAGTACATGTCTCTGATTGCTTCCTTAAAATGAACTTGTAGGAGTAGCATTTTGGATCAAACAAGTTTTTGCCTTTTGAATATATATTGCAAAATTTCCATCCAGGAAGATTGTATCAATTCACATGCCTATTAGCTATGTACAAGAGTCTTAGTTTTCCTGTATCTTCACTGATATGGATATGTATATTTTATAAACCTTTGCCAATTTAATGGGTGAAAATACATATGTATTTTAAAGTAAGAAATATGAGGTAAAATTTGGATGAACTTCTCTTTATGTATCTTTTAGCTATTTGCACTTATACAATTCCTATTTATATCTTTTGCTTATTTTAATATTATTTTTTCTTATAAATTTGTTAGAACACTCTTTATCTTAAAGGTATTAGACCACTTTCTTTTACATATTGCAGATATTTTCCTACTTTGTGGTTTGCCTTTTACATATATGTATTTCAGATTACAAACATATATATATATGTATATGTATATATTTAGCTATATCTATCAGTACTGCTTCTTTTGCTTTGTTTTTTAGAAAACTTTCCAATCACAAAGTTAGATATATTTTCCTAGTTTTCTTTTTGGTCCCAAACTATTGGGTCTATTTTGGGAGTTTTTTCCTATTCCATTTTTTTGTCTATTTTTTCTACGGCTAAAGCTGCACTATATTTGTCCTGGTCTTTCGTATGTCAGATCTCCAATATCATTTTTTTCCTACTTCTTTATCCTATTCTTCTGCATTCTAGGAAGTGATTCTATCTGGACTTCACACTGACCTTCAGTATTGATTCTGCTCTTGCCCTGCTGTGAAAGGCCTTCCAAATTAAGCTGTGATATTTTTAATAGCTTTATTTTATTAACTCAGATAGTACATCTTCATCTTAATCAGCTGTCTTGTCTCATCTTTGAGCTTTAATCCTCAGTCCATATTTTCTGAAATTAAATGGCCCAATACAACATGCCACTTAAAACTTACTGCTATTTATTGTGGTAAATATTTTGCAAAGAAAAAATTCCTTGATGTCTCTTCCTTGAGGGTTTTTTCAATGTCTTCTTTTGCGTCACGTAATTGTTTTCTGTGTGCCACTCATCAGTTTAAGGCCTGCCGCACGTCGCCAGTGTGTGTGGATCAGCCTTGGGTCCTTTCATAGTCCACCCAAACCTTCTAAGGATCTTCTGATCCAATGTCAGCTGTAGGACTGGATGACAGACCATTTCAGTAGCCCAGCAGCCTGGGTAGGACATCTTGCCTTGGGGCCTTGGGCAGAGGAGTTTTATTTCTTCCTTCTCTGTGTTGGTAAAGCCTTTATCTAGGGGGTCAGTCTTCTCTTCCTAGATTTCCAGGTGGTCCATCTTCCACTGTAGGTTTCTGTATCCAACCAATCCGGGTGCACCAATCTGGAAAAGAGCCCTACTCATCAGAGGGAATCTCCAAGACTCATGGTTTCTCTTGGTTTATCTGCATTTAACCTTGACTTCCTAGTGAAGTTGCCCCCCAGTTTTTCTGGGGCTCAGCCGTGGGACCTCAACTTCAGAATGTTAAGTGGGGACCTGCAAGGGCAACCTCTCCTCCTTCCTGAGAGATGGAACCCCCATCTCACATCGGCCAGACATTCTTGGGCAGCTGGGGAGTTAAACCTTTGGTATGTTTCGTCTCTGCTCTAATCAGCTGCTCTTTACCCTAGAACGAGTGGAAATACCTCAAAAATTGGTGGCTTGTGAGAATCACTCTTCTGTAGTGATCAATCTGTTCCGGGTTTTCTTTTTTTCTTGTAGTCCTTGGTTTATGTTAACTGGTTTCTGGAAGAGGTATAATTAGATACCTATGATGAAATAAGATGGTGAAGATTTAACTAGGAAATCAGCAATGGATCTTAAAGCTTATTTGAAATAACACATCTCCTGCCAGCCTCACAGCTGTGATTGGAGGATAAAATGAGAGGATAAATGTGAACGGACTTTGAAGGCTGTTAGGAACATTATGCAAATACAAAGTTGCTTTGTTATCGCCACATTTTATGAGACCAGAAATCAGTAGCCTTGTTGGAAGCAAATGTGAGTTGCGAGTTTTTTAAGGAATGTGCGATAATGGAAGATGGTTATTTAGGTGAAGCAGAGAGCCGTTCTATTTCTATGTGTTTCGCCCTCTCCTTTCACAGCAATAGATCTGAAATAGAGGTTGGTCTCGTTCTTTATCCCTGCAAAGAGAAGGCTGGCCTGAATTTCCACTTTAGACTATTTCTTACAGTGCCAAGAGATTGTTTCAGCCAAAGAAACTAATCTGCAGATAGGTCTGCCCACGCACAAGGCCCAGCAATGGGGGCAAAGGCTTTAATTAAAATGGAAGAGTTGGTCATTTCTGACCTATCTGGGAAGCTTAAAGTTGATGTGGTTTGAATGAAAGTAATGACTTTTGCTTAAAATGTGAATATTAATGCAAGAAAGAACCTGGGTTTGACTCTGAGTGCAACTGAAAGAGATTGTAACTCCTTTTTCATGTTTTTTTCCCCCTGAAAGGAATGGTCTTTTTCCCTCTTGAACTCCGTAAGGTATACATTTAACATATAAGGTATATATTTTTTTCTTTTAAGTTCCTTTCAGTTGGCTTTTTAAGCTCTTAAAAGCAGTGCAAATTTTAGATATTAATGGATCTTTGAAAAAGTCCTAAGGACTTGCTATTGTTCGTGTTTATTTGGATGACATAAGTCAGTTTCAGAAGTAGCTTTCTTCCAGGGCTTCTCAGTTTGGTTGTCTGGACAGCACTTACCATCCCATAATCCAGCGGTCCACAGCCCGCTAGGAACAGGGCTGCAGAGCAGAAGGTGAGCGGTGGGCGAGCCAGCGAAGCTGCATCTGCCGCTCCCATCGCTCGCATGACCGCCGGACCCATCCCATTTCTCCCACCCCCACCCCGACCCCAGTCCGTGGAAAAATTGTCTTCCACGAAACCGGTCTCTGTTGCCAAAAAGGCTGGGGACCGCTGCCATAATCTCCATTCACACACAGAAAGCTAGAGTGACCACACTGTGAAAAGTACACATATTTACCATTGAATTTGTACGTACCAAAATCAAGTTTTCAATTTTGAAGTACCACGTGCTACACTTGGGTTAAATAGGCTCCTCTAAATAACAATTATTGCAATAAAAAAAATATGCATTTTGACTGTTGATAAGGGTAGATGGAAATGTGGTCAGTTATATCAGTATATGTTAAACGCATTCCAGATCAGTGATGCTTTTTACTAATTACAATTATTTTGCGTATAAAGCAGACTTAATGAGGAATTACAAAGGCTTGAGCACTGTGAAGTTATTATTATTTTTATGTTAAAGATGAATCTGTTATAAAAATTAGGAAGGAAAACCATCCAGCCTCCTTCTACCCTAATAAATCATGCTTTTTTTCCTTTTCCCTTGCCACTTCTTCTCGGTATACTTATGAATTTTTATTTAATTGTCATCATCGTATACAAGCCATTTTGAGTTTAGCATTTTCCATCCAACATGCATTACGTAGAAAGCATTTTTTTCCATTTCCAACTGAACATAAGGGCATTCCACGGCTGCTTGAACCCATCCCCTGTTGTCAAAAATGTAGCTGTCCCAATTTATTTATTTATTTTTTGTTCCGATTTCGCTAATGCCACAATGAACATCTTTGCTCAAATTTAATTGTAACTTTTTATGGGGAAGGTTTTGTTTTTAGAATAAATGGAATGGAATTTCTGTGCCAAATTCCAAGCAATTTCAGATGGTTAAGGGAAGTTGAGAGGAGGGTAGTTAAGAGAAGTCATTTGGAGGAAGATGCAGTAGGTGACTCGGTGTCCTGTCACCGAGGTGAGTGTACAAAGAGGTGAGTGTACCAGGAAGAAAGGGGAGGGCTGCTGGCGAGCTCCAGGGCCGAGGCAGGGCGAGCTGAGAGCACCTGGAACATTCTGGTGGGAACCTCTTTCCCTTTGTCAACCAACATGATTTGTGGCTTTGGGTTTGAATCAGACTCACTGGGACTCCGTGCTCCTCTCACTGGGGAGTGGGCTGTCATTGGGGTTGTTACTTCCTGCCTGAAGTCAGAGTGGGGAGGCCTTGGCTGCAGCCTGGAGAAAGCAGCAGGGGGAAAGGAGAGAACCAGGCGGAAGGGATGCGGCTAAATGGTGAGCCAGAACGCCTCCCCCGTCAATCTACAATTAGGTGGTGTTTGCCAAGACTCTGTTTCTTTTCTTTTTTTTTTTAAACTTTCAGTTTATATATATATTTATTTATGTATTTATTTATGGCTGTGTTGGGTCTTCGTTTCTGTGCGACGTCTTTCTCTAGTTGCGGCAAGCGGGGGCCACTCTTCATCGCGGTGCGCGGGCCTCTCATTATCGCGGCCTCTCTTGTTGCGGAGCAGAGGCTCCAGACGCGCAGGCTCAGTAATTGTGGCTCACGGGGCTAGCTGCTCCGCAGCATGTGGGATCTTCCCAGACCAGGGCTCGAACCCGTGTGCCCTGCATTGGCAGGCAGTTTCTCAACCACTGCGCCACCAGGGAAGCCCGACTCTGTTTCTTTTCACCCAGACACTGGGGCAAGGCAGTCCTTCCATCAAACCTGGAGGCTGGGAAGCTGAAGGAGAAAAACTAGCCTTCAATGAACAAAATCACGAAGAAGGCTCGTCGAACCCAGCATCGCTCACCACTAATGGCTTCATACCCGAGCTGCTCTTTTACTACCCCCCCCCCTTTTTTTTCCAGCTAATGGGTTTTTACTAGTTTTGTCAAACTGCAAGTAAATAGCCTAGTGAACTCTGTCTTTGCTGGAAATAGTCTTTTGGAAAGAAATGGTTTATTTTAGGAAAGAGGAAAAATAAAGCCGAACCACAAAACAAGGCTGCATTATGAGATTTCCAATTTTGCCGTGATTTTGTTCCCTGGGTAGATTGATGCTGCAAGGATTTTGGTAAGAAGTTCTTCTATGGTAACGAACGCAAAATTGAAAGCCTACTTCAGCCCCATTTGAGCTCACACTGTTATCACTTTGTCTTTTCACCAATTACCTGTCTGTGTGTGCTCTTCACCAGCCCAGGCTCTGTGGCCACGCTCACTGTCCTGGAGATTTTGACATCTTCTTTTAATTTTATTTTATTTTTTTGACTATAGCAGTATTCCTAATATTCCCACTACCCCTTACCTCCCAAAACCCCACAATCCTGTAGAAAGGTGTACACATTTTAGGAATCAACATATTTATCTGCAAAAGGAAAAGTGATAGTTTGCATGGCATCATTCTCAAAAATATGCAGAAGCTAAACAATGATGTTGAAATCGTCTGACACGGGTTCATATAGGGTTCCATTTCTCTGTCCTACCAATCTTCCAGGCAAACAAGACTCCAGATAACCTTGATTAAAACTTAAGATACAACCTAGAAAGGACTACAAATATATTTTAAAATCACACTTCATTATTTTTTATGTCTCTAGTATTTTTCACGTTCTGATAGCACTTTTAAACCCATTTAAAGACCTTCAAAGGGTCCAGGGACTGTTTGGAAGCAGTCTTTGTGCTCCAGAAAAAATGGAGGAATTAAAAAAGTGATAAATGAGGAAAACCAGACAGAAAGGATTTACACTATGTCCTGTAAACAAGATGCAATTTGCTGTGTATTCTCTGAAAATCACTTTGCCTTTGTGGCTAATCCATGAAGGCAAACCATTATTCAGGAGATTGGCTAGAACCCAATTGTAAAGAATGACAAGTGGAACCAAGGACTGGAAAAGAAGGAAAAAAAATCTCTGAGTAAAGGAAGGGGATGGGGGACTTGGAATCAGGTAGCAAAGGATTCAAGGAGAATTCATATTACGGAGATCACACAGAACTCGAAGTTAGGACTGATGCAGTCTGCAGTGAACGATGCTTAGCGTTATGTGGATTACAGTGTTTCCGATACAATGTCTCATTTGCTTCTCATGGAAACCCTAATAAATATCACTGTGTTCATTTTGTACGTGGAGAAAGTGACACTCGTTTTGGCTACAAATTAGAGTAAGTGACTTGTTCGATATCACGACTTGTTCGATATCACGACCTGTTCACTATCATGCGGCTAGAAAGTGGTAGGGCCGGAACTGGGGTTCTGAACTTCTGACTCTTATTGGTGTTTTCAGACCACCGTCCTGCCTCAGGTAGCAACTTGGAAGTTAGAACTGCAGTGTTGTTGAGAGGTGAGGGGAGTTTGGATGGGCTCTGAGTTCAGCAAAGGAGGAAAGATGGAACTAAGAAGGGCAGGAATAGAGACGCAGACGTAGAGAACGGACGTGTGGACATGGGGGTGGGAGAAGGGGGTGGGATGAACTGGGAGGTTGGGATTGACATATATACACTACCATGTGTAAAACAGCTAGTAGGAACCTGCTGTATAGCACAGGGAGCTCATCTCGGTGCTCTACGGTGACCTAGATGGGTGGGATGGGGGGGGGTGGGAAGGAGGTCCAAGAGGGAGGGGATATAGGTATACATATAGTTGATTCACTTTGTTGTACAGCAGAAACTAACACAACATTGTAAAGCAACTATACCCCCCCCCCCAAAAAAAATAACCCAGACAAGGCAAAAAAAAAAAAAAAGAAGGGGTCAGTTTCTCCACACTGGACATAGAGCAGTCAGGACAGATGGAAATTCATAGTCCTGCTAATCTGCAGGAGGTGGGGCTTGATTTGTTCTGTTGCACCTGCCTGCTTGCGTGTAGCTTGGCTCTGATCAGGCTTTGGTTGGAGGTGCCGTGTGCGTGTCCCCATCCCAGGGCGGCGTTGTCCCTGGCTCCTTAGGGCAGGGCAGCTGCAGTGAGAGCGGGGCTGGGGACCTAGCTCTTCATCACAGTTGATCCTTGTATTATTCCCTCTGCTGACCTGGTCTTACCTTTGAAGACAATTAAACATTCACTCCAGGCTAAAAGATCCCAGTGGTTTCACCTTTCTTCATTAACTCTGTTTTCTGATCCTGAAATTATATTGGCTTGATGACCTTGGGCAAGTCACTTAACCTATCTGAAACTTTACCCCATGGGACCCACAGGAATGTGCTCAAGTGTTTTCTTTTTTTTTTTTTTTTTTCAGTTTTAATATTTTTTAATTGAAGTATAGTTGATTTATAAAGTGTTAGTTTCTGCTGTGTAGCAAAATGATTCAGTTACACATATATATACTTTCTTTTTAAAATATTCTTTTCCATTATGGTTTACCATAGGATACTGAATGTAGTTCTCTGTGCTCTGCAGTGAAGACCTTGTTGTTTCAAGTGTTTTCTGAGCAAAGTCCTTTTGGGCATTTGCAGTCACTGGCTATGTGTCCAAGGATTCAGAATGCCTTCTCTTTCACAGTATCTGCTTCTGCTTTTTCTTCCCAGAGTCGAAAACATGCCAGTAAAGTCCGACTATATTACATGCTTCACCCCAGGGACGGTGGGTGTCCCGCAAAGAGGCTCCGATCAGAGAATGTGAGTATCTGATGCCACATGTTATCCTTGGATAATTTGTTCTGTTTGCTAAAAACTTTGCAGGTTTGGGAATTGCAGTTATGCCCAGCTTAGTGGGAAAGCTAAGTGAGTTGAAATCGTTCGCATTAAATATTACAGAAAATATGACATGTAAGCAAGTCTTTTCCTTTTTTCCTGCCAGAACTTGCCAGTATGGGGTTGGGAGACTTTTTGATGATACTGTGCTGGGACCTGACAGAGAAAAGAACAGACAGAAGGGCTGAGACAGACAGAGGCTGGCTGCGGGGAGGCGGGCACCTTCAGAAGACATGACCTAAGGGCAAACCTGTCAGAAAGATCAGATGCTTTGCTTTCTACATAATGTATGTTTCCTTTGGTGTGTAAAACAGAATGCCATTTGTTCATTTATAATGAAAGCTGTGCACATCTTGCAAATAAAAATATTCAGGGCTTTGATCAGCGTTGCTTTTTCCTGAGGGAATGTTTACTTAGGAAGACAAATGACAATTAGAAAGTTGCTTTGAGGGTTTAATGTCAGAGCAAAGGGGTTCCCTTAGCCAGGCCAAGGCCAAGACCGATGAGAGAAATATTGCTTTCTCCCAGCAGGGGACCCTTTTCCTAATGAGTGGAATATTCTTACCCACCCGTGGCAGAGACCCTCCATGATAAAAACTGCCGATGAAGCACAGAAACGCCTCCCCCTTTGAGGGCTGAGAGGCTGAGGACGTAGAATTCACACCCCACACTCTCACGTGCTTGTGATCCTGCTTTCTTTCTGCTGCCATATCGATGCCAGTCTCATTAAAAATTAATACATGATCATCAAAGAGACTGGACGAAAACTGTACTTGTTTGTTGTCACAGAAGAAACAGAGAGAGAAAGGTAACTGCATGTGACCAGAGGCAGCGAGCCGCGGAGCTGGCAGGGTCCACAGATTCCAAGCCCATGTCTCAGCGTCACAAGATGGGCCGCTCACGTACAGACTCATCTGGATGCTGTGAATTTTTCTTTACTGCCCACTGAGGAAACAGAGACACATAAGCCACAGACCTGCGGCTTTAAAGAGACTTAAATATAGTGAGAGAGGTTAACATTGTATAAAAAATAGCTCTGATGCCACAGTGTAGGTGTTTGTTAACATTTGTACAAAGCCCCATGGAGACAAAGGGCGGGTGAGTCATGCCAGGGCCGTCCGACCAGGGAAGGTGTTACTGCAGAGTTGGCATGTGAGCTGGGCTCTTTGGGCTTGGATGGGTGGTACCAGATGGAGGCATGAGAGTGAGGGGAGGATGGGTGTTTTCTTGGGTGCATCCCTAGCAAAAGAACCTATTAAGACAGGAAAGTTGGCCTAAGTCAGCTTTTATGTGATCTCAGAATCCTGTAACCATGCTGGAGTCCCGCCCTCCATCAGCTGTCTGTTAACAGAGAGAACGGAATTAGGTGTTTTATTTCCTCTTGATATTATTCAGCGATGTATCCCTTTATTCAATAGCCATTTACTGTCTAATCCTAAGAGTCAGAAACAATAGGATTCACGGACATTTGACAGTTCTTTGAACACAGATTATTTTCTATCCACTCAAATTCTGATTATGAATATTGCACTTATATCTGAGCTCCTAGCGAGTGATCCATCAGGTGTAGGGGAGGAAAACCTTTCCTTTCTAGGTTCCTTGGCTGGTCTAATAATTAAACTGACATAAAACACATGAACAGAAGAAGAACAAATTTCATTTCCTACATGTGGGAGCCCCAAAGATAGGAGACTCAAGGAGGTGACCAAAACAGGCAACTTTTATGCTTTTTAGACAAAGAAGCAAAGCAATAAATTTGTGAGGAATTGACACGACAAAGGCTTTTGGACTTGGGGTAGCAAATTAGTGAGGGAATAACAAGGTTGGTTTATACAGGCTTCTCCCCCCCCTGAATTCTGTATCTTTGGTGATACGGATGTCTGTCTACCTCCTGGTACAGGGAAGGTGCCTTTTACATGGGAGATTTATTTCCTGCTTTCAGGAGGACAAAGGATGGTCAGAGTATCCTTCTTGGACCTTGCTGTTTCTTAAGTAACTTCATTAAAAAAAATCAATATGCCAAAGTGGCTTATTGTGGGGTGGACTTATTTCTGCTCCCCTTCACAAGCAAACAGAAAGGGGCACTGCAACTCCAGCTGTGACTTTGAGGACACGATCTTTGCTGCTCTGGTCAGATCCATGTTTCACCCCACTCAGGCTCCGGTTCTGCCAGACTCCTTGGGGTCAGTTGATACAGGGGAAGAGGTTCAGATGTTACAGAAAGAAGTGTTTGCAAGGGTTCTTTACCAAAGGCCCCTTTGAGAACTTTTTCCTGGATTTTGAAAACTTAGCTCTACCAGCGATTTGTTGATTGAATCATTTTCTATGACTTGTTAATCATTGTCTGGAAGCAAATAAGTAAGTAGGAAAAGCAACATAATGATCTTACTTTTTAAAAGAGATGGTTGATGCCTTAATAGGCTGTATGGACATTTCACAGGAGTAATAGATCATTTCCATTAGGCATCTTGATGCATTGGATGCTGTGTGGAAGGTACCCCCAGCCCCTCTCCAGGGCCCTGAGAGTTGATGTTGGTAACTATTTGGGCCAATTTTCTCTGGTACAGCCTCACACCTAAGGGTTGAAAGACTAAATACACAAATCGACAATGGCCAGAACATATCTAAAAGTAGAACTTTGACCCACAACCTGCAGCAACCAGTCCAGAAAACCAACCCATTGCTATCCAGTAACCGGCCCAGAAGCCTGCCTGCTGTGAGTCAGACTTGTAGGAAGTCAGACCACCGTCTCTAGTGACAACCCAGGGGGTCAAAAAATAGTCCTGTAACAATAGGCCTCGAATGGCCAGGCTTGATGAATAGCTGACAGCTTCCCTAATTTCTGTCCCTGTTTCCAACTTAGGACCGACCAGAAAAAGCCAAATATGTACCCCTAACCAATCACATAGGTTGTCCCATTCTAGGTGGCCCACCTGCAGTTTCCCCAGGCCAACAGCCTCCAATCAGGGCACGGGTGAAACCTACCCCTTTTCCATTATGAAGCTCCTCCACTTCTCTGCTTGCCTTTGAGTCTCCTCCAAATGCAGGTGACGTTGGCTGGCTGTCTTGCTACAGCAAGCTCTACATAAATAGCCTTTCGTGTTCCCATTTGGTTATTGTTTATTTCCACAGGGTGGTAAAATGGGGATGAGAATAAGACTCTCTAAAGTACAGGTTCATCCTAAGACTCAACTGAACTAACCCGTTTATATAGCACTTTGTTTTCAAAGTGTTTTCTGCAGGCATTATTACTTTTTATTTATTTATTTATTTGGCTGTGTCGGGTCTTCGTAGTGCTTGCGGTGCACCGGCTTTTCTCTAGTTGTGGCACGTGAGCTCTTCTAGTTGCAGCGTGTGGGCTTAGTTGCCCCGCGGCATGAGGGATCCTAATTCCCCGACCAGGGGCCGAACCCGCGTCCCCCTGCATTGGAAGGCGGACTCTTAACCACTGGACCACCAGGGAAGTCCCTCTGCAGGCATTATTATTACTGAGCCTCTTGCCACCAGCACCTGTGATCTTGGGAGGATGTAATACTTTGGTCCACTTGCCTCTCCAGTCTTGCCCGTTCTCCCACCTCCCCTGCTTCCAGGGTCTGTGGTTTGCATTGTAGTGTTACTTGATCGAGAACACTTTTATGGCTGCCCCGAATATCCAACAAAAGGAGTGTTTCTGAAAATAGAAAACTTGTTGTTGATTTTCCAAACCCTGACCACACATGAACCTTGGGCCCACAGTGATCCCTAAAATTGATGGGTAATGGCAGCCTGGGAATACACAGTAACTCTGAATTTACCTACAGATGAACAGAAGTGCCTGTTATTTTTCCCAGGGCCATTGCCATTTCTATTCCAGGTCATTTGACCTTTTGTTGTCGCTGTTGCTTTTTAAAAACTTAAATTCATTTCTGTCTTCTGGCCTTTCCAGCATTTTAAATTCCCTGCTTTACTCTTTAAGAATCCTCATTTGGGTCTTCTGTGTTTTTTTCCCGGAAATTTTAGAGCAAGACATTTTCGCCTTGAGGCCACAGAGTAAAATTAAAGGCGAAATAAATTGTTAGAGTTGATTGCCTTAGAGAAATGTTCAGGAATCCCACGGGCATTAGAGCCAAAAAGGACTTTAAAGATTATCTAGTCCATCGAGAGCCTCGGTTTTCTACCAATGGTTCTTTTTATTATCTTCTCACTCACGGGTCACATGCTTTGAAAAAAAATTGTCTGCTTGGGAAACAGCACTTTTAAGTTAAAAAGGTGATTTAATTTTACTTTTATTTTCATTCTGTAAAGATAAGTAACTGCCAACCCAAATTGCCCCTTGGTATTAAATAAACAGTGTTTTTACATGGAATTAATGTAATTTCTTCTAAGTGGGGAAACTTGACATTTGGTTAGTGTGATTGAACTTATCACTCTTAAATATTTATATGGTTTCCCTTAGGTCTGAAATACTCAGCGCAGCTTGAGAACCTCCATTATCACGTTCACAGGTCCCTAAATATCCTGGGTTTCAGGTTGGGAGGACTTGATATAACCTCCCTCCAACCCCGTAATTACAAAGGTGAAAATAAGGCCCAAAGAAGTACCATGACTTGTCCAAATTTGTCAGGCCTGAGAATAAGACCCTCCCGGCTTCCCTAAATCCTATTCCTGGGCTTCTTCCACGTATCTTGAAATTGTATCTTATTTGGAGTCATGGAAGCCATTGCTGGGTCCATAGCCAGAGAATATTGCTGTTCTGGGGCAAAGTAATAATAGTAACTGGCGCTTATCAGGTGCTTCCCATTTAAGTTCTAAATGCTTTATATACAACCACACATTTCATCCCCACACTTCCTGTGTAAGGCAGGAGCCAGCATTATCCCCAAGAGAAGCAAACGAAATCGAGATTAAGGCATTTGACTCTGGTCCTACAGCTGGTGAGTGGCAGAGACAAGGCTGGGAAAACACGAAACACAACAAAATAAAATTCCCTCTGGCCCTGCAAACTAGCTGACCATGCCACTCCCGGAGACAGGTGGTGAGCATCTACTAAGTGCTGGGGGCACAAAGATGGAAGGGCATGGAACCTTCCTCAACAGAAATCAGGATCTAGTCGGGGCTTCAATGTGCAAATCACGCCTTTTCATACAGCGTGCTAGGCACTACCCTAAACATATGTCCAGGCTACCATCAACAAAAATAATCAATAAACAATCTATGATAGGAATAGCAAAGAGTTTTATTTGAGCCCAGAAGACAGCCTCTCAGACAACTCTGAGGAACTGCTCCAGAGAAGCTTGGTTTTCAGCACAGTTTTATGTCTTGTCAGAACTAAGAGCATCAAACAAATCAGGACACCTTCCTTCAAGGTTTCAGAAAAAAATAAAACACAAAAGAAGAAAACCCACCACCACATAACACAGTGAGTCAGTATGGCCTTGGCGCCTGGGAAGGGGGTTTTATCATGGAAGGAGCGCGAGCATTGGTGTCCCAGGAAGGGAGACATTTCATCTTTATTTTTAACATGGACATTCTTTACTTTTGGTCCCTGTGCCCTTTTCTTTAATAATTAAAGCAGATGTACAGTGTAGGTTTGATAGGCCACAAACAGGCTGTTTTAGTTAGCATAAAACTCAAGTTAACTCCTGTGTAAGCCAGAATGACTTTCCCATACCTCAGTATGTGAAAATTTCTTTTCTCACTACCATCTGGGCACAGGGGAGGGGTCCCCGATCTCTCCTGGCAGGACGGGGCAGGACAGTGTTTCCTGGAGAAAGGGACCCTGAGCTGATTCTTGAAGGGTGGGATGTGGATGATGCCAGTGAAGAAGGGTGGGAAAGGCCTCTCCTGAGTGTGGCCTCGACATGAGTGATGTCTTCAGGGAAACACAATTCAAAGGTATTTCTAGATGCAAAGTGCTAGCGGGTGGCTGTGTTCGTCTCCTTGGGCTGCTGTAACAAATGACCACAAACTGCTTGGCTTACAGCCATAGACATTTATTCTCTCACAGTTCTGGAGGCTACAAATCTGAAGTCAAGGTGTAGGCAGGACCTCCCTCTGGAGGCTCTGATTGACAGTCAGGTCCCCACTTCTCTCCTCGCTGCTGGTGGCTGCTGAGAACGCTTGTTGTTTCCTGGCTTGCAGCTGAGTCACACCAGCCTGCTTGCTTCCCCTTGTGTGTTTCTGGGTGTCCTCTCCTCTTCGAAAAAAGACCCCAGTCATCCGATTTAGCACTCATTATAATCCAGTGTGACATCTTCGTAATTACATCTGAAAAGACCCTATTTCCAAATAAGGTCACATGTCCGAGGTGGACCTCAATTTGGGGGGACAGTATTCTCCCAGCACAGCGGTAGAGACAAAAGTGGGGATTGGATGGTAGACAAAGGTACAGACCCATACTGTGCATAATATTTGACATTTACTTCGTCAACATTTTCCATTTTCTCGACTGGTCTGCTGCCGAATTCGTGGGGAATTCTCAAAGAGGGGTGCGTCTACTGAGGATGCAGTGCCTTGGCTTCCAGTTGCACATTTAGAGCTAGAAGCGGGGATTCTGTCCCTGGCTCAGCTGCCTAGTAGTTGTACAGCATTGCTTTGAACTCTCTAAACCTTCACTGCCATGGTTTTATAATCAGGGATTACAATGACTGCCCTGCTTGTTTAGAAGCTTCCTGTTTGCGAAGCTGTGTAATAAACGGTAAAGTGTGTGTAAAATGTTCCTTCATGGGATTCAAAAAAATTATTTGTCTATTAGTTCCATTCTTTCATCTCTGCAGTGCAATATACAACTTCTATCTTCCAGTTAGGGGCAGGCCTGCTGTGCACATCCGGAAGACTCGAAGAGCAATTAGGAAATCCATAGGTGTGACTTAATATTTATTTATGTGTCTTAAGCCAGGGGTCAGAACATAGCCACCGGCCAAATGCAGCCACTACTTATTTTGTAAGGTCTGCAAGCGAAGAATGGTTTTTACGTTTTTAAATGTTTGGAAAAAATCAAAAGAAGAATAATACATCGTGACATGAAAATTACATGGAGTTCAAAAATTAATGCTCATAAATAAAGCCTTATTGGAACACAGCCATACTCAATCCTCTCCATACTGTCTAGAGCTCTCCTCACATCACACAGCAGAATTGAGTAGTTGCAGTGGAGGACTCTTTGTCCCACAAAGCCTGCAATGTTTACTCTCTGGCCGCCACACAGGAAATGTTTGCCCACCCCTGTGTGAAGTGGATGATTCTGGCGAAGGAGGAGGTGAGTTGTCATCCCTCTGGGTGGCTGTCTCCCTACTCATAGGAATGATCCCTTTGGAACATTCCGGACTCTAAAGCTGCCTTGTCTTCTGTTCATTTCCAGAGTTTCGTTTTTTTTAGGGCCCAGCAGGTTGAAGGTTGTAGGGAATAAGAAGTATCATTCCCAACCCCTGAACAGGAACTTTGTTGCTATTTTGCTTTGTTTCTTTCAATAAGATAGATTGAAATTTACGAACATTTGATGTTGTAAGAATCAGTTTGAAGTCTGCCACACTGTGGAAACAATGAGGATGGTTTGTTTCTTCTGCCGTCTTCCCACCAAACTGAATTTATGGTAACCAGGACTCCTGACTTTTCTGAGACAGTCCTGATGTAGAATATTTTTTCTTGTCACTACAGATCAATGATATGTCCTGAAAAATCTAGCATTTCCTCTCCAAACTGTACCCAACAGGGGAGTAACACTTTTGTTATACAAACACACAGATGATAATTTAAATGAAAAAACAGATGTGAACGTGTAGTATGGCACTTGAGCTGTATACAACTTCCTAGGCCTGCGACAAGACCTGTAGCTTGGGAGTCCGGTTCTGAAGCTCATTTATACTAAAAAATATATATCATAGTCATTACTTCCATCTAGAATCTGATTCAGAGGAGAGGAAAGAATTCCCCAAAATGACAGCTATGAAAGTAATTTTTTTAAGGTGGAGGTAGTGTCATGGGTGTTTGATTATTGTAAGCCTTGTGGCCTCCTCCTGTACTCTGTAATCCCATTATTATATTGTTATCATTGGATATATCCTCTCCTTAGCAGAAGACTTATTAAGCCCTTTTTATGTGTCAGGCCCTTTACTAAATACTTGGTATTTATTTCATTTGAACTTTACAAGTGCAAGTAGGAATCTTCATTGCCTCCATCTTAAAAAGATGTGAAAGCTGAAGCTTAGGTCAAGTATCTCATCCAAAATCGTACACCTTGTAAGTGATCCAGCCAAGGTTCAAACACAGTACAGTTTAGCTCTCGAATCTGAACTCTGAATTACTATATATTCTTCATTTACTTAATCTTTCACATTAATTGGCTGTCTACCAAGAGTCAGGTGCTGTGTTAATTACGGAGAATTTAATAGCAAATGAAACAGATACAGTTTCTGTTTACAGTGTTTACAGGATAGTGTGGGAAATGGACACTAATTTAAAAAATCATACAAATATCTAAATGAAGGAACGTAATGGAATAGTAGAGAATGGGGAAATCACAAGGTCTCTGGCAACAGGGAAGTCTTCTCTGAGTAAGGATTAGTCAGAGCAGTGAGGGGAGACAGGAGAATTCCAGACAGATGGAACAGCATATGCAAAGCGTCTGCAGTCGGAGAAATCACAGCGTTTAAGGAATAACAAGAAAGCCAGCATGGCTAGAAGCCGTGCGGTGAGGTGCAGAGAATGGATTGATGGGAACAAGAGTGTCATCTACTTTGAACTGTCAACTGTCAGACTTTCAATTGTTTCCTGTGTCGATGAAAATCATCCATAAACAGTCTATAATAGGAGTAGAAAAGAGTTTTATTTGAGCCAAACTGAGGGCTGTAGCCCAGAAGACAGCTTCTTAGATTACTTTGAGAAACTGCTCTGGAGAAGCATGGATTTCAGCACAGTTTTATGTCTTGTCAGAACAAAGAACATCAAACAAGTCAGGGATACATTCCTTTAGGTTTTCAAAAAACCAGATCAGCACGCACACAGCGAGTCAGTATGACCTTGGCACCTGGGAAGGGGGTCTTATCATGGAAGGAACACCAGCAGTGGTGTCCCAGGAAGGGGAGGGGCATTTCATCTTTATTTTTAATATGGACATTCTTTACTTCTGGTCAGTGCACCCTTTTCTTTAATAATTAAAGCAGATGTATAAAGTAGGTTTGATAGCCACAAACGGGCTGTTCTAGTTAGCATAAAATTCAAATTAAGCCAGAATGACTGCCCCATACCTCAGTATGTGAACATTTCTTTTATCAACTGAAAGAGTATGGCCTTGGATGAGGGTGACGGCAGTGGAGAAAAATGAGCGATAAATAGATCTGAGGGACAATGAAGTAGGTAAAAATGGATGAAGTGGATAATGGGTGTGAAAGACAAGGTGGTTTCTGAATGACTTCCAAGCTTAGAACTTACACCACTGGATGGTGGCCGCTCCCACCCACCTCCACCCTCCCCCCCCGCCCCCCCCCCCCGCCACAATAACCTTGAAGTTGTGACCCAGAGACCAGAAAGACCTGAGAAGCAGGGAAGAACGTGACGAAACCCTTTGTCCATGTTGCTCCAGGCTAAGCAGGGCTAAAGTGGCGTAGAGGTGAATTTGCCCCCAGCCAAGGGGTATGGGGCAGCAAGGGAGAGGGACCGGGGGGCTTTGTCCTCAGAGCTTCTTCCCAATCAAGCCTTTCTACCTCTCTGATGGAGGGTGAGGACACCCAGGGGCCAGCCCAGGGCGTGGAGCCCAGAGAGGCACGGGCTAGAGGTGCCCTCCTGGTGTGCTGATATCCAAAGGCAGGACAGTGCGTTGAGTGAGTTCAAGACAGTCACCAAGGGAGGGGCTGGGGACAGGACAGTTACCAGAACCCCGGTACCCTGAATGAAGGATACCAGCAGGAAGTTATTGC
This sequence comes from Balaenoptera acutorostrata, assembly GCF_949987535.1. Taxonomy (NCBI): domain Eukaryota; kingdom Metazoa; phylum Chordata; class Mammalia; order Artiodactyla; family Balaenopteridae; genus Balaenoptera; species Balaenoptera acutorostrata. The sequence continues at coordinate 9,214,054 of NC_080084.1, read as the reverse complement.
AGGCGTCCAGAGGGGCCACGGAAGTTGGCAGTAGTTGGATGATACGCCTCTAGCAGGAGGACTGGATTATTTAAAAGGTGGGAACAGTTTAGGTGAGGTCTCGGGACCTAGGTCCAGTGACTCCCAGGGGGTCCATCCCGTTCTTCCTTTGTTTAAAAGGCAGAGATGGTAGGACCCAGAGAGCACGATTTTAGACTTCTTGAGTGCATGGGCTTTGCTTACTCACCTTTGTACCTTAGCACCTCGCACAGAGGGGCTCCATAAATGACTGTTCATATCTTCATAATAAGCTATTGCCCCGTTGTTTTTTCTTTAAAACAATTAAGACTTTAAACAATAGTTTTAATTTAAAAAATGATCATTTGTATAGAAAGTCTTCTAGAACATTTCCATGAAATCATAGTTTAGTTATACACCTATCAAAGTGGCCTTGTTGAAAGAATATTTTGTGAAATTGGCTTTGTTCAAGAAAATCTGAGGGTTATGGCCAGTTTCCACAAGAATCTTGACCAGGTTCTTGGTCCCATGGGGGTCACATTCAAATAGGAAAAACCCAAAGAAAGGGAGAGGCAGGTCCTTGGAGGGCGTGCTCTCATAGCACAAGCTGGTCCCTCCGGCAGTTGCTTCTGATAACCATCTACACGTCCTGACTCCATCCTCCCCCTTGGCAAACCCTACCGCCCTCTCACTGGACACCTCTGCTGCTAGGCATTGCCTGCCTTCACCTGTCTGCTTTTGGAGGCTTGATCCTATTTTACCAGAAATCAAGGCTGTGTGAGCCGGAGTTGGTGTGCAGCTCACAGAGGTAGATGTCCTTCCCAGATCCCAACCCCCTTTCAGCCATAAGACAAAAGGGACGTGATAGTCAGGAAGTCCTTCTCTGGAGGACAATCTGGTGCTGCCTCGGGGTGAAGAGGTCGAGAATGCCTCCTGGGTGACCTTAAGACTTGGAAGGGTATGGATCAAATTCCCTAGTGTGTGTCTTCTCACTTTGCACACCACTTGGGCCCTTGAAAATGAATCGAAAAATATTTTCGTTTAGGGTAGTTTGAATAAAAGAATTCTGGTGACCACAGATTGCCAAAGAGCTGTTTGATCTGTGACAGTCTCTCTCCAGCTGATTTCAGCTCTGAAATGTTAGTTTCTATGTTGCTCTGAAATGTTAGTTTCTATGTTGGCTTTTTTGGGGGCAGGTAACATGGGCACACAGGAGCCTCCAGGCACAGGTGACTCACTGGCATATGACAGCTGGGATCTGCAGCTCTCTCCTCCCTTTCTGCTGTGTCTCCTCTTTTTAGGTGTCTGTATCTCAAACATATCTTCCCTGTCTCAATTATTTTTTTCCCCTGATAGATAGATTTCCTTGGTTAACATGCTAGAATCTCACAAAACATCAGTTTGTTTTTCTCTGAAATCCCAACTCTATCCTGAAAATTTTATCACTCATGTTTAATCAGATTTCTTTCCTTCTGTGTCTGGGTCCATTTATCTTCATCTCTTCCCTGGCTGCAGGGAGGGGTGTGAGGGCATCTCGCCTCCCTTCCCTGCTTTGTCCTACAAAGCCCCGTGAGTCTGTACCCTCGTGCAGCCATGTCATAAATCACGCCTGCTGTCACCCTGTTCCATGACCCCCAGTGCCCGTTCTGTTTCTCCTTTGTCACCTCTGGGCATTCCTCATGCTCAGAATATTATTCTTGCAGAACAAAGAAGTCCGTTTCCTTCACTACCTTCTGGCTTGCAACCGTTTGGCTCTGTTTAGGTTGATGTGTTCATTTAGGAATATATGTATATTTTTCTTCTTGCCTTAGAACCGGACAAGGGGTTGTGACATTGGAATACAAGATACATTTTACCTTCATGTGGCCTAGATTTGCTGCAGGTCATGCTGAGACAATGATGAATGTCTCCTGTTAAACACCGGAAAGCCTTGCAAAATACATTTTGAAAATAGGGATGATGCACTGAGTTCTACTAATTTGCAGTAAAATGGCTTTTTGGACTTGGATCCAGCGAACCTCACTCATGCACCTGCCCCATATCACAGACTGAGCTGGGAGCTCTGCACATGTGAGCTTATGTCAGTCTCAGAACATTGTCTCAATGTGAGCATTTACTGTGCCCGTTTTACAAATGAGATAAAGAAGGTTTTGGGGCAGATCATCTAATTCTTTCTCATTCTCCCACTTCCCGGTGGCAGGCTTTGATGCATTGACTTTCTTTATTTTTAAGAACACACTTTCACTCCTGGCTCAGCCATTTCATATATCGGTGACATCGGTAGTGCTGTGTTCCCACAGAACATTCCTTATGGGAGTGACTCAAGGAAATCTTCCACTCGGAGCCTGCCGTGGGCTGGAGCGATGTTTGGTGGGACATCCCAGTCACGTTCTTTGTTCCCCCAGGTCCCTACTAAGGGTTGATGGCCTTACAGACCTATAGAAAACCTGAGGTTTTAGATGCTGAGGTGCGACCTGGTTCAGTGTAATATAAAGGAAAAGTCATAGGCTTTGGGAACTTCCCTGGCATTGAATCTGGCCGCCAACTTCTGCTAGCTGGGTGACCGTGGTCAAGTTTCTTAATTTTTCTAAGACTTAGCTTCCTCATCTGAGAAATGCTGCCAACAGCCCATATGTTCCAGGACTACTGAGAAGAATACATGTGATAATGTAAACGTGAAGTAGGGAGCCCCCCAGAGCCTGGTGGGGGAGAGATGCCCTACACCTGTTACCTTCTTCTCCTTTCTAATAGCCCAGATGATGCTGAGTGTCTTCCTGCTGCTGCATTTGATAGGGGGAGAAACACATACAGACTGGTTAGAATGACCTAGTGGTGAAATTCAGTGGTCTGTATCCAGAACTAAACGCTGCTGAGAGATACATTTTCTGTAGAAGCCCTAAGTGATGGCCAAGGAACTAGACAAACTGAGAGGAAATATTGCAGTGTCCAATAACATTCTTGTTCGAAGGAACCTAAACTAATTCAAAGAGTGAAAAATATGGTGTTGGTATTTGCACATCAGATCTTTGCTTGGAGGAACACTTTCATCTTGTCCTGACTTGGCCGCTATCCAGTCCCCATCATTGAGTCTAAGCAGGAGCGAGTGAGATGTTTGGAACAGCTGCAGTGACAGCAAGCACACCCCTAGGTCACATGCGTGGTGTGGTTGGTTGTACTGTATTCCCTTTCCTCCCGCTCACGGGTGGCATTATTCAGTCATGGCACAGCGACTTTAATAGATATTAAAAATGCAGCTGTTTAAGCATGTCATTCTTCAAACCCCATCGAAACTCTCTCTGGAAGCATATGTGAGCGAATGGTGCAGGACTGTTTCCTACTTGCAACAGGGATTGTTCCTCTTGATCTGTGACATTGTATAGCCAAATAGCCCTGTAATCATTTATAATTCCTCTATTAGCTTTGTCTTTTTGCCAAGTATAGTTAAAAGAAAAATTGTGTAGAAAAGGAGATGATTTTTATTGTAAATTCCTGATGGAAAAAGGCATTTTTCTTCAAAGTTATTAACTGGGTTTTACAGTTGACCTTTCAAGGAATGTCTATGGCTTCAGATACTCAAGAACTCAGCAAATATTGTCCTCTGTATAATTTAAATAGTCATTATAGTTTGGGCTATAAGCACTGAATATGTATTGTAAGACACAATGTTGGTTTTTTTAAATTTTTGATATTTTATTGTAAAAGAAAAATGTCTGTTTCCTTTCTACACTGAGTGTTGGTTGACCTTTTCTTATTAAATTTCCTCATCACAGCTGTACATAATCCTAGAAGGTCACTGGTTGGCATTAGCAATCCCAGAAATGAATGGTCATGATGTCACATCCTAGAATTGACAGATTAGTTTGTTTGATCTCTCATTACCCTTCTATCCATGACTGTAATGGAGAATGGAAAAATTCAAGATTGGATTAAGGCCTGAAATTTCCTCAACACCAAGAAATAAGAGTTGTGAGTGTGTCTCTCCTGCCCTTCCCTCACTCCATACAGGCTTGGCTTTTTTTTTTTTTTTTTTGTGAGCATTGTGACATACTGTCCTGGGCAGTAGTTCTTTGCTTTCATGGCTAATGATGCAAAAAGGAGAAGGAAAGGGGAGAGAAAGAGAAAAAAACAGAACGCTATCAAGACAAAAATAAAGTTAAATCATAACCAAAGAATATCTGAGTTTGGGAGGGATTTCAAGGTTTCTCTGTGGAAGCCTTGTCACTTAGAAATAAAAGAGAAAACCTATAGTCCTGTCTGCATTTCACTTGGACTTCAAGAAAGGCTGGAAGATCTTGGACAAGTCACTAAACATTCCTGGACTGTTTCCTTGTCTGGATTAAATGATCACTTGTTGCTTTCCGATCTTCATCAAATGTGATTTAAATATTCTCTGGAAACCAATATTATGATTCATAAATAAACTGATTCGTAAATAAATTGTTTACCATTAGAAATATTTCTTTCATTTTCTAATGCAATAATTATTCATCTGTATAATCCAGTAATAAGTGCCAATTCCAGATAAAGAGTCAGTGGTGAGCAAAGCCAGACCCCGACAAGATCCCCCTGCCCTTGGCTGAAAATGGCAACCCTGATGAATGCTGTGGTGAGTGGGCATGGTACCAGGGGAGCTCATTAGAGGAGATGGCCTGTCTGGGAGCTGGCAGAAGGTGTCTCTGAGCAGTGATTCCTACGTGGCATCTGAAGGGTGCATAGGTATTCACAGGTAAGGAGGTAAGGGGAAGATCATTCCAGGGAGAAGGAATCACATTTATGAAAGTTTGGGGAGGGACGGAGAGAAGGCGAGCCTGGCGAGGGCAGAACAAAGCCAGGTATGGTGGTAAAAGAGGCTAGGACAGGCACTAAGTAGGAGCCAGACCGCTGATGCTTTTAGGGGAAGGCTGATGATGTAATGGACCATCCCAGCCCATCCCAACTGCGATACGTGTGCAAGTGAGAGGGCACTATCAATAATGAAACTGGAAAAATAGGTGTAACCCACTATGTATGATCAAGGGCTCTATTTAAAATCTATCAAAAGAAGTTTTCTTTTTACTTTACGTGGAATGAGAATCGTCAATGGATTTTAAGCCATAAGGCTGAAATGATCACATGTGGCTTTTGAAAATCAGTCTGCTGCAAAGTGGAAGAAAGATTGACGAGGGCCTCAGAGGGGAGCGAGGGGACCTGCCAGGAGTCTGTTGTAGAGGTTTAGGGGAGTTTGGACTGGGGCAGAGCAGGTGGAGATCAGAAGTGAATAATATGAGAGAATTTAAAGTTAACATCTTCAGTGATGGAGGGTTGATTGCAGTAAGGGTTCTAATTTGTTTCCACCTCCTTGTATACACGCCCTTTGGCATCATTCTCCCAACCTGAACCGGGACTAAAATAGGCAATTTGTTTTGGTAGTGGAGTAGTAGGAAAAGCACCGCAAGTAGAGACATGAAACGCACGTGTCCACTGCCCTGAGACTTGTGATGCACTTGGATTCTGGCAACCCATCTGGGCCATCTGACTGGAGGATGGGAGGGCATGGGGAAGGAGGTGGGGGCATCCCAGTGGAGGCTACCAGAAACCTGAGACCCAGCCTAACAGCCGACTGCCAACGTGGAGAGCAGGCAAGCCTGGCTCAGACAAGGAGAACCGCTCGGCTGAGCCCTGCACGAATTGCCCACCTGTGGAATCTCAGACTAGGGAAATAGTTGTTGTTGCAAGCCATTACGTTTTGGTTTGGTTTGTTACATAGCAGTAGATGCAGAAGTTGTTACTGAGAGAAAACTCTGGATGAAGACCAGATTTGCATAAACCCATTTAGTTTAGACATGTTGATTTTGAGGAGCTATTGAGATATTTTGGAGGTGATGTCAACCAGGGGTGGGGATTTGTGTCTGGAGCTCAGAGGAGAGATTTGTGTGGAGATATAGATGTCTGTGTGTGTGTGTGTGTGTGTGTGTGTGTGTGTTTGAGAACCTCCAGGGAGAGAGTGTGAAGAGAGGGCAGGAGAGGAGGGGAGGGCAGGGGAGGGCTGGGGCAGGAGCCTGGAGACCTACTGCTGGGAAGACAGTGAGGCCTCAGAGGACATGTGGAGGAAGCAGGCAGAGTAGGAGGAAGATGGGAGTGTGTTGTGTATGGGAGACTTAGCTGGTTACCATCAAAGTCACGGTAGAGGATGAAATCAGCTATAGAACAATATCTTTTTGCATTTTACTATTTCAATATTCCATAAAACAATACCAAATTGTCCATTTTCTGTTTCCTTAAGAGGGCAAGTTGAATGATAGGCGCTAAGAAATATGAAATGTCCCCTTGCTTTCTTCCCTTCTGGCACATGAGGTGGAGGGACAGAGGTTTTGATGACCTGCGGGTGTAGGATAAACATTCTCTGGCTGGAAATGGAGGAGCGTTGCCTGGCAGCTCTGGCTCTGGGCACCGTGTGTAGCAAGGGATAGGCTGCTTGTAATCCTTCTTCTGCACCTTTGTTCCCTCCCAGGGCCACTGTGCTTGACTCCGAGATACTCTCCTCCAAGCCTTGGCTCGGGAAAAGCTCTTATACGCTCATTTATACTAAGGTGCAAATGACTGATATGCCTGTAATCCTTCTTCTGCACCTTTGTTTCCTCCCAGGGCCACTGTGCTTGACTCCAAGGTACTCTCCTCCAAGCCTTGGCTCAGGAAAAGCTCTTATACGCTCATTTATACTAAGGTGCAAATGACTGATATGCCTGAGTCATTTGTTTTGCTCAGAAAACTAAATTTTAAACATGAAGAATTCTCTCTCTATTCTGGGAAATGCAGTTATGTGAATGTGGGGAAAATGTTTTCATATACCACTTCCTTGCATTACTGCCCTGCGGTTTGCTTTTATATATTGAAAATAGAGCCCCATGTTCTCAGATTGTGGACTTTTGGGTGTTTTCAGTCTAGAATAAGCATGCCTCATGGATTTATCTTTTCTCCCCACAGAAACCTGCTTCCCCTCCTATATGTCCTTTTACGATCTAATGATACCAGACGTCTTCCATTTTCTCAGGCTGCAAACTACAGCCTGAAATACATTCAGCCCCGCTCACCTGCCACATTCCGATCCTGTGATTCTGCCCTGTCTGACCCTGCTCACCCCATCTCGGTCCCTTCCTGCTGTTTCAGAATGAGATCAAGCCGTCATCAACTCCCACTCGGCCTAATGCCTCTGCCTCCTTACCCTTGTTCTATGTCTGTCTTTGCTTCTATCCAGCCTAGAAATTTTGTTACAAGAATTGCCTTTCTTGTGTCTTGGTCTGATCTTGTCCCATCTTCTTTATCTACCTTTGATGCATTTTCTTGTAGGATAAAACCTAAACTTCTCAACAGGGCACCCATAGCCCCTCCTAATTTAGCTGCCTAACTAGGGCTTGCCTCAATCGTTATTTTAGTTCGAAGCTAGGTAGGAATTGCAAGATACCAAGGGCAAGTCCGTCCAAAGGATTTCACTCTCCCTTCATTCCCCATTCCCAGTTTACCTTTGTGAAGATGCAATGCTTGAACTGTGCGGGGGGTACTATATGCAAGGTGGGTTTGCTCAGTCACTCACGTGGAGGGACACTGGTGAGTTACAGCTGGGCGGAGCCAGGTGACTACATTCAGGAGAGGTGCTCCAGGTGACCGGGGTCTGACGGCATGTGTTTTTTCACTTAGAACAGAAATGAGGGACCACTGGATACATCTTTTCACATTTCTTTCACCTCATTTGGGACACTGATGAGCAGGGCGACCCTGATATTTCATGGAAACATACAAGGAATGAAACACACAAGCCTGATAATTAAACCAGCTGGGGGTCTGCAGCGGGGTCGTGCCCCTTGGCCTCTCCTCACCCTCACACCACTTCCCAGCTCCCTGTCTCCAGCAGGCTTGCCTTCTATCTCTACCGGCCAGGAACCCAGAGTCCTTGGTGTGTTTCGATATAGAAATGGAGCTGGCAGACGCAATCTGTGCACCAACCCCTCCTGCTTCCTGCGAGAAAGAAACATCCAAACATGCAGTGCCAGGGAGCCTGGGCCCCAGGTAGGATATTGTCTCCACGGGGTCCTTTAACAAGACCTTATTATCCGACCCCGTCACCCTTGTGGACTCAGCTCCTGGCGTTGACCCAAGGGAACTCTAAGATCATGTCAGGTCAGATTCTCCTCGTTCCTGGAAGTGGTTACCATGCATCTTCTTTCTTTTTTTAAAGCTGGTCACCCTCCTAGAAATGAGTGCCCGTTCCCCCGCTTCTTTGCCTGAAGAACCCCATTTCTCACTCATGGTCCAGCTCGGAAAGCACCTGCACCTCAAAGACCACCATCACCTGGGGGCCCTCTGCATTTTGTTTGGTGTGTGTGTGTCTTTCTTTTTTTTACTAAGGACTTCTCTCTCTATGGTAAGGTCCAGAAGGGCAGGGAATATGTTGTTTCCTTTTACATCCAAGATACTTAGCACATGGGTGGTGAGTGAATAAATGAACAAGAAAGTAACACTTGGGTTTGAACCAGACCTCTGTCAGTGCAAAACATCGTTTCTTTGCAAGCGGATTACTTGGCCCTTAGGAAATGCTTAGTGGGACCCTCAGCCAGGGCAACCTTGGATCAGCTGTCTGGGGCGTCTGCCTGACATCTTGGGGCCATTAGGAAATACTCAGGAAGGAAGCTCCCTGTTCAGATGTCATCACCAATTACTGCTTTCAGGTGTTAACTGAAACGACCCAATTAAGCAAATGTTTTAAAGCCTTGAATTCTTGTTGAGTAGAGAAAAAGATCAATTATTCAAAGGCTCCTTTTAAAGAAGTAGGCATTTGGAGGACACAGGAACCATGTTACATTTTGCCACACGGGAATAGCTGTGTTATTTCCCTTTCTGATTATAAAATGAGATACAGTGATTCTTATTTTCTACAGGGTTTTATTTATTTACTTAGTTTAGTTGCAAACTAAAGTCCCACCCTGAGAGATGTTGTCGTTAACTGTATGATAGAGATCCTTTCTGGTTTCTTTACTTTGATACACCTGGAAATATATGTATATAGAGAAAATATTTTGATAGTTGCATTTCTATATACATATATACACCTGTATATGTGCATACATAATATTCATATATAAGCTATATATAATACTTACATATGAATTGTATGTTAACTATGTTATATCTGTATTTTGGGGGCAAAAATGGGATAACACTATAGATAATGTCTGTGTCCTGCTTTTTTATATAATAAAATAGTTAGTCAAATTCCTATGGCAACACAACACATGTATCTTATTTTTAATGCTTTTAAATGTTATATTGAATATTCTGAAATTTAGTTAATCAATTTCTTATTAATGGATATTTATGCTATATCAAAATTTTAACTATATTTTGGTCCACTTGTACAAGTATTTATTTAATATCCTCCTAGCAGCATTTCTGTGCTATAGCCTTTTGATATGTAGTCTAAGGCTAAGGCTGTTGCCTGCCAGGAAGATTGTACTGACTTGTATTCCCACTCTCAGTGTATGAAAGTGTCCATTTTATTTCATCCTCACAAATACTGGATGTTAGTAATCCTTTTAATCTTTGCTAATTTGGTAGACAAAAATGAGATTTCATTATTTGGTTGATATAGCTTTAGTTACTAGTGAGGTTTGATTATCATGTGGTTATGTCCATCTTTTCTAAACATTCATAACTTTTTCTGAATTTCATAGTATGTCATTTATCCTTTACTCACTTTTACTTTTTGTTCTATATTATCCCCCTACCCATTTGTGAAATTGTTTTCTAGCTTTGAGTCCAATACTGTTCAAATGAGGTTTTGCTAAAGGAGATGACACACCAAACCAACCGAAGTGGATTCTGCCAGAATGTATGAAGTAGTTTAGAAAGAGGAAATTAAAATTTGGGGGAGCACCTTTGAATTTGATGTCCCTGTAAGTCAGCTAGAAATTTCTGCTCCTGCTTCTCATTCCTTTAACTTTTCCCCCAGTCTGTTCATTTTATCTGCACAGAAGCTACAGCATGATTTTTTAACCATGGAGCCATGAACTTTCAAGAGAATCTGTGGATAGAATTCTAGAGATTTGTGAACTTTGATGGGAAAAAAATGACATTTTTATGCGCACTGACATCTTGAGATTTAGTATTTCTTTCATTTATACAGGTGAGCAACAAACCGTAGTAATAGTAGCAATTCCTGACACCAATAAAAACCACCAATATTTTGAAATCACATCACTGATGTTGAAAGCATCCTCTCTTTATTACAAAAACGTGAAATATTTTGTTGGTTGTATTTCACTACAATTGGGTTATTCTGTAATCTTGTACATTTTGCTTTATGCACTTAAAAAGATTATTTTGAGAAGGGGTCTGTAGGTGTCAAGGCACACATAGGTTAAGAATCCCTGAGCTGGAGAAAGTGTCAAGGTTACTGGAAGATTCTTACTTGTTCCTGCTTAAGGTTCCTCCTTTGCCCTGACCTCTCCTTTCCCTATATCATTCCTCACTCTCCTGGATCCCTGTCCTAGGCCCCTGGAAACTTTTCAAGTGTTATATCAAATATATTAACATCTACCCTTGTTCCCCATTAAATACATTTTTATTATAAAAATTTGAAAGAATTATACTATTTGTATTTTTTAAATCACTTGGTTATGAGAAAGTTATTTCATTTACAACTGACTATGCTTTCTTGACAACTACTGTACTTATTCAGGGGTTCTTGCAAAGCAGGCAAATCTAACATACAAATTGTTTTCTAAATGTAATGAAATTTTTATGAGCGCTAAATTTAACAATTAATGAAGTTGACATAATGATACGTTTTTGTACATTTAATTAAACATTTAGCAATAGCCATTGTGCAGTTTGCTTTCCATATTTTGGAGCCAATTTTTTAAAAGTATGTGTTGTAGGTTCTGGAAAGCCCCTGGGCCCTGAGGCTGGTGCCTGTAGTGCCTAAAGGGATATGGTACCGCCTGAGGGTGTAAATCAACAGCCTTTGTACTCAGCCTTTTGTCAGACCATGTCCCTTCACCTCTTGCCCTTAACTGGAAACTCCCCACGTGGTGGGCACTCTCCTCCCACCATCTACTTCCAGCCTCATTCTGTCCACACACGTCACCCTACAGCTCTCCTTTAGCTGATGCCCATGGTCTGACCCTGTGAGGTCTTGGATCGCTGAGTCTACCGTCCAGACACTGCCAAGAACAACTTTCACATCCTTGGAGACAAGCCATCCTGCGTCCTGACCTCCTCTAGGCTCCTTTGCAGCCAGGTTTCAACTTTGTTTCAAGGTGTGGCCCCAGCTCCCCAAACAACATCGTCATTTCTCAAGAAGTTTTTACTTCTTGGGAACGAATGAATGATCTTTGCCTTCTCATTGCCTTAGTCGTATTCTTTCATTATTACATGGCACTTAACCTTTTCTGAAGCATTAAAATGCAACATAGAAACTTCTAATCACATAGGGGAACTTCGTATTCCCCCAGTTCTCCAAGTCCTAACTCCTAGGATACCTTGTCTTTACCGCATCCGTATCTCCAACACCTTAACCCTTTCCTTTTCAACCCATCCAGCGGGCACCTCTTCGCTTTGCTTTCTTCAGTGCTCTTTTGCCAGAACCTTCATTGCCCCGGCTACAGCAGCAACCGTGGTACTTCTATTAATGACTGGCGTCACCCAGGGCATCCCATGCGCCAGACTCTAAGCTGAATGTTTCACGTGCGTTGTTTCATGTAACTCTTTTGTGGGTACTGTTACTCTTTTCATTATAAAAAAGCAGCTGAGGATAAGATAGATTAAATAACTTGTTTAATAGCATATAGTTTGAAAGTTACAGAGCAGAGAATTTATGTCATTTTCCATAATCTCTATTTATATAGCGAGATATATCTGGATAAATCTGTATCTCTGTCTATGTTTATAGATAGAGATGGATAATCAGACCTCCCTCAAATTCACTTACTTTCCTTGAGCACATTTATGCCGATTCCTCATCTTATTTACTTCCCACCCACCTGGCCAATGGCCCTGCTGAAATATTGGTCAAGGTTACTAATGACTGACCTGCTAGTGACCAGTGTCAGTGGGATTTTTAGTCCTTTCTCATCTGATCTGAGCATATGACACCAATGATATTATTTTAAGAACTTTAGGTTCCCTGGATTCTATGACGTTTCTTCCTTCTCCTATATCTCTGGCTTCTTTTCATTCTCCTTTAATGGCTTGCTTCCATTAAATCCTTAACTTCTCACACGCTTAGCAGTCCCATCCTTGGCCCCCATCACTTCTTTTTCTAAATGTTCTCTCTGTATCTTCCATTCGCTGCCATGGCTCCATCACCACCCCATCTCGCCATGTTCCCTCCCACTTCTAGACCTGTATCTAAATGCTTTACCGATCTCTCCCTCTGGAAGTCCCATGGGTGCTCTGTCCTGTTGGAACTAAACCCATTCCGTGTCTTTCCAGTCTTGGCAAATAAGACTCCAAGCCAGACACCCTGGAGTCATTGGTGTTTTCAGCCCCCGCTTTCCATCCCTAAGGAAGTCCCACCTGTTGTATCTCGGGGCCCTCGCTGACCTCCGTTTTCTCCCATCGTTCCCTCTCTGGTTTCCACGTCCCGTTGGCTTCACTCTCCCCGTCTCTCACTCAGCTGGAGAGGGTCCTTCTAGAACGCAAAACCCACCCCTTTGTGATCTTCCCCTTGTTCGTGCCATGACCTCCCGTCTCCCTGTCCTCCTTCTTGTGAGCCGCATCTTGTTACGTCTTACTTTTAAACTTGCTGTGAACTTGTAAAATACTCCCAGCAATTTTGGACACTTTTGGTGTTTATTGTTTTCCTCTACCTTGACTGTGCGTTCCTCTAAGGCAGGCATCAGGCCTCTTTTTTGTGTGTGTCCCCAGAGCTTGTGCCGTACTTTCCTCACAGTTGGTCCTCAGTGAGTATTTACTGAATGAATGAGAATCATGGGATGCTACTCTGAGACTGTCAGATAAAACTTACCACTGAAAGATATAAAAATAGCAAAAGCAGGAAAGCAAATGTTTCTGGGTAATATCCAAATCTGAGGGGAAATACCCACCATTTCCTGGCTGCAGTTTGTTCCTTGTTATGGGTATAGATGATCAACAGGGTCCTTCCCTCTATATCCTGTGCGTTTTCACGGTGGGTTCTCTGCAGAGGCCAGCAAAGGCTGGGGAGCCATCCTCATTTTTACCAGCAGGCCTTACATGTTTTCTTGGACTCAGGCCCTCAGCCAGCAATGTCCCTGGTGCTGGCATTCCTTTTTCCTTCCCCGTGTTCCCGAGGCTGTTGTGGTTGGAATATTCTAGAAACTCAGGCCAGGTGAGTCCAACTCTCCCCCATCCCACCTGATGTCTGGGCCGTCGGAAGGTGGATGTTTTATCGTGTTTCTGCTGCTTCACATTGCAGCATCTCCCTATACACGGATGTGTTTCTCTTCTTTTCTATTTGTGCTCCTGCATAATTCACCCGGGTTCTTAGCTTTTAAGACCTGATTTCCAGTATCATCCCAGCTACCGATGTACCGTGTGACCTAGGAAAAGTCGCTCAGACTCTCTGTGCCTGTTTCTCTTTCTGTGAAAGGAAGATGCTTTCCCAGTTCCCTTCCAGACATGCTGTTTTGGGACTCTGAGGATTGCGGTGGCACCTGTCCATATGCCTTTGTCTACAGAGAGAGTCGCTAAACTCTCCACTTTAGGAGGACGATTGCATACGCTGGGCACGAAGTTTTGCACATTCTGACGGGCGGCTGCAGGGAGGCCCCTTCTCTGTGAGGAGAGTTGGAAAAGTGGCTGCAACACAAAATGTATATTTTCAAGCTTCACAGTGGGTTACATTCCTGAAAACAGCTCTCAAATACTTTTTAACAAATTTCTAACTCATATCCCGTATGTTAGTAATGCTTTTTAAAAATATCTGACCCTGTCTGATAATGGACTATTCTCAGTGAGTATCTTTTTCAGAGAATTGGCTGTACTCTTGTGAGCACCCAAAACGAATATTTAACTATTTTGATGAAAAGCCTCATAAAATGTATGAACCGTTATCCTGTCCTCTATAAAGAGAAGATATTGAATATAATTTAAATTTCCTGGGTGGCCAAGGTCATCTCTTTTATTCCTTATTCAACCAGTATTTATTAAACTCCAAACATGCATTAAGCATGTGCTCAACGTTGGGTGTTTACCATCTTCATTGGCAGATTTATCATCACCAAGGATTCCTTACAATGGCTCCACTTTTGCAACTTGACTGTTGTGCTGTTACAGATTAAACCAGGAGTTTTGAGCGTTAATAAGGGAGGATTTCTGCCTAGAGCATCAGATCTGGTGAGCAGTTCAGATGGTCACGCGCTCAGTTGGAAGCTGAGTCAGTCCTGCCGCAAACGGGCCTTCTTGTCATCTAGTTATGGGCGTCCTCGCAAGAAAGAGTTGAAAATAGTCTATGTTCTTCCAAAAATTAAGCTCAACAAGTTCTGTAATATTTAGGTCACCAGAGATACTGATGTTACTGTATTATTGGCAATAAAACTTGACTCAAAGCCCATATGAAATGTTTAGGGTATTTTTAAAAATCCTTGCATACTCCTCTAATTACAAAGGAATGTTTGTTGCAACATTCAAACGAGAGCATTATTTCAAAAAATGTAATTTCTATTGTATTTCTAATGTCTTTAAAGGTATGTTAAGTTTTGGACAATTCAGATATCTTTTGGGGATTTTCAATATTGGCCTCTGGAATAGCTATCCGTAAATTATCTATTTATCAATTATCCCTAGGTACAATCATCCCATAAGGCTATTATTATTATAGTCTTGTGAGATAATTGTATTCTGGAAAGATTGACCCATAATGTAAAGTGGATATTACTTCCCCTTTGACTTTCTTTATAAACTTGGCCATGCCTCTCTATAGAGGGTGGGGAGAATCGACTGATGAGTTTTTCTCCAGAAAGAGGGCTGATTCTTTCTAACTCAGCACCTTTCCCCCCGGGGGCACTTTCTTAGTAGTGGCATTTTTTTTTTCTTCGTGTGGAAATCATCAAGTTTGCACTCAAATATTCTAGATTTTGTTTTATTTTGCAGAGTTTCATAAAGTTGGCTGGTGTTCTCAGGCAGATGCCTATAATGAATTCCACATTTCCCACACTGGGTCTTCAACCTGCGGCCAATACCTCCTCTTAGGGGCCATTGGAAAATGCGTGAGCGTGTCTGGGGTTGTTACAATGGGGTTTCCTGGCATCGAGCAGGGGAGGGTCAGCAGTCCTAACCGTCTTGCAGTGTGCAGGGCCATATTTCACAGGTAAGAACAGACCTATCTAAAATGCTAAAAGTGTGTCTGTTGAGAAAGAAGAATTTTACTTTGGTGTTTATTGATTGATTGATTCAGCAAATGTTTACTGAACACCCACTGTATGCCACACACTGCTGTAGGCATTGAGGATACAGTGAACAAACAGACAAAAGTCTCTGTCCTTGTGCAGTGGAATATTCTAGTGATATAATGCACTGTTTTTTGTTTTGTTTTTTTGGTTTCAGGAGTTTGTTGTTCAGGTGTGTTTTGTTTTGTCTTGAGTGTAGAGATGGAAAACAATTGCACAGATGGCCTTATGTACAGAGGGACTGGGTGGGTGCCTTTCAGTGTGAACCCGTCTTATAAATTCTGTTTCTGGGGTGACTTAAGATGATTCATTCCAATAGTCAGCACATCTGAGGGACAGTAGGGGGAAAAATCCATAAGACAGAAACACACAACATGTATTAATTCTTCGAATTAGCATTTAGTTCTGTGTCCTTAAAAAATGATAAACACCAGTAGTGTGTTGCAAATTTTGGCTCTGTATTTATGATCAGAAGCACACCTGAAGCTCAGAATGTCTTAAAACCTCCAGTACTTCTATTAAAGATTAAATTATTAGCAACTTACATCCCCAAATTTTTATTACAATGATATTATTATCTCAATAAGAGTATTGACTAATTCAAGAATGAGGGCTACACTAGAACTTTGCAGTTCCTTAAAAAGAGTTTTGTTTTTTACTTATTTCTCTAAAAATGTGTAAAATGATTGTCTATTTAATGTCAAATATACTACTAATGTAATTAAAGGTATACCTCATTTTAAGCTTTTGAGATAGTTCTAGAAAGCTGTGTGTAAACAGATAACACGTTTTAAGAGTCCCTTTTTATTGGTTTACATTTTATTTTGAGAAACATTTGGTTTCGTGCCCTGACCTTTCTGCTGATCTCTCATCCTGCCTTTTCGGTGCCTGCATTTTGCTCTGGATTTCCCATCCCAGGTCAACACATTCTCAACTGAAATCATCATCTTAAGCAAATAATTTCCCCTTCCCAACTACTGTTACTTTACAGGAAGCATCACTGTTCTTCCAGGCTCCCAAACGCATTCATTCAGCCCCACTCAGCTCCTCTCCTTCATGAATGCAAACCTAAAGCCATGCTACCGTTCTTGAAGATACTGCAAAGTTTAGCTGCTCCTGGTGCATACAAGACAAGCCTTGGTAACATGGGACTCTTGGACAATCTGCCATCTTACTTGCCCTACTTCCAAACACACACTGTGGACACAGGGATCCTGATGTTAAATTTCAGAAGAGGTCTCTCAATCTAGGTAATGAATAGATACCAATACCTAGACTGGTTGTTCCTCTTGCTTCTTTATAATGCTGATGAGAGGATACACCATGATCAATCACGTCTATACTCCAGTAGGAGCAGTATTTTGTTTCCTGTACAGCCTTTTGTGCAGCTAAACATAAGAAGAAGTAGTGGGTTTTCAGAGCAGTCTCCAGGTCCTCTGTACTAAAGAACTGATGAGTAACCTTTACCAGGAATGCCAAGAGGACGTTTCTGAACTGATCATGTCTATAGCTTCTGCTCTGAAGGCCCCACTGCTCTTGCCCCCAAGAGTCCGGTCTGTTCTGGAATGTCCAGTACTCGCTCCTCATCAATAACCTTGTCTTGGTTTGGTCCTGAGCAAAATGTGTCTCTGATGACTGTGCTTTTCTTAGCCGTGGCAGTGGTACCACAGGGCTATAGTGCCATCCCTCTAACCGGTGTGTGTGTCTGCATCTACCCCAAAGCCAGTGATGATGGGGCTATTGAAAGACTCTTGGGAGGAAGAGCCTCCTCCTGTTTGAAGCCCCAACTGAAAACGTGTGCCCAATTTGGGCAGCGCTGTGACATGTCCTAGTGAGCACAACTAAGCCTCCTTCAGACACCAGCACGTGGGGCATCACCCAGCGGCACATGGGTATCACCCTGCAGCACATGGGGTCAGTCCCCCCTCACATCTCTGCCAAACTATGGTGATGTATTTGTATCTGATATCGCTGCTTTCAGTCTTCTCTCCCCATAGAAGATGCACAGCATTTCAGAAGAAAATGTTGCTCTCCTTAAATAATATTCACCCTGTCCTTTCTCTTTGCAGACAGCTTAGTGGCTCTTGATTGCCTGACAAATCCATCACACACTCCGTACCCTGGAATTTATGTCTCTTCGTGATTTGGCTCCAAATTACCTTTATTTTGTTTTTTAATTAATTAATATTTTTGTTTGGGGAAATGTTTTGGTTTTTAATTTTTGAATTTTTTTTTAATATCTTTATTGGAGTATAATTGCTTTACAGTGGTGTGTTAGTTTCTGCTTTATAACAAAGTGAATCAGCTATACATATACATATATCCCCATATCCCCTCCCTCTTGCATGTCCCTCCCACCCTCCCTATCCCACCCCTCTAAGTGGTCACAAAGCACCGAGCTGATCTCCCTGTGCTATGCGGCTGCTTCCCACTAGCTATCTGTTTTACGTTTGGTAGTGTATATATGTCCATGCCACTCTCTCACTTCGTCCCAGCTTACCCTTCCCCTGCCCCATGTCCTCAAGTGCATTCTCTACGTCTGTGTCTTTATTCCTGTCCTGCCCCTAGGTTCTTCAGAACCATTTTTTTTTTTTAGATTCCATATATATGTGTTAGCATACAGTATTTGTTTTTCTCTTTCTGACTTACTTCACTCTGTATGACAGACTCTAGATCCATCCACCTCACTACAAATAACTCAATTTCGTTTCTTTTTATGACTGTGTAATATTCCATTGTATATATGTGCCACATCTTCTTTATCCATTCACTTACCTTGCTTCCATGTCCTGGCTATTGTAAATAGTGCTGCAATGAACATTGTGGTACATGACTCTTTTTGAATTATGGTTTTCTCAGGGTATATGCCCAGTAGTGGGATTGCTGGGTTATATGGTAGTTCTATTTTTAGATTTTTAAGGAACATCCATACTGTTCTCCATAGTGGTTCTATCAATTTACATTCCCACCAACAGAGCAAGAGGGTTCCCTTTTCTCCACACCCTCTCCAGCATTTATTGTTTGTAGATTTTTTGACGATGGCCATTCTGGCCGGTGTGAGGTGATACCTCGTTGTGGTTTTCATTTGCATTTCTCTAATGATTAGTGATGTTGAGCATCCCTTCATGTGTTTGTTGGCAATCTGTATATCTTCTTTGGAGAAATGTCTATTTAGGTCTTACGCCCAGTTTTGGATTGGGTTGTTTGTTTTTTTTGATATTGAGCTGCATGAGCTGTTTGTATATTTTGGAGATTTATCCTTTGTCCGTTGGTTCGTTTGCAAATATTTTCTCCCATTCTGAGGGCTGTCTTTTCATCTTGTTTATGGTTTCCTTTGCTGTGCAAAAGATTTTAAGTTTCATTAGGTCCCATTTGTTTATTTTTGTTTTTATTTCCATTCCTCTTAGAGGTGGGTCAAAAAGGATCTTGCTGTGATTTATGTCATAGAGTGTTCTGCCTATGTTTTCCTCTAAGAGTTTTATAGTGTCTGGCCTTACATTTAGGTCTTTAATCCATTTTGAGTCTATTTTTGTGTATGGTGTTAGGGAGTATTCTAATTTCATTCTTTTACATGTAGCTGTCCAGTTTTCCCAGCACCACTTATTGAAGGGGCTGTCTTTCCTTCACTGTATACTCTTGCCTCCTTTATCAAAGAGAAGGTGACCATATGTGCTTGGGTTTATCTCTGGGCTTTCTATCCTGTTCCATTGATCTATATATCTGTTTTTGTGCCAGTACCATACTGTCTTGATTACTGTATCTTTGTGGTATAGTCTGAAGTCAGGGAGCCTGTTTCCTCCAGCTCTGTTTTTCCTTCTCAAGATTGCTTTGGCTATTCGGGGTCTTTTGTGTTTCCATACAAATTGTGAAATTTTTTGTTCTAGTTCTGTGAAAAATGCCATTGGTAGTTTGATAGGGATTGCATTGAATCTGTAGATTGCTTTGGGTAGTATAGTCATTTTCACAATGTTGATTCTTCCAATCCAAGAAAATGGTGTATCTCTCCATCTGTTTGTATCATCTTTAATTTCTTTCATCAGTGTCTTATATTTTTCTGCATGGAGGTCTTTTGTCTCCTTAGGTAGGTTCATTCCTAGGTATTTTATTCTTTTTTGTTGCAATGGTAAATTGGAGTGTTTCCTTAATTTCTCTTTCAGGTTTTTCATTATTAGTGTATAGGAATGCAAGAGATTTCTGTGCATTAATTTTGTATCCTGCTACTTTACCAAATTCATTGATTAGCTCTAATGGTTTTCTGGTAGCATCTTTAGGAAACTCTATGTATAGTATCATGTCATCTGCAAAGAGTGACAGTTTTACTTCTTCTTTTCCAATTGGGATTCCTTTTACTTCTTTTTCTTCTCTGATTGCTGTCACTAAAACTTCCAAAACTGTAGTGGTGAGAGTGGGCAACCTTGTCTTGTTCCTGATCTTAGAGGAAATGCTTTCAGTTTTTCACCATTGAGAACGATGTTGGCATATGGGTTTGTTATATATGGCCTTTATTATGGTGAGGTATGTTCCCTCTATGCCTGCTTTCTGGAGGATTTTCATCATAAATTGGTGTTGAATTTTGTCGAAAGCTTTTTCTGCATCTATTGAGATTATCATATGGTTTTTATCCTTCAATTTGTTAATATGGTGTATCACATTGATTGATTTGCGTATGTTCCCTTATGCCTGTCTAGATGGTTCCTCTTTTCTACTTACAATCACTAACTGCTAAAACCCTGCTAGCTCTGAGTCTCAGCTAGGCTACCATCTTCTTTGAGAAGCTTTCCTTAAATTCCTTGCTGGAAATGGCATCTCCATCATTTTAATGTTCATAGCATCTTGTTTTCACCTGTCACCTCCTAGAACTAGCTAATTATTAATATGTGTCTTCAGGGGTGTCAGCTCCTCCAGGGCAAGGATCGCGAGTTACTCATGGTCCAGAGTTCCCCACTCATGGGGAGGCTTGGGAAACGTTTTCTGAATGAGTGAATGAATGAATGAATGAATAATAGCTGATGAGTAAATAGAAAATTCTTTATCAAAATGAATAACTTCCTCCTCATGTAGACACGCTCTCAGATTGCTTTTCACAACTAACAGTTCTTCAAATGGAGCCCACCTGTAATAGTTATCTGCAATCCACGTATATGTCATTGTTAATGAAATCTGAAAGTTGTGCCTAAGGCTCCCCAGAAAGTAACAATCCTTTTTTGCCTGCCCCTGAAATTGCCTCGACACAGCTTGTAATAAGCTTTGACTGCCCAACAAACCCCAAAGCTTCTGCATTTCAGCAACTTGTTAACAGGCCCCTGAACAATTCTAGTTAATTCTTTAGAATACACAGGATTCACTTTGAAGTGTATCTTATTAACACAAGTCCTGTGAATTAACATGATGCCTAGGCATGCATTGCAAATTAGACGCAGTTACCCTCTTTCCCGGCAACAAGTTTAAAATGTGAGACATAGTAGCGTTTCAAGGCATTTTTAAGTTGGAAGTGAAATACACCAGAGTTTTGATTTTTTCAAAGACAACTGAAGGTCCAAAAAAGGGGTCTATTTTGCCCATTGACCCCCTTGTAATAATTTTCCCTGCAGAGGTGTGTTCGGGACTCTTCTAAAAGAATGTCAATGTACTTCAACTCTGGGAAGAATTTTTTTTTTAAGTTAAGAGCATGAAGGTCACGCTCAGCCTCTGCCTGCCAGCTTTCCCTGGTCCCCGAATTCCGCATCCCTCTTCTTCCCACAACCAAGGCAACTGGAGCCCATTTTGGGAAGAGATGGTGAAGATCCATCCCACAGCTCTTTTTTTTTTTTTTACAAGTTAATATTTTATTTTTTTACAGCAGGATCTTATTAGTTATCTATTTTACGCATATTAGTGTATGTATTCAATCCCAATCTCCCAGTTCATCCCACCACCACCCCCACTCCCCGCCCCACCCCGATATTTTTAAAACCAGCCTCAGTCATGTTTGCTTCAAGACTTATCCTGGCATCATGGACCACTGGATACTTTGGCTAGGTGTTAAACTCTCTTCTTGTCCTTTGCCCGAGTCCCATCGTGGTGACTTAGTTGCCATCTAGGGCACTCTTGGCATGAGTCCTAGACATGAATCCGGCTCAATGGCTTGGGCCCTGCTCCCTGCTGGCTGACTGTCCTAATGCCCAGTGCCTCCTTTCTGCTTGGATTTCTGAGGGCCGCAGCCCCAGGACCCTCACTCTGTGTTCCCAGCTCTATTTGATGCCAACTGTATGTCTCTTGCTTGCTGTATGTCACCTGCTCCAGTACCTCCTACTGGCTTTGACCTTCCTGTTTCAGGTTCTCTTATTGCGACCCTTTGTATATAAGCCAGATCTGTTTGCCCTTCCTTCAAGGGGAGCTATTTCAAGGGGAGCTGGTATTTCCCTAGAAGCTTATGATGAGACCCCTGCCAGAACTACACCAATCAGACCCTCCATGTACACACTTGGGTCTGAACCCTTTCAGGGAGAGCAGGTTGGAAACCCATATACACAGAAATATACAATGTGTACAAATCAAGTATTTTAAAGATTGTAAAGAATTGTTGTGAATGTATTAGGTTAGGGAAGTCAAGCAGTATCATCATATGATGGCATATTCATGCACATCTATATAAAATTTTCTATTTTTATATGATGCCATTTTAATAGATGTGCCCATCTTTTCAAATGAGACGTGTATATATACATACATACATTGCAATTCATCCTTAATCACAGTTTTATTTCTATATATTTTAATCGAGTGTTTGTATGTATTAAATCATTCGTGAAGATAAAGCAGAGAATACTAGGCTGTTTTACCTTTTAGCATTTGGGTTATTTAGTATTAGAGAGAGACCATGTGGATGATTAACTGCAATATGAGTTTATTTTGTTATTTAACATGACTGACTAGAACATGCTTGTATAGCTAGTAGTTTTTTAGACTTTATTTCAAAACTTACTACACATGTAATATAAGTCCTTCCAGCAGCTTTTGCCTCTTCTAGCCTAAAGGTGAGAAGCAATACATATTTCTCCCATTTGGATGCGAGATTTGAAAGAGATAATTAACTACCCTACGAAAGATTTATGCTCCACCTTCTGGAGTACAGAATCATCACTGACAAGTGACCGCCCAGCTGGAGACATCATTGTCTAGCCCTTCCTACACTTAGATGGGTCACAATCATCTTTCTCAGTGATGGAACATGAACAGAAGTGATGCACAACACTTCCAGGAAAAACTTTGAAAAGGAAGTGTAAAAGTTAATAGGTGAAGACATCTGTGGTCTGTTCACACAGTGGAATACTGTTCAGCAGCATGAAGGAAAGAACTACTGATTCATGCAGCACATGGGTGAGTTTCAAAACATTGTGCGAAGGAGCCAAACACAGAAGGATGTGTATGGCGTGATTCCATGAATACGAAGTCCAAGACTGGACAAAACTAATCGCTGGTGATAGAAATCAGAAATGCCTGATAGACTGACTGGATGAGAGGTCTAGGAAGTTTTCTGGGCGAGGGGAATGGTTGGCCTCTGTCTTGGATGGTGATTATCACACGGGGGTAGCAGTTGTCAAAACTCACTGATCTGAACATTTAAAATCTGACCATTTGTGTGTGTAAATTATACATCAATAGAAAGACATGCTTTCCCTACTCTTTCTTTCCCCATCCTCAAGCAGAAGCAATTTCATCCCCCAGGGGACATTTGGCAGTATTTGGAGACATTTTTGATTGCCCTGCTTCTGGCATCTGGTGTATAGTGTCCTATGATGCTTCTCAACATCCTACAATGACAGGGCAGCCCTCAACAACAGAACATCGGCTGTTATAAAATGTCAGTAGTGCCAAGGTTGAGAAACCCTGTGTTAGCTGATTGCAGAGGGCTCTGAGTCCCCAGAGAAGGCTGAACCCACGATATGGAAAATCGTGGGCACCCACTGGCCAGAAACCGCAGAAACATTGGATGTCATGTCAGCAGGAAATGCATTTTCACTGTGTTAAGGCATTGAAATATTAGGGTTTGTTTGTTTTAGCGGTTAGCATTACTTTAATAGATCAAACTTTAAAATGTTGATACCAAGAATAATACTTATTGCAGTATTGTCTTCCTTATTAGGAGACCTGAGTGAAATTTATGTTAAGTCTTATTATCAAGCAAAGCTATGCTTCCTTTAAACAATTGTTGTGATTTTATCTCAAGGACATTGTCCGTTTTGTAACTTACCGTGTTTCCTTTCTTGTTTCCTATTGTAGAGAGCTTAGAACTCAATTTTTAGGTGGTTCTTAGAAGCAGCTCTCCGGGAACATGTGGTTTGCTTTTCTACATGCTCCCCTAGCCTCTATCTTTAATGTTTTCCGTCCCTTATTTTCCACTAGCACTGATTCCGATGGCTACTTATTTTCCCTTTTGGTATTTAGATTTGTTTTAAGGCTAGCTCATATTCTTTGTGTAAAAATGCAGCTTATAAATAGAAAAACATATGAATAAAATAGTTATCCAAATACCGATGTTCCTTTACTTAAGGTTTTGAATTAATAATGATTTTTGTATCCCAGACCTTGAAGGGAGTTTCATTTTGTCTTAACCTCTTAAGGTCCAGAGAGATAAAATGATGTGTCCAGGTTCCAAGTTCATAGGGATAGTTCATGGAAGTATTTTAATCTTTAAAATAGAAAGTATTCTCTACTGTATAAAGTTCTGTGTGTGTGCATGTATACATATATATGTATGTATAATATATATAACTTGGTCATCACTAATTGGACATGGCTTGTGAATTATTCTAGTGGTGAAAGGGAAATCTGTGTTAATCTACAACAGACATTGTTGTTTGTCTACTTAGCATACCTCTTCACTCTTTTTCCTTTTGATAGAGCCCCAATTTGTTTTACAGACCCACCCTTCTCAGCTAAAGCATAAGCTCAGGGGAGAGAGGTGTCCGTCCCAGGACCAAAGGCTGCATCATGACTAGAGGAAGCTGGTCCTGTGACTTGTGAGTCATTGGTTTAACACAGGAGCGTGTACTGTTGTTCTGGCTACTGAGATACAGGGTAAGACAGCTGAGGGTGGGTGTGGCAGCTATGGGAACAGTTTGCCGCAATCTTAAAAACAGACATAAGGAAAGATTGTTCTGTTGCTGGACACTGTTGTATCAGTGTGAGATGACTGGAATTCTGCAGCCATCTTAGTGCCACGAGGAGAGTTCGCCTGAAGCACACATCAGGCTAAGCATGGCCGGCCAGAAAGAGCAAAAGAACCTTGAGCTGCCAGGCCACTAACAAAACTAACCCTGGGGCTAAATTCTCTCTCAGCTTACGAAGTGAGAAAATAAATTCCTCAGGCCAGTTTGATTTGGTGTTTTCTTTTACTTGCAGTTAAAAGCAAACTTTCAAATGATCTTTTTCTGCATTGGGTGACCTAGGGTGTCCTTAACATTTATACTATTCTTACAGGTGACATCTGGGCTCATGAGCTAGAGAATGTGAGTCCTTCACCTCAATCAGAGCTTGCCCTAAGAAGCTGATCTCACTAGCCCAAGCACCTAACGTAGGGGTCAGCAAGCTTCCTCTGGAAAGGGCCAGAGGTGGGTGTTTGAGGCTTTGAGAGCCACGTGGTTTCTGTTGCAACTACTCAACTCTGCTGCTGAGTGCAAGAGCGCCACGGGCAACACATAAGCAAATGGTAGTGGCTGTGCTCCAATAACGCTTTGTTGTCAGAGAGCAGGCAGCGAGCCAGACTTGGGTAGTGGGCCAGAGCTTGACTTCTGACCTAAAATACATGCTCAGCCGACTGTGGGTGAGCAAGGTTCATGGGGACAGAGCGGCCACTTGCCTGACTCCCATTTTCTCCCCTTTCACTGGCACTGTCTGTCCTCTGGGGAAAGAGCTATCTGCAGTGAGATGGTGGGAAGAGCAAAAGTCAAGGGAGAGAAAATTGAGAAACAGCAGATTTATATAATTGACAGTCGACTTAATCAATTACTGAATAATTGATGGTTGGCTGCATTTTTTGGAAACCATTTGTCTAGAAAAGCCCATGAACTTGATGCTGCTCGATGAAAGAGAAAATCACATCTGGAGAAGGTTTGCTCCCGTCCATCTGCTTTAACTCAAAGCATCTTTGACCAAAGAAAGGCAACGTGATCAGCCTTCAGAGTTTGCACCAAGGCAGGTGCATCTGGGTAGTCTGTGCAGGAATGTTGTTCTAATTAGGGAAACAGGAAAGACTTTAATTCTGAAAGTGCTTGTCTGTCACATTTAGCCAACGTGCTGTTTGAGATAATCACGAACTCTGTCAAAAACAACATGGGGTAATGGAAATCAGGTAAAAAATTGATCTAGGAAAGTACCAATGATGAGTATCTGTTGAGAAAAAAGAGAGGAAAGGCAGAGTGGAAGTTGGAGGATCCTGGTTACATGATCTAATGAGTAACATTGCAAAAATTATACGGTTGTGTACAACACATATTCAGAAGAATGTTCATTCATTTTGCAAGTCCTTCTCTTATCTCTCGTTCTCCCTGTTTCTTCAAATGCAAGGCTGTCTCTGACAGTAGGTGGAAATGAAATGATGATTCTGAAGGAGTTCCTCAGTGCATGTAGCCCTGGAGCGAGAGCTTCCCGGTGGCTGTTTGATGGGTCCTGCTCTGTGACCACCAGGCAGGGTCAGAAAAGCTGCTGCATCCCTGACTCAGCATCATGCTTTCAAGCAGCTGCCCCTTGCACCCTGTGTAGAAGAGAAGTATACGTCGTATCACCCTCATACATGCTTATATCCGGTGCCTTGGTGGATTCTGATTAATACAGACACACACAAAAAGAAAACAGAACAGAAGAACCTCCCCTTAAGACGCACCCCAGGAAAGATGTTACATTAGCTTAGTTTCTAATGAGGTTCTCTGTCTCTTTGGGGAAAGAGTAACCACAGCCCCGACGAGACATGAATCCCCTCTACCTCTTCCCTATCGCTCTCCCCGCAGCCTGACTGCCACTTGACAATTAATTGAAAAGCCTATGCTTTTTTGAGTTGCTGCCAGGTGATGGAGCAGGGATTGACACACTTAACAGGTGTCTCGGGAAGCGCAGCTCTGCTGCCTGGCACTCCTGAGATGACTCCCGCTGTGGGCCCCCTCAGGGCGAGGCCCCTGGGAGGCAGCCGATGATCACAAAGTATCCACTTGCAAGTCATGCAGTGATGGAAAGGGATCGTCGTTTCAGCTTCATTGGTGGAAGTGCAGACAGATTCAACAAGACTTCTGACGCTTCGTTAGTAAAACTGTTTTGTAGATGAACATGGGGAGCTAGAAGTATCCGGTTACCTCTTCCTCCTGGGACCTGAGCCTCTTTTTGTCCTGGGTCCTGCCTACGTGCCCACTTCATCTTCTTCCTCAAGTGCCCTACTCTGCATGCCTTCCCATTTCCAGATTGCACCATCTCCTTTCTCATCTCTGCATTCATATATGCTTGGCAAAGTCTTACTCAGCCTTCAAAACCCAGTTTAAAAATTTCTTCCTGTAGGAAGGTCCCAGCTCTCTCCAGAAGAGTTATTCTCTCTGCTGTGCCTCCCCATGTCTGTGATAGAACATATCAGAATGTAGTGAAATCAACTGACCTGATTATGTGTCATTCTCTCTCCTTCCGCTGCAAGTTCTTGAAGGTCAGAGTCTATATCTTATTCCTCTCTGATGCCTGGCATATAGTAGATGATTAATAAGTATCTGTGCATATGAATCAGCCCATGAAAAGCTAGATACCATCTTAAGACATCGTCGAATGATTTACTGAGCCACAAAACAGGTTAGAACAAAATCAAACACTGACAGAGCACATCACCTCTGTGCAAGCTAAAAGCCAAGAAAGTAATTTTACATCCTGACTTCCCTTGAGACTTGCGACCACCACAGATACCACATCCAGCTCCTTGAATGGTTTTGTCACTCCTTCCCTTCCCCATCCTATTTGGGTCATATTATCGAGGGTCAGCCTACCTGAATTCATCTGTGCTTCCCGAGACACCTGTAAGTGTGTTCATTCCTGCTCAGTCACCGGGCAGCAACTCAAAAGCATAGGTTTTTCAGTTAATTGTCAAGTGGCAATCAGGCTGTGGGGAGAGCGATAGGGAAGCCTTAGGGGGATTCGTGTTTATCCCAGGGCGACTTGCTGGGCAGAGAGTCGAAGGAGAGCATGGGAAGTGGCTTTCATGTCGAGACAGCAAAGGCACAGGAAACGTCAACCCACAGGATGGGAAAAACCTGAAATGCAGACTAGGCAGGGCAGCTACCTGGCTCTCAGGGGCACAGCCAGGTTCAAGGGCAAGGGCGCTTAGCACAGGACTTCAGGAGGCAGCTTTGCACATGGGATGGCAGTAGCAGTCATTGTCAGCGTGCATTTTCAGATGTGACACTTCCAGGACAATCTGCCGCCCCCACGGAACACAGGCCCCATCCACCGGCTGCGTCCTTCAAGATGAGACAAAAGGCAGAAAGCTAGTCCCTGCCCCTCCCCAGAAGGCATCAAAGCACAAATGCATGGTGTTCTAACAATTCACTTGTGAATCTTTGCCTGGAGCGTGGAACCCTTTTTCCATAGAAATAATACTGTAGAGGCTGGTTTGATTTCCACCTGGTCCACTAATCCTCATCAGCCCGTGAAGTACGTGACGTGGAGCATGGATAGAACCTTCCAGCTACACCTAACCAATCTTAACGATACGCCTTCCAGAAGGTGACTGTGGCCTCAGATACAGATGCTCACGCTCCCCGGCTCTCTGTCCTGACTCAGGGGCTTCTGGGCCCTTGGTACCCACAGGCTCCAGTCTGGAGCATCGGTTAGTACTTATGTGACCGCCTTGTCGCCTCCATCTCCAGCTTCTTGCTGAGGGAAGGTGTGCTTCCAGGCTCAGTCAGGCGGGGGAGAAATGGCCTCGTCCTGGCTGTGTGGTGGGGTCTCGGACTCCTTGGGAAACCGTTTCTTGTATGTGGGTTATTGTGCTGAGACCGTGAACGTCGCGGACTGGGAGGACTAGCTTGTGAGTGAATGAGTGTGCGTGCGTGTACGTGTGCGTGGGCCTGCGTGTGCGCGCGCGTACCTGCATTGCGTGCGTGTGCGCGCGTGCGCCTGCTGTCTGTGCTGTGAGTGCGCATGCGCTCCTAGGGAGCGCCGGACGAAAACCGTGTGCTTGTGTCCCCCGGCTCCCTTCTGCGTGTGGGTCTCCGTCCCTTCCCTGGTGCTTTGTGCAGCCTGTACGTCTCCTTCGTTTACTCCTGCTCATGGACACGAGGGTCGTGTGTTGGTTCCAAGTCTGGCTTTTCCCCTTGGGGTTTCATCACACTTTTATTTTTGTGTCTCACAGGAAAAAAGGGAATCGTTATTCACTTTTTGGAGAATAATTTGAATATGACTTTGTTATATTTGATGCCGTTTTACTTGTGGCCATGTTTAGGGCCGTTTGTAAAGAAAAGCAGAGAGTGCTACCAAAAAAACCATTCCAGGCATAGAAAGAGAGGCGGCTTTACGTTGTTTATGTTCAGACTATGTACTTATCTGGTTATAAATATAAATTCTCTACCCGCTAAGATGCTTCTAACTGATAGTTCTAAAATGCAGACACATGGTTGGCTTTAAGATGCAGCTCTTTGGTTCAAGAAACCTCTACCCTCAGTGTCACCTGAAGGCTTAAAAATAGCTTTCTCATGGCATTTGCTATTTTGCCTCTGATCCTATCTCCCTCTCCCCTCATCCCCTCATTCAGATCGTGCTATCAGGAGACAGGGGCTTCTGAAAGAGTCTACCTGATGATTCTGAAATTGTACCTGGCCTTTGATGTCACACTCTCTGTCATCCTTTTCCTGTAATTTGGATGAGGGCAGCAGGGAGAAGGGATGACGCAAATGCTTCTGACCTCAGGCCAAGACTTGTATTTATCCAAAGCAATCATAAGACTTTTTAGAAAATTGGAAAATCGATTAAGAAAAGTTTGGGGATACTTGCCGTGAATGGCAGGCTAATCTTAGGACCTTTCGTACTCAACAGTGCTGATTGTCACATCAATAGTGACAACAATCACCTGAATGAGATTGACTTCCTCTGGATCATTAAGGATGCTGGTGTTTCCAGACAAATCTCTGAGGCTTAAATAACATGGGCAAGAAGTTGATAAGAATCTTCGGATGCAGAGATTCATTATGAACTTGGAATCAGGCAAAGGTGAGTCCACTGTGGACCAATGATGGTGTAGATGGCGGCTTGGTCCTCTGCGGAGGACACGCCGAAACTGTCTCCAGGTCTCAGTTCCAATCCAGAATCAGCCTTGAGGAAGGACGGGCTGCTGGGGGGCAGGGCTCGTGCCCTCGGGCTCATGGAGAGCAGCACATGGGGAGGCCCTGGCTGTGGACCTCACTGTCTGTCCAGGTCCACATTCCCACTGTTTTCTCTAGTGCGTTCCTCAAAGTCATAACAACTCTCGTGCCAACTTCTTCACTGAAAAAAGAAAAAGAAAAAACATCCCCGTGGTATATAACACATTTAGGGAGAGAGCCCTCAGGCTTATTTCTGGGCTTGACCCATTTCCCATCTGGGAGGTGCCTCAAGAATCAGACATGATTATTTGTTTCTTCCTCATCTGAGCTTCCGGGTCGATGCCACAGTTGAACCTTAGGAAGTGTTTGTGTATCAGAGATTTAGAGGAAGAATATCGTGAGAAATTGGAACTTGAATTCACAGGGATATGAGAGACGATTGCGTCCACTCAGAAAACCATTTTCCTGCACCGGCAGAAACCTTACTACAGAGCAGGGCTGAGAACCATGATCTAGATGGGCAGTTTGCAAACTTCGCTTTTGGCTAAAGGTTTTTGTTTGTTTTGCTCTCTGTGTCTCTCTCTCTTTCTCTCACTGTTGTGGAGGTGAGCTGGGTGGGGAGAGAGTGTGGGAGGCCGGTGAGCTGATAAGGACACAGTACCTGTTGTCAGGAGGATGCTCTCCAAGGGATCATGGGTGATTTCTGTTCTTTCTGTTGCCCAGATCTTCTTCATACTGTAGCCTTTGAATGAACTGGTAATTTTAAAAAATAAATAACTGCAGTTTCCTAAACCATTTGTCATCCCAGCCATCCTGAGGATATCGTTACAAAGAGCTGCCCCCATGACACACTGGCTTACTTTTATCTTCAGAAATAGGAATCAGCAGGGCTTGGTTAGCTTGTCCAGTCCAAATAGATTTCTTGCTCTGACCCCAGGCCTACCTAAGAGGGTGCCCAAGTTTGAGTCAGGCCAGTCTAACCCTTGAGGCAGGCTGGTGGCAGGGCATGATGGGTTGCTTGATGTTTAGAGCAAAATTGCTACCAGTTATGAAACACAGGATGTTGTGTTAGTTAATTAACAGCTATTTATAAGCGGCTTTTCTATGCGAAGTTCTAATCCAGAAGCTGGCAGGAAGGAGTAAAAGAGAGCTGAAAAACAGAATGCCAAATGCAATGTAGTATCCTGGATTGGATCCTGGAACAGACAAAGAATCTGAGTGGAAAAACTGGTGAAATCCGAATAAAGTCTATGGTTTGGGTAATAGTAATGTACAGATGTTAATTTCGCAGCTTTGAAGAATATATCATGGTTATGTACGATGTCATCATTAGGGAAAGCAGAGTGAGCAGTATATGGGCACTTTCTGTGCTATCCTTGTAACTTTTCTGTATATTTAAAATTATTCCAAAATAAAGTTTATTTAAAAATAAAATAAAAAGGAACATACCACTGAAACTTCCAGTAACCTTACTTTACTAAATTCAGTCCCTGCTTGAGGCTGAAAGATTCTCTGAAGTTATAACTCTCTGAAGTTTTTTCAAGAAATACACATTTTTAACTGAATGTTTTATTTTGTATATTTCCTATTAAAAAGTGTTCCTTTGGTCTGGCTTGCTTAGTTGAACTGACACAGAAAGGCTAGTGAATATGTGATTTGTTCTGACCTTTCTGTACAGCCTGCATCAGAGACAAGCACATAGTAAATGGTAAATGAGATTCTCAGAATAACTTCCATCTGACCGCATCAGACTGGGACTTAAGGGCCTTCGTTGTGTTCAAGGTTTAATAGCAAAAGGATGATTCCAATCTACTGGGAAAAGACGGTATTACTGAACAATCGAAGATAAACTTACAGGATTATAAAAGAGATACAGAATGTTGCAGCTAGTCTCGCTGTTAAAAGTTCTCAGAACTTTTCATAGGACGACAGTATTTTATATCCAGAGAGATTAACTCACCAGTGAAACAATTTCACAACTGCCTTTCTGCTGGCAGTTGAGGGAATAAGAGGGGAAAACAGATGGGCGTGTGGTCTCCAAACCAGTCTAGAGAAAGTGTTCATGTCCCAACTCCTACCCAGTCTAACCAGCTGGAAACTGGGTCGATGTTGAGATCTTGAGGCGACCTTGCGTTTGAAAACCTCCACAGAGCGCAAAGCACGAATGAAGAGCTCCTTTAAAGGGTAGACATTTGACCCCCAATCCAACCGACTCTCCCTTAAGTAAAGGGACGCAGAGTCCGAGGAACGGCTCCTGCAGTAGATTTAGGACATTCTTTTTTTCTTAAATTTAATTTTTATTTTATATTGGAGTCTAGTTGATTTACTATGTTGTGTTAGTTTCAGGTGTACAGCAAAGTGATTCAGTTATACATATACATATATCCATTCTTTTTCTGATTCTTTCCCCATATAGGTTATTACAGAATATTGAGTAGAGTTCCCTGTGCTATACAGTAGGTCCTTGTTGGTTATCTATTTAATATATAGTAATGTGTATATGTTAATCCCAAACTCCTAATTTATCCCTCTCCCCCCACCTTTCCCCTTTGGTAACCATAAGTTTGTGTTTGAAGTCTGTGAGTTTGTTTCTGTTTCGTATACAAGTTCATTTGTATCATTTTTTTAGATACCACATATAAGTGATATCATATGATATTTGTCTCTCTCTGTTTGACTTCATTGAGTATGAAAACTTCTAGGTCCATCCATCTTGCTGCAAATGGCATTATTTCATTCTTTTTTATGGTTGAGTAATATTCCATTGACTATATGTGCTGCATCTTCTTTATCCATTCCTTTGTCGATGGACATTTAGATTGCTTCCATGTCTTGGTTATTGTAAATAGTGCTGCAATGAACATTGGGGTGCATGTATCTTTTTGAATTATGATTTTCTTTGGATATATGCCCAGGAGTGGGATTGCTGGATCATATGGTAGTTCTATTTTTAGTTTTTTAAGGAACCTTCATACTGTTCTCCACAGTGGTTGAACAATAAATGCTGGAGAGCGTATGGAGAAAAGGGAACTGTTGGTGGGAATGTAAATTGGTAGGGCATTCTTTCGATGGAACAGAATCACCTGGAGCTTGGTCCCGGGGGCAGCATCACCGATGCTGCAGGTCTGGGATGGGCTCCCGGGAATTCACATTTCCAGCAAGTTCTCAGGTGATACTGATGCTGCAGAGCCGGGTACCGCAATTTGAAGATCTAGACTTTCTTTTCTGAGTATTCACGGTGAATCCAGTGGAGATATTTATTTATTTTTCCTTTAAAACTGTCCATAAATTTTTTTCTTTAGGTCTGATCCTTTGATTTCCTTTCCCCAAGGCTGTGGTGATACCAGTGGGAACTGGGGTATAATGTCTGCTTCTGACTGTCCTCTCTGTAGACAGTTGAGACCTGGAAGTGGTGTTTGCGGGGGCGTGGGTAAAGACATAAAATCACAGGTGTTTGTAGATATGCATCCCACATCTTGCCTCCTTGACAGTTTTCCTTCATGACTTGTAGGGTCAGGGAGTTCCGGGACCTTAAGCTTATTCAGAAGTCTGCAGAGGTAAGTGACTTGACCCCCATGGGAACATGTGGAAAAAGAGGTCATGGACAGGGGACCCGGATATTGAGGTGGGTCATGCTAACTAGAGACATTCGTGTAGATCTGCCCCATCTATTGCTGAAAGTGTATCTCATCTACAAATGCATGATCTCTCCCCTTTTAACTGAAAATTTCCAAGATAGTGGGAATCATGGTTTGCTCACATTTTATTTTAAAAATTATTTTTTAAAAATTTTACTTTTTTTCCTACTGTATAGCACAGCTAACTGCATTCAATATCTTTTAATAAGCTATAATGGAAAAGAATATGAAAAAGAATATATAGATATGCATAACTTAATCACTTCGCTGTACACTGAAAACTAACACAACGGTGTAAATCAACTACAATTAAAAAAATTTAAAAACGATTTCACTTCTTTTTTAAAACAAGAAAGGAACATATAGTCAATATGGAACGTTTAGACAATTTACGAAGGACAAAGAAAGAAGTTTTATGAAACTGTATATACAGAAAATCTTTTTAACAGTCAGAGGCATGTTTTTCTAGTTTTTGTTTTCACTTGTCTCTTTTCTCCCTTGTCTTATGTCTATATGAATAAATAAAATGTATGCATACGTATGCAAATATTGCTTTTTGTATGTGGTAGCACGTGGACCATGCTGGTTGTTGCCTGTAGATGACTTTCCATTGCATGCAGCGTAAAAGCCAGTGTCTTTATTATAACCTACCGTTTGCACCATGTCCCCTTCCTGGTCATCTCCCCGACCTCATTACCACTCCCTTCACTCTGCTCCAGCTATGCCAGTCTCCTTGCTAACCTGTGAGCACCGTGGTCACCTCATGCTCAGGACCCTATTACTTGCTGTTCCCTCCACTTAGAACACTCTTCCTCCTTGTATCTATCTGCATGACCAATCATCACTTCTTTCAGGCCTTTATTCCACAGTGAATAAGTCCCTTCCACAGTGAAGTCTCTTCCACAGTGAAGTCTTCTAGGACCACTTTATTATTTTGTTTGTTTTTAATTTTATTGAAGTATAGTTGATTTACAATGTTGTGTTAATTTCTGCTGTACAGCAAAGTGATTCAGTTATATTGATGCATATATATATTCTTTTTCATATTCGTTTCCATTATGGTTTATCACAGGATATGGAATATAATTCCCTGTGCTTTACAGTAGGACCTTGTTGTTTATCCTTCTTATATATAATAATTTGCATCTGCTAATCTCAAACTCCCAATCCTTCCCTTCCCCACCCCTAGGGCCACTTTAAAATTTCACATCTCCTGTCATTATTTTCTCCTCCTTAGGAATCATGACTAACATATGATGTATTTTACTTATTTATCTTAATTATTATCAGCTTCCCCAGCTAGGATATAAACTCCATGACAGGGCTTGTCACCTGGGTTGTTTCCTGCACTATCCCCAATGCAGAGATGACACTCCATAAATACTTGTTTAAAAATGTCTAATGAATGAGCTTAGTAATGCATCAGGAATCATATTCCATGTCTGTAAATATCTTCTATCATGACTTTAATAGCTTTGCTTTCATTTAATAACTTTGTATTCCATCATGCCCTTATATAAACATGCCACGTTTTATTAAACATTAGTTCAATAACCAATATACCACCATTTGTTCAAAAATTGTCCTCTTAATTTCAGTATATACATTTTTGCATTTAGCTATTATAATCAGTGCTTATCAAATAACCTTGTATGTATTCACTCAGACTCTCATGATTTCCTTAGGATAAATTTCCAGAAAAGAAATTTCTGGTCGAGAAGAATATGTCATTAAGATTTTTAATGTTGAACTGTTTTTTATTTTATGCTTAAAAAGTTTAATCCATCCTAAGATTATATGAATATTTCTGTATATTTCTTCTCAATATTTTATGGCTTTATTATTTTTCTCAAATTATTATTCAATCTTCCAATTCCATTTATTTAATAATGTCACTTTTCTCACTGACTTGAAATTTCCCTTTATTTTATCCTAATTTGAATTTATTCTGTAGTTGTTTCTGCATTTATTTTGTTTCATTAGCCTTTCTGTAACAGAAACCCACCTTAAAAACTCCTAGGGTTTTATGTTTTTCATATTTGAAGCTAAATCACTCCTAATTTTTAATGTTCAAAATTGTCTAAGCTTTTTACTGGTTTTTTCTTGCAGAAGAAATTCAGATTTCTTTTTCCCCAACGTCCAGTGGTTAAATTTGTGTTGAATTTGTAAATTAATCTGAGAAGAAATAACTTGGTGTCCAATTGGCTAAGTGTCTAATTCCTTTCTTAGAGCCATGATGAAACGTGGCTTGATGGGCACAGCTCCTGGCCCATCCCCAGTTTCTGCAAGATCTTCAACTACAGTTAAGCCTTGCTTTCTGAGTAGCATATTTTCTTATCCTTGCTGCCTGGTTTTCTAACACTAGAAGTGGCTGCCTCGGTTTAAAGATATGAGTCCCAAGATGCTGAGCCCCTGCAGCTGTCCCTGCCTCTGTCCCTATAGCCCATCTTTTTGGCTGCTGGGATGGGAAGCTACACCCACCAACGTATAATGGATTAGTCGCGTTTCCTTACCCAGCTGATAATTATGAATGAGTGTCACAGAATGGATGCAGATAAATGACAACTAGTAAATGATTTGTCAGTTCAAAAAGCCATATGATAAAGTATAGCGGTTCAGTTTTTGTTGTGGTTGGTACAAGTCTGAATTTGGGGGAAGGACAGTGAGATGTAGACAGTATATTTTTATCTTTTGTTTTATGGGTCTCATGAGATGTGACCGTGGGTAGGTGTATAATACAAACAGTAGCTTATTCTTAAATATAGCCTTGCTCTGGGTCAGGCCCCATTTTAAGTACTTTCCACCTACAAATTCATTTAATCCTCACTACTACCCTACAAGGGAAATTCTATTACTATTCCAGTTTTACAGCTTATCTCAGTTGAACTCCTTATGCCTTATGGCAAGTGAAAATTCAGTGTAAGTCCTGGTATCAGGTGGTCTGTCAAATTAATTTTTAGTGTGCATTTCATCTCTTTCACTCTTCGTTAGTATTTTAGAGTTATACTCAGGGAGACACTTAGGGCTGCTAGCCAGGTGCATTTTAAACTGGAATCCATCTTTTCAAACCATTCATTAGAAAATAAAACACAGATACAAAATTCTACCAAAGAAAAAAAAGATGTTTCACTTAATGAATTTTCAGGCAAACACCCTGTAACCACGACCCAGGTCACTCATCCCAGGAGCACCTCCATTTGCTCCTTCCCTATCTTGACCCTTTGTGCCACCAAAATAAACTGCGACCCTGACTTTCCCAGAACCATTTCTCAGGTTTTTGTATAGTTTTATGACAATGTGTGCATCCCTAATTACCAAAGTTTAGTCTTGCCTAATTTTTAAAAACTTGATGAATTTGTTCTTATTTAATGTTTTTCTTATTTAACGTTTATCTTATTATTATTATTAGTTCCCTGACCGGGGATCGAACCTGTGCCCCCGTCAGTGGAAGCACGGAGCCCTAACCATTGGACCGCCAGGGAATTCCCTGTATTTGTTTCTATTGATTTGAGTCTTCAGTTTCCTTCTCCATTTTCTTCTTTTCATTATAATTTACCCGTAGAAAAAACTTGGGGGCACTTGACCTACAGAATTTTCTAGAGTGTAGGTTTTGCTGCAAGTGTATTTGTGGTTCCATTCTGTACTTTTCTTTTAATAGACAGGAATCCTGTCTCTTCCCTGCAAATTGGCAGATGGATCCAGAGACTTGATAAGCTTTGGGGTTGATGCCTTTGACAAGACTGTAAATGGTGTTGGGTTCTTTCATCCAAAGACACATGATATGTGATTGTCTCTCTTTTTGTGATGTTAGCAGCTGTTGGTGCTATTAATTCACTGAAGCTTGCAAAATTTTTTTCTTCTATCATTTTTTTCATTGATTAGTTGGAATTGTTCTGAACGAGCACTTTTCCTCATTTACTGTTTGGTACTCTGTGTTACAGGTCTTTTAGAAAAGGCAGAAATATTGCTTTATTCTGTCCTTTTACTTATCAATTTTCCAGTTAAGGAATTGGGTTCCCTGCAGAGGTGACCGAATAGACTTTTAAGACATACTGTTATGAGTGCATGGATTAAACGTATTTTGGTGTGTTTCGATCAGTTGCAGTTACTATCCCTTTTGAAGTTCATCTTTTGCCAGTGGGAGCCTCTTCAGGTTTGCCTCTGAGCCATTGTGTCATGACCGTGGTCATCTTTGATAGCTTTCTTGTTATCTAGTATGGCAAGATAGTCCAGGCTCATCTTGCCCACTTCCTGGAATCAGCTTCTTTTCTCCCAAAAGACTGAGTTTCTTTTAGTGGGAATGGTATTTCAAGATTGCTAGGATTCTGAGTGCTAGGGATATTGTACTGGGTTTGTGATTGTTTTTAGGTCTCTTCCATGGATAGAACTAAGAAAGATGTGTGTTTCCACAAGACCTCACCAGTAAAGACTGATTCTTCCAATTCAGTCATGATTTCAGGGTTTGTACTCACCCTCCTCTATTCTTCTGTTTACGTTTTCTTCTGTTTACCTTTCTTCTTGATTCCCAAAGACACGGGAAATGACAAAATTTGAATGTCCCATGATTATTCATTTACTCTCTCCAATATTATAGACATAACATGCTGCAAATAACCATACTATTACTACATCACTAATATATTAACTGATAAATATTTTCCGCAGCACATATTCTCCCCAGTTTAAATAGTTATACTATATCCACAGTATCTGAGCATATAGACACTGCATACTATACTTTCTCCCTATTAACCCCCTTTATCTTAATTTCATGAGTAACCATACTATACAACCACTAGTCTTCTATTGATGTCTCTCTAGTCATTTCAGCAGATACAGTAGGAAAGGCTCATGAGAACAAAGTTACCTGAGTTCATCCCTGTTATCACTTTGGACCCTTTCTATTGAAATGTCAGGTTTGCTGGATATAAAAAAAAATTGGGCTCACCTTTTTTTCTTGAGAATGTAAAATATGTTAGTCCATCTATTTTTAGAATAAAACACTGCAGTTGAAAAGTCTGATCATGATCTAATATTGTTTTCCTTATAAATAAGTCATTTTCTTAGAGGCTCAAATACTTTTTTAAAATGTTACTCTCAAGTTCAGTAATTTTCCTGGAATATATTTTAGTATTGGTTGCTCTGAATTGACATTCAGAGCATGCTCTTTTAATATATATTCTTTAATTTTAATTTTAGAAAATACCAGCATATGCTTTTTTTTATTTCACTTTCTTTTTCAAGGTCTCTTATTATTCATATATTGGATTATCCTTGTCTTTCTTCAATTTGTCACTTACTATTGAATCTCTTTATATCTCTACTTCCTTAGAATTTTAAATGTTTTCCTTGATTTTACCTTCTATTTCTCTTAGAGAATTATTCATTGTGTTTATTCATCTTCTGTTTCTTCTAGTTTAATCTTCATTTCTGAAGTGATTTATTCTTTTATTTCCACTTATTTTTGTAGTTCTTACACCTAATTTGTGAATTTTCTCATTTTTATGTTGTCCTTTCATGCCTTGTATCATTTTCTTAAAGTGTCTTAGTTTGCTTTGACATAGAAGATTACTATTTTGATTTGTTTTGAAAGGATTTGTTTCTGGTATGTTTTCATTTTCTGTGAGCTTGTTATTTTGCTCCTTTTGAAAATAACTCTTATGGAATATGATTTTCATAGTTTTCTCTTGCTCATTATCATGTATTTGTCTCCTGAACTTTTAGAAGGAGGTGTGATGCAAGGTTGCTTTTCTAACTTAACAGAGCTCCTTTCTTTTTACATTTTTGGCATGAGTATGTTTGTGTTTAGTGTTTAAAAATACAATAGCTTGTTTACTGAATATTATTGGCTCTTTTTCACTCCTCCATGTTTGTCTGAACCTCTCTTTTCTTTGTCTCCATTGTCCTTGTTCTGACCGATTTTTTAAAATTTTTATTTTATATTGCACTGTAGTTAATTTACAGTGTTGTGTTAATTTCAGGTGTACAGCAAAGTGATTCAGTTATACATATAAATATATCTGTTCTTTTTCAGTTTTTTTTCCCATTTAGGTTATTACAGAATGTTGAGCAGAGTTCCCTGTGCTATACAATAGGTCCTTGTTGGTTATCTATTTTCAATATAGTAGTGTGTATATGTCAACCCCAAGGTTTTGATTCTATCTTCAGCAGTGTCTTTTCAGGATAAAGTTCTGTCCTGGTAAGAATTCTGATGCATTGCCTTGGAAGTTCCAAGGGGCAAGACTGTGCTTTCCTCTCCTGACCTTGCATACACCCTTGCACCTACCTGCTGTTGGGATGGAGCAGGCCCTCCTAGTTTCAGCTGCAGTTCTCACATGGACCTGCCATGCTCTCTCATGAGGACTTACTGGCCGCTGAGGGCCCTCCTGCTCTGAGGTCCAACAGGTGCCCCATGCCTTCACTCTGTTTTCCTGCACAGAGGCTTACACCTACAGGCCTTCTAGATCTTGTTGTTTATTTTTATTCACTTGTATTTTGAAGTTCCTGGGACTACCTTGTCATTTAGTTTTGCTAGAAGTGTTGCCTTTGGGTTTTTTTTGTTTGGCTTTTGAGTTCTGTGTTTATTTGGGGATTCAGAGAAAATTTAAAACTGTACCACTGTCACCAACATCTTCTCAGAATCCTCATTTTATTTTGTGTGCGTGTATTTTTTCATTCATCAGCAGATGTTTATTGAATGGCCTATGGCAGGTCCTCTTATAGACACTGGGGGTAGAGCTGTGA
The DNA here is from genome assembly GCF_949987535.1 of Balaenoptera acutorostrata. Lineage (NCBI taxonomy): Eukaryota > Metazoa > Chordata > Mammalia > Artiodactyla > Balaenopteridae > Balaenoptera > Balaenoptera acutorostrata. The sequence continues at coordinate 9,173,968 of NC_080084.1, read as the reverse complement.
ATAAAACAGAGTTCCTGGCCTCAAGAAGTGTACATTACAACAATAGAAGACAGGGGTTAAACATGAATGCCCGTAAATAAGTGAGAAAAAGTCAGGTATAAATAAATGCCATGAAAAAGATAAAATAAGATAATATGCATCCATCCCCCAGTCTATTTGAATATGTATGTATATATATATGAATAATATAATTACAATATTATAATTATATGTTATATATGTATATACATAAATATGTGTATATACGTGTGTGTGTGTGTATATATATATATATATATATATATATATATATATATATATATAAACTTTGAAAAGTACTTTCCAAACAAAGCATGTTTCCATATATTGTATTCTTTTATCCTGACTTTTACCTCATGAATAGACAGGGCAGATTTTATTTCATACATAACAGGGGAGAAATTTCAGACTCAATAATTATGTGACATCTCGTACATTTAAAGCCAGGACTTAAACCAGCATCTTTTGAATGCAGATCTGCTCCTCTTTAATGCAGTATTCTGTGTTTTTTTTAGGACATCACACAAAAACACCATGCTGGGCACTGGGAATGATACCTTTTTAGGCCAAAGAATGAACATTCCAGTAGAGATAGTGAGATATTTGCTTGGTGGTGTTAAGTGTGTGGGGAGAGACCTAAATGAAGTTGTGCAGCCGTGAGGGAAGAATGAGATCTCTTGGTGGTGGGCTGTCTTGGGGAAGCCTTGATGAGGGAGATGGTATCTGAGTGACCCTTGCATGTAGAGGGACTGGGGAAATTCTAGGTGGAAGGGGCCATGTGAACAAGGACATGCAGGGATGTACTCAGGATGGTTGTAGGATGGGGGGTTTATTCCTCCATTCAAGCTGCCATGTTCCGGGCACTCTGCTGGGGCAGAGACAGAAAGATGGACAAGATAGGGGCTTCCTCTTCTGGGGAGTCGCTGCTGTCCAACCTGATACAGAAATGGGACCAAAAGCACTGGATCCTCAGTCACCTGCAGCATCCGACAAGGGCAGGCGGCCAGGCTATGAAGGGCAGAGACATTGAGAACTGGGACTTCAGGCCATCTCCTGGCAGGTTCCTTTGTGTTCCTGACCTTGAAAAAATCAGTTTGCCTGGGGCACATGATGTGTGAAAAGCAGTGGAAAAGTGTGTTGAGAGTTACGTGGTAGCAGACTTTAAATGTCATGATAAGGAATTTATTTTTAGGTAGTAAAGGGCCCTTGAAAGCTTTTGATGAGACGACTGACCTAAGATGCCAGTGCCATGTCATGGAAATAGCACTGCCTTGAATTCAGTGAGTCAAGGATTCAAAAATCAGTTCCCCCACGTTCTAAACATATGACACACTGGAGAATTTATGTAAACACTCTGGTTTCACTTTCCTGATCTGTGAAAATGGGAATTCATTTATTTATTCACTGAGTCCTTCATTCATTTATTCATTCATTTTTTAGTTCAACTAGTATTTAACAGTTACTCATTATGATCTAGAACTATGCCATCCAGCCCAATAGCCACTGGCCCATGGACCCACTGGACGCCTGAAATACGGGTAACCTGAATTGAGATGTGCTGTAAATGTAAACACCGGATTTCAAAGTCTTGGTAGGAGAATAAGAATATAAAATAGCTCCTTAATAATTTTTATGTTGAATACATGTGGAAAGAAAATAGTTTGAATATATTGGGTTCAATAAAGTATGTTTTTAAAAATTCATTTCACAGGTTCTTTTAATTCTTTTAATATGACTATTAAAATTTTAAATGTGGCCATATTTGTGGCTTGTCTTACAGACTCTAGGCCAGTCTGCTTCTCTGGATACTGGGCACACAGGACTGAATAATTTAGTGGTAGGGGACAGATAAGAAATAAATTGATTTAAATAGCTAAACCGTATAATTTTAGAATGTGAAGTAAGTGCTATGAAGAGTATAAAAGAGAGGCATGCAGTGGAGAAGGACTCAGGCTTGAATGGTGCGAGTGATCAGAGAAAAGACTATATAAGTGGATTGAGAGACAGAGAGAAACAGACAGTTTGGGGGTGTAATTGGAGGACAAGGTGACAGGATGTGCTGATGGCTTGTATTTGGGGGATGAGGGAAAAGGGAAGACAGAGATAAATCCTAAGCCTGTTTTTGAGTTATTATGAAAACTAAGTGTGGGAAAATACATAAGGTGCCTCATACGGCTCAGAAAAGGCAGGTGTGTGGGTACGTGGGGTCTGAGAGTGTAGATGGCAAAGGTGAATAGGGCTCTCTGAAGGAGGAGGGCCTCTCCGGCATGGGTGGCATTCAAATTTTAAGGCCGCCTCAGCTCTGTCCAATCTTCAAGTGGTGTCTCAGGCAGGACATACAGCTTTTCCTTTGGAAGGTTCTAGATTTTCAGAGCTTTTAGCCCTTGGTCTCCCCCTCTTCCCTCCTGCCTGTCCCACCGCCTTTGTTCTCTGTGGCTCATCTATTCAATGGTGACAGTTTTGTTTGCGCCTTCTCTTTGTTAGTGGGGCTTATCTGCCTTATGTGCTTGTCCTGTCTCAGGGGCTCTGGCTAATTTCTCCCTTTGGGGGTCTCGTAAGTACTGTTACCATCTGTTTAAATATTTCTTCAGTGACTGCAAAAACAAACCAGTGCCTTCCAAACACCAAAGGCACACAGACAATTCTGCATCTCTCCCGGGGAGACATCTTCTTTCTCTCTTTCCTTTAGTGTCAAAAGGACCACTTTCCCCAATCCTATGGAAATGGAGGGATGGTTTCCATCCAAAGGATGGGTTGTGTATCTCTCTAGTCAACACTGGGACACGAGGCTCATGCCAACTTTCTTGCAGACACTGTAGCTTCCTCTTGGGATATCTGGTCACCATCCACTTTCCTGGCCAGCAGGACACATCCTTGTTGTGTGGGCAAACTCCCATGATAACATACCATTGCCACTATGTCCATTTCAGTATTGAGTGTGAGCTCCATGCGCATTGACCTTTTCCTGAGACACAGCAATAATGCTGGGAAGAGAGCAGGGGAGAGATGATTTTATGAGGAAAACAGATGTACATGACCAAGTTAGAACTGGTTCATGGATGGCCACTTCACATCATTCAGTTAGCAACTATTTATTCCATGTTTATTGAGTCTCTTCTATGTAATTAGACCCACAGCAGGCTCTGGAGATGGGGGGGTGGGGAGGGATGATCACTCCTATAGTTCTTGCCTTCAAGATGGTTTTGGAGAGATGATCCTAATAAAAAAATGCAGATGAAACAATTAAAGACATATACCTAATCAAAACTTAAGGCACAGATATTCAGGACGGTGACAGGTCAGCCACTGAAGACGTAGCTGAAGTTCACAGGAGTCCTGGAGAAAATGGACTGGCATCTGGGTGTGATTTGAATAGCCTGGGAGGGGAGAGGACAGTGTGACCTAAATGGAGGGGGACAGGATGCGTGAGAGAACAGTGGGAGAAAGATTGCCAGGGCCCCTCAGTCAGTCAGGAAGCATATTCTAGGTCTTTTGTTCCCAATAAAGTAGGAGAGAAAGAGAAGGAACACTCTTCCCTGCTTACTGCCTCTTTTCAAAGTTAAATACCAGACGATAAGCAACGACATGCATAACTCTGGAAATAGTTGCATTTATTGGACATTTCATCTTACTGCACGGTATGTGCTGGGAGATACAGTTATTTCTGGCTCTAGCAGGGGGTGTCAGGTTGCTCTTGCCTTTAGGTGTAGGTTAATAGCAGCTGCAGTTAGAGTTCCATGATAGCCACGAAATGTCTTTAGCTAAAATGGACACCAGTGATCGGAGTTCCAAGGACTTCCAGCTAGTTCTGAGACATATCCTACAAGGCAGTCCACACGAACAAAATATTTTTTATTTTTCCCTTTCTCAGTGGATTTGCCTCCAATCAGAAGATGCCCAGAAAAGAAAAGTTATGCTTCAAATGTAGTATTCCTTTGGACTTCTGGAATACTTAAATGCATCTCTTAGGCTTCTTTTCCTTTAACAGTTTTATTGAGATATAATTCAGATATCTTACAATTCACCTATTTAAAGTGTACACTTCAAGGGTTTTTAGTGCATTCACAGAGTTGTGGAACTATTACCATAGTAAACCATACAATATTATCCTCACCAGAAAGAAACCTTGTACCCATTAGGAGTTGCTCCCATTTTCCCTCACTCTCTCTCCCCTTTTCCCACTGTGTGGCAATCACTAAGCTACTTTCTGTTTTTATAGATTTTCCTATTCTGAAAATTTCATACAAATGGAATCACACAATATATGGTCTTTTGTGACTGCCTTCTTTGACTTAGCATAGTGTTTTCAAGGTTCATCTGGGCCATAGCATGTATCAGTACTTTATTCTTTTTATTGCTGATAATGGGCCATTGTATGGATTATGACACATTTTATTTACCAGTTCTTCCGGTGATGGGCATGTGGGTTATTTCCACTTCTGGGCTATTATGAAGTATACTGTTATGAATATTTATGTACATGTTTTTATGTGGACATATATTTTTATTTCTCTTGAATGAAATATACATTCAGTTCTCATTTTTCATGTAGTTATGTTCTGTAAAGTCACCAGCTCTGAGTTAGCAAATGCTGAGCCACTGCTTCTAGGGGAAATACAGGGTTAAGTTCCTGCAAGCCGCTGGTCCCGAGACTTTTGTCAATCTATCGATACATAACCTCGTTTTATGTGTTTCTCTTTAAAGATGCCTTATTTAATATACATTTCTTACAAATAATTGATTATACATAGTTCTTTTTTATGATAAAATTAGCTGAGGAACGTTTAATATTTTCCTGACTCTGGGTAATGAGGTACATTTCATTGACTTTTAGCCTCACAACAATGCTGTCCATTATGCTTTTTTATCGGCTGTTATCTTGTGAATCCACACATTTAGCCACTTGTCCAGATTTTCCACACCTTCATCATGCACTGCAGATATGACTTTAGCACTTTCTGGATAACATAAGGATCAGCGAATTTTCTCTTCCTTATTCCAGATGTACAGTATTGTTTATGGATTAGCACCAAACTCAAACAGCCATCATCACTATGAGTCACTCCTGAATGAAGCTGATGTAACACGTGTATTTCCTCTGTAAGGTGCATCACAACCTTCTTGTGCTTGAGAACACTGCCTAGCCCTTCAACATTGCTCTTGGGGGTCATTTGAAGCAGTGAAATCACCCAGAAAAAGCACAAAAATGCAAAAAAAAAACCGTGGAACTGAATGGGCCATAAAAAGAACACTTGTTTACAGCATGAGAGGTGAAACAAGAAGGCAGTGTTGCCTTGTTCAAGCTCAGCTGGGAACGTGTGTGTCAGGTGACTCAATTTTTTTGCCACTGTGCACGAGTCTGCGAATTACCACAATAGCACCACAAATGTGGATTTGGGGGTTACAAATAAATATTTGCAAGTAGGTAAATTTGCAAATGCAGGTTCCCCCCACTCTCTGAAAGTAGAGCGTTCCTATGAAACCTTTCGTAAGCTGAAATGGCGTAAAGCGAAGAAGCGATTACCTTAGGACACACCTTGCTAACGGAGGCACAGGTGCTCACAGGGTGTGCAAAGCCATGGCCGCTTGATGCTGAGATGCTGTGTAGTCCCTGGGGAGGGAGCCTGTGGCGCTCCTCTGGCAGCTGCGGCTGTGTGCTGCCCCTGTAACAGCTCAGTGCAAAACGAAAGCTCAGTGCTGTTTTCACTTCTCTCCCCAAAAGTCAAAATCCTCTTGGGATTTCTTTCAGTTAGTGAAACAGGTACTAACTGGAGGTCTTCTGGGAAAGCGAACTTCCGAAAAGCGGGGGATACCTGTACGTGCCTGTAAATGAGAAGGACTGATTGTTATCTAGAACCGGAATTGCTGGGTCATACGGTAGCTCCACGTTTCAACTTCTGAGGAACCGCCAGATGGTTTTCCAATGTGGGGCGGTGACATTTTACACTCTCACCAGCAGTATATGAGGGTTCCTAATTCTCCACATCCTTGCTCATGCCTTTTATTACCCATCTTTTTAACTCTTGCCAGCCTAGTGGTTATGAAGTGGTATCCCACGGTGGTTTATTTGCATTTTCCTGATAATTAGTGATTCAAGCATCTTTTCATGTTCTTATTGGTCATTTGTATATCTTCTTCGTAAAAATGTCTATTCAGATCCTTTGCCCAATTTTTTCCTTTCAGTTTTATTATGAGATAATTGACATACAGAACCGTATAAGGTTAAGTTGTACCGCATAATGATTTGACTTACATATTTACATGCATCATGAAATGATGACCACAATAAGTTTAGTGAACATCACCCATTTCATATAGATACAAAATTAAAGAAATAGAAGAGATATTTCTTGTGATGAGAACTCAGGATTTACTCTCGTAATCACTTTCATTATACCATACACCGGTGTTAATTATATTAATCATGTTGTACCTTACACCCATAGTACTTATTTAGCTTATCACTGGAAGTTTGTACCTTTTGACCTCCTTTGTCACCATACAAAGATATCACATTATTATTAATTTTCTCCCACTACACATTTCATCCCCTGACTCATTTATTTTGTAACTGGACGTTTGTACCCCTTAATTTCTTTCATCTATTTCACTCATCCCCCTACCTCCCTCCCCTCTGGCAACCACCTGTTTTTTCTCTGTACCTATGACTCTGTTTCTATTTTGTTATATTTGTTCACTTGTTTTGTTTTGTTCATTTGTCTTATTTCTTTGATTCAACATATAAGTAAAATCATACAGTATTTGTCTTCATCTGACTTATTTCATATAGCGTAACTTCTAGGTCTATCCATGTTGTCACAAATGGCAAAATTTCATTCTTTTTATGACCAACATTCCATTGTGTGTGTGTGTGTGTGTGTGTGTGTGTGTGTGTGTATGTATTATGTCTTCTTTATCCATCCATTCATCTGTTGATGGGTACTTAGGTTGCTTCCATATCTTGGCTATTGTAAATAATGCTGCAATGAACATAGGGGTGCATGTATCTTTTCGAATTAGTGCTTTTGTTTTCTTTGGAAACCCAGAAGTGGAATTGCTGGATCATATGGTAGTTGTATTTTTAATTTTTTGAGGAACCTCAGTACTGTTTTTCATAGTGGCTGCACCAATTTACACTCCCAACAACAGTGCACAAGGTTCCCTCTTCTCTACTTTCTTGCCAACACTTGTTATTTATTTTCTTTTTGAAAGTAGCCATTCTGACAGGTGTGAGGTAATATCTCCTTGTGGTTTTGATTTGTATTTCTCTGATGATTAGTGACGTTGAGCAACTTTTCATGTGTTGGCCATCTGTAGGTCTTCTTTGGGAAAAAATGTCTCTTCAACTCCTGTGCTCATTTTTTAATCAGTTTTATTTTTTAATTGTGAATTGTATGAATTCTTCATATATTTTGGATATTAACCTCTTATCAGATATATGATTTGCAAACACCTTCTCCCACTTGGTAGGTTGTCTTTTTGTTTTGTTGATGGTTTTCTTTGCTGCGCAGAAGTATTTTGCTTGATATAGTCCCATTTGTTTATTTTTGTTTTTTGTTTCCCTTGCCTGAGAATACATATCTAAAAAGAGATTGCTCAGACTGATGTTAAAAAGTGTACTGCCTAGGTCTTTTCCTAGGAGTCCCTACAGATTGGTTATATATGCCGTTTGCCTGATATATCTTTTAAATTTTTATTTTATTTTTTAAAACTATGCTCATTTTATTTTATTTTTTGGCCACGCCCTGTGGCATGCGGGATCTTAGTTCCCTGACCGGGGATTGAACCCACGACCCCCTGCAGTGGAATCATGGTGTCTTAACCACTGGACCACCAGGGAAGTCCCATCTTTTCATTCTTGTAGTTTCACCCATTTGTATCACTGAATCCAAAGTGTGTGTACTCCAGACAGCATATTGATTGGTCATGTTTTCTATTTATCCAGTCTTATCATCTCTATTTTGATTAGACTGTATAATACTGCCACAGTTTAGTGTTATTGTTGCTATAGTTGATTTATGTTTACCATTTTAGTTTATATTTTCTTTATGAATTATGTCTTTTTTATTCCCTATTTCTCCTATACCACTTTCTTTTGCATTAAGAGAATATTTTGTACTATACCACTTTAATTCCTTTAGTGATTTTTCACTGTATTATTCGAAATTATTTATTTAGTGGTTGCTGTAGGGCTTACACATACATCCCAGCTTATCAGAATCTACTTAAGATTTATACTGACTTAATTTTAGCCAAATATAGAAATATTACTCTTGTATAGCAGTCTTCTCTCCTTCCATTTTTTGTGCTACTATTATTATGTATATATATTACATCTATGCATGTCACAAACCCAATGATATGTTGATATAATTACTATTTTATGTAATTTTATATCCTTAAGGAAGCTGAGAAATTAAAGGAGAACAGTATTTTTTTAGTGTTTGTTGTATTCACCTTCTTATTTACTCTTTATGGTTCTTAACATTAGTTCCTGTGGATTTGAGTTACAACCTGGTGTCATTTCCTTACTGTATTACAGGTTTGCTCCCACCTACCTCCTTTGTGCTATTATTGTCAAACACATTATATTTCTATATATTATTGGCCCAACTATACAAATATATACACGTGACTCTATATACTTTTTAAGTTAGTTAAGAGAAGAAAGACATATGCATTTATGTTGTCTTTTATAATTACATAGTTACCTTTACTGGTGCTCTTTGTTTATTGTTTCTTTTTATGAGATTCAATTTATTGTCTGATGTCATTTGCTTTCAGCCTCAAGAACTTCCTTTAGTATTTCTTATAGTGTGGATCTGCTAGGAACAAATCCTCTCAGTTTTAAAAAATCTATGAATGCCTTTATTTAACCTTAAATTTTGAAAAAAAAAGTTTTGCTGGATATAAGATTCTTGGTTGATAGATTTCTTTCTTTCAGCCTTTTGAGTATGTCATCCCACTGTCTTCTGACCTTTATTGCTTCGGATGAGAAGTCAACTGTTTATCTTATTTTGGTTCCCTTGTCTGTGATGAGCTGTGTTTCTCTACTGCTTCAAAAATTTCCCCTTGTCTTTGGCTTTCAGTGTTTTTACTATGAAGTATTTGGATGTAGATCATTTTGCGCTTATTCTACTTGAGTCTTGTTGAATGTCTTGGATGTGTAGATGAATGTTTTTCTTCAGATTTGGTAAGTTTTCAGTCATTATTGTTTTGAATATGTTTTCCTGCTCCTTTCTTTCTTTTCTGCTTCTGGTATTACAATTTTATGCATATGTTGGTGTGCTTCACTGTGTTCCACATTTCTCTGAGTCTCTGTTCAATTTTCTTCATTCTTTTTTTTCTCTCTTTTCTGAATTGCACAATCTCTATCTTGATCTATCTTCAAGTTCACTGATTCTTTCTTCTGCAAGCTGAAAACTACCGATGAATTTTTAATTTCAATTACTGCACTTTTTAACTCCAGAATATCCATTTTATTCTTTTTCATTGTTTCTATTTCTTTATTGATATTCTCTACTTTATAGCATATTGGCATCATACATTTCATTATTTAAGCATGATTTCCTTTAATTCTTTGAACACATTTGTAATTGTTTTAAGTCTTTGATGTTGCTTTGAAGTCTTTGCCAGATAAACCTAACATCTGGGCCCCCCTTTTTTTTTTTCTCTGTATGGGTTACACTTTTCTGGGGTTTTTTTTTTGTTTTTTAATTTTGTTGTTGAAAATTTGATATTTTAGGTAATATATTGTAGCAATTCTGGAAACTTATTCCCCCACCCTCTTGGGTTTGTTTTTGTTCTTGATGGCGTATTTATTTGTCCAGCGTCTTTGCTAGATTATTTTAATTATATCTCTTTCCCCCCCATGATATGCAGCCACAAATGTCATTGCTCAGAGGAACAGCCTTAGGAAAGTGCACAGTCATTGTGGGGTGACAGCATTTTTGCAGGACTCTATTTGACTGTCTCTTTCCCTGATCTTCTCTGTTAAGCTGTCTGCCTCTGCTAGAATCATACCTAGCTCTTAGGCTCTGCTAATTGCTGGATGATTGCTCTTCTGTTTTTGCCAGTGCTCAATATAAATTCTGATCTGATTAAATTCAGTCCCTTTTGTAGCATTAGTTTTTGAGGCAAGTCTTTGAAGTTTGTTCTCACTCCGGGAAGGCTCCCCTTAGCTGTCTCTTTCCCTGGTTCTTTCTGATAAACTAGCTGGGCTATGGTTTAGCTTATTGCTCTGATGGAGCTATCAGCTTTCTCTTAATTGCTTACCACCAAAACCTCCATTGTTTTTGAGAGCATACTTTAGCATAAACCTTCCCACACTCTATTTCAAACTCAGTCATTTCCTCTGGGGAGAGTTTAGGAGCTCTCTGTTCTTACAGCCCCTCTCCCCGCTCTGTTCTTATGGAAAAATCTCTGAGCCACTGCTTTTCTCAGAGTGACAGCTCTGCTTTATTATCTGGGCAGAGGTGGCAGCCTCTGGTCTTCTTAGCTTGTTTCCCCTGGCACAGAACCTCTGTCCTCCAAGCAAACTGGGGCATGGCCAATCATGGTTCCAATATTCTTGGCCTGCTATGCCAGGAAAAGAGCTTCTGTCCTATGAATAAGAGTGAGGAAGAGAGTACCTGATCTCTGTCTGGGCTACATTGCCAGGAATTTAGTTTCTACAGCTTGGAGCTAAAGGGGATGTGTTGGTGATCTGTTCTTCTTGATATCTCTTAATGGGGAGCTGATGGGAGAGGGAACACTAATTTCTTGACCACACACAGCAGAGTGGACCTTTTTTCATGCTGAACTGGGGGGTCAGTAGGGAGGGAAAGGTTGTCTCTGAAGTGCCGTAGACTCTCACTGTTCTTACTGAGAGTTAGTATATTTTCTTAAATAGATATATATTTTTTAATTTGGTGTTTGCTTTTAGGATAATTTTCAGAGACTTTAAAGGGTTTTTAAAAAAAAAAAGAATTTTCACTGGTTATGGTTATTTTGCCAGGGAACAATTTCACAGGATTCCTCACTCTGACATTCTGAAATAAAAGTCTCTCTCTCAGGCTTTTTACACTCACTTAAAGTAAAGGAGAACGAAGACAGTTATTTGAATTAAGTAAAAAAACAAAAAAAAAAACAAAAAAAAAGAAAACAGAATTTTGGGACTAGATTTCTGGCCTAGTCAGCCAGGTTTTTTTCACCTAGATGGAATTCTTCTGAAAAGTTCTTAACTTTGCAAAATGCTTTGTCTAGGCAGCCTTAGGACCCTCCACAACTTCTTTTTCTTTCAGCCATGTGGATACTGCATTGAAAAAGTCCCACTGAATGTTTACCTCCAGTTTGAAACCCATATTTTAAGACAATCTTGGATTCCCCTTAATTTACTTGGTAGTTGGGGGCCATTCTCAATTCTTTAAGCCAGAAACCTTAAATGTGTTCATTGAGGTCAGTTCATCAACTTTTATGGAATTTCTCCCCTGAGCCATAGAAGAGCAGGGCTCTGGGGGGCAGTAGGAGACTCTAGGAACAATGCTATGATCTGTAGTTGCAAGGAGCTATGAATTTAGGATGTAGATAGCCAGGAACACACAATTAAATTCTGGCAGTTTCCAGGCCCTTGGTTAATATTGAGATTCTTTCTGAGTAGTTGCATCTCCACCAGCGTCATTAGAGGAATCAGAGATGTTGGCATCATGTGAGTTACACTGACCTCTTTAGTAAAGTATCCTATAGAAGATGTCCTATGGGCCTCAAAATCTGCCTAACTTCTCAGGGCATCCCAGCCCCTCTCTTGTCAGACAGCTACACTTTCTTTGACCCTCTTCTGCAATGATGGCATAATTACATCCCATGATATATTTTTGCATAACAATTGGTTCTCTGCTTCTATTATTCTTTGATTCTTCTATATCAGGGGTCCATGGTACCAGTCCGTGGCCTGTTAGGAATGGGGCCGCACAGCAGGAGGTGAGCGGCAGGCGAGCCAGCGAAGCTCCATTTGTATTTACAGCTGCTCCCCATCGCTCGCGTTACCGCCTGAGCTCCGCCTCCTGTCAGATCAGCGGCGGCATCAGATTCTCATAGGAGCGCAAACCCTACTGTGAACTGCTCATGCGAGGGATCTAGGTTGCGCGCTCCTTATGAGAATCTGATGCCTGATGATCTGAGGTGGAGCTGAGGTGGTGATGCTAGCGCTGGGGAGCGGCTGCAAATACAGATCATCATTAGCAGAGAGGTTTGGCTGCACAGAGACCATGATAAATCAATTGCTTGCAGACTCATATCAAAACCCTATCAGTGAGTGGCAAGTGAAAACAAGCTCAGGGCTCCCACTGATGGTGCATTCTGGTGACTTGTATAATTATTTCATTATATATTACAATGTAATAATAATAGAAATAAAGTGCACAATAAATGCAATGCCCTTGAATCGTCCCACAACCATCCCCTCCTCCGCCCCGGTCCATGGAAAAATTGTCTTCCACGAAACTGGTCCCTGGTGCCAAAAAGGTTGGGGAGCGCTCTTCTGTATTGTGATGTGAATGAGATTGCCCAGCAGAGCAGAAATCGAAGAATATATGTTAAAACCATGATGAAACAAACATAAATTTTTGGAAAATGTTGCCCTACTTGAACCCTCAAGTTAGTTTATAAATTGTTGAAAATTCTGGTTCTTTTTCTGGCAAACTTCCTGTTAATCTGAAAGATTTGGGCTGACCATAGACCTCCTTGCATTACCTGTCTCCTCTTTTGACTTCTTATGGCATGCAATTTACTAACCTCACAAACCAACCCTCAACTCCTCCATTCATTCAGTAAATATCTGCAGGTCCCACTGTGTGGCAAGCATTGTGCTAAAAGCTGGGGCCTCAGTATCAATTCCCTTGACCTTAGCAATGTCCTTCTTCCTCACAAGGGGAACAAATATGAAAACAAATAAATATCACGATTCAGTGCTCTATTCTAAGAGAAGTATGTACAGGACACACAGAGGACCCTAAGATCAGTGCCCACTTCTGCAGGACAGTGGAGGGAGACAGAAGAAGCTTCATCTCAAGAAGTGATGGTTAACCTGGGCCATGAAAACAGGTTCTGGAAAGAGGAGATTAGACAGGAAATGACGAGGAAGGACATTCCAGGCACAAGAAAGGCTTGAAGATGAAAATCCACAGAGATAGGCTCATTTACATTACTAGTCTTTTTACCTTACAATTGGGAGAGCGTGGGTCCAATAGGAGACTATATGTCTTTGATTACAATATTTTCCTTTCATTTTATACCTGCCTTCTCCAATTCTCCTGGTCCCAATCTCCTTAATAACAAGGAGTAGGGTTATATTCATCTAACACAGCAGCTCACACATTTAGGAGGTCCTTAAAAATGTGTTGGGTGAATGAATACTATAAACCCACTGGTCATTATACAGTTTGAGGGCTGTCCTTTGCCCCAGAAACTAGTTCTGAATACACTTCATATAATGACAGCAGCCACTTTCCATAGAAATGTCTCCACCTTAGAACTCCAGGGAGAGAGGGATATGCTGGGCTGGCAATTTTGCTAGAAACAGGCAGGAGGGATGCACATGATCTAAATAGGTGTAGCTTGTGAGTTAAGCTTTGGCTTATGATCTTCTGCCTAATTTTAAGAAAAAAATTAGGTGCTTTGACCCATATTATGCATAAGTAGGTGAAAACGGGTAAATCAAGCAACCACTTTCACCTCGACAACCTTCCTTTCTCCGCCCCCCCCCCACCGCCAAATGTAGGACAAATATCCTCTCACACAGAGTGGGAAAGTGCCAGTTTGTGTCTCTCAGTCCTCCCGAGCTGTCCACTCCTCATTTATTGGGCTCAAAGCCTTCAGTAACTCCCTGATTTGTATTTCCCGGTATTCCTAGCTCTACCCCATACATAGATCTGGGGCATCTCCTGGGCTTGGCTGGTGAGGTCGATGCGGGGAAGCCAACTCTTCTCCTATTTCCTGCCTGGTCCAGTCAGCTCCACAGTAGACCAAACAAAGGGGTACAAGTATTTATGACTTCATTTTGGTTTTTTATTTTTATTTTTATTATTTTTTTAAATTAAAATAAATTTTTTGGTTGTGCCACAAGGCATACAGAATCTTAGTTCCCCGACCAGGGATTGAACCCGCACCCCCTGCAGTAGAATCGCAGAGCCTTAACCACTGGACCGCCAGGGAATTCCCTTTTTGGTTTTGTATTGAGGAGAAAACCTCGGCTTGAAACCCTCAGCAAGGGTACACTCGGTGAGTCCAGCCTCGATGTCTACCCAGACGTCCTGCCCTGAGGTTTGTGCCTCTCTAGGAGACCCCTTTCGGGAAGCCCCTCCCCTCTCCATAGAATCCATCTCCTTTCACCGACCCCCACTCCAGCCCCTAGCAGTACATTTCTTTCAATCTCACTCATTAGCTGTGGTAAGGGGGCTGGGGAGATGCTAAGATTTAAATGCTAAGGTCAGGAGAATAAATGGTTGTAAGTGGGACTCCAAATCTCAGAGACTCTTATGGCGTCTCTCCCTTTTCCCGGTCCCCGAGCTGCGGGCCAGCCTCCTGGTGTACACACACACACACACACCACACACACACACACACACACACACACACACACACACACACACACCCTGCTCCTCCCAAGATTGCCTGCCAATTGTCAGCCATATTACCAACGAATGCCTTAAGAAGGAAGGAGTTAGTTTTCTAACTGCCACATAACTTGCAAGGCAGCACTCTCCAGCAGTCTGGACATCTTATCATTATGCAGAAAAATACAAAATTCCCTTTCTCAGTCCCATCCCCACCCTCATCCTCGTCCCCATGCTATTTTATTTAAAATATTTTTTCATTGGAATATAGTTGCTTTACAATGTTGTGTTAGTTTCTACTGTACAGCAAAGTGAATCAGCTATACGTATACCTATATGCCCTCTTTTTTGGATTTCCTTCCCATTTAGGTCACCACAGAGCACTGAGTAGAGTTCCCTGTGCTATACAGTACGTTCTTGTTAGCTACCTATTTTATACATAGTATCAATAGTGTATATATGTCAATCCCTATCTCCCAATTCATCCCACCCCACCTTCCCCCCTTGGTATCCATATGTTTGTTCTCTACGTCTGTGTCTCTATTTCTGCTTTGCAAATAAGATCATGTATACCGTTTTTCTAAATTCCACACGTATGCGTTAATATACGATATTTGTTTTTCTCTTTCTGACTTCACTCTGTGTGACAGTCTCTAGGTCCATCCATGTCTCTACAGATGACCCAATTTCATTCCTTTTTATTTTAAATTGCACTCCTTGGGCCTGCCGGGAATAGGAGAAGGGGCCATTGTGGGGCAAGATACTCACCCAAGGCTGCTGTTTTAATAAAGAGATGCTTTGCTACTGCCGTTCCACTAAGGAATAGATTAACTCCTTAACTGAGAGTCTTCTTTACCTTCAATTTCTAACTAGGCACGAGGGGAGCCCATGGATTAATCTTCCCCTCACAGAATATAAGTAATTGATGATCTGTGAGCACAATAGACAGGTCACATGGTCTGACAAAGGATTTATTTTCTCCAAATCATTATTCATTTTCATGAAGTCTTACAAAGGAATAAAAATCAAGCTGGATTTAAGTATTTTGTGCCGCAGTTAATGAATCACCTGTCCTGAAGGAAAGGAAAATGGCAAAAACTCTCTTGGAAAATTCAGCCAGCATGCTCACCATAGCTTTATGATATAGACTCAAGTTAATTATGAAAAATATTCATTTCCTTAAAGAAATCTTTAAAAAAATCTTGAACATGGGACCACGTATCCTGGTGAGACTAAAGTGGGTCAAAGGCAGAGCTGAATGCCAAATGATAATTTTTTGCTAAATAATTCAGGCCACGTGAACTCTGATATTTTACTTACTTTGATGCGTATAATGGATGCAGTGAGAGACCCCATTCCTCCCGGTGCCAGATCCACTGTGTTTTCACCTGCTGTGGGCCTTGGTTTTCTGCGGGTAGGTTCATATCCGCCCATTTGTCCTGTGTTCCCAGTGCCCGGCAGTAGTGGTCCCTATTAAATATAGGTTGAAGTTAGTAACTGAGAAAGTTTTGATGATGATTATCATGGAGAAGAAAAAAGAGATTGCAGAGCAAAGACAACACAGACATTTCAAGAAGAAAGTCTATGGCGAGTTTCACGTGCGACAGAACGGAATGGGACAAAAACCTCAGAGGCCTTGGGGCTCTCTCTAATGTTCTCTTCATCTGTCTCCCTCACAGGGAAGTGATGCCGACATGGTGGATAAAAACAAGTGCTGCACCCTCTGTAACATGTCCTTCACCTCCGCGGTGGTGGCCGACTCACATTATCAAGGCAAAATCCATGCCAAGAGGTTAAAACTGTTGCTAGGAGAGAAAACCCCATTAACGCCCACAGGTAGGTGTCTGAACAGTGATGGTGGGGAGACACTGAAATCCAGTGCCCATCCCGTTCGTCAGGCTCCCTCTTCACGGGTGGCTGCCAGGATGAGAGTGGATGAGAGGAAAACCTAAAGGGTGAGCAGGTAGCCCAGCGGAACTTGTGCTGTCATAAGACTGTTAAATCCAAGGGCTGGTTCTCTCAACCTGGCGCCTTCAGATTCGTAATTCAGCAGTTTGCATCTTCTGAATGGCTGTTTCCATCCTGCAAGATGTTGTCTGTCATATTTATCGTATATTATGTAAGATAATCTATCTATTATGTAAGGAACACTGTCCTTTCTAGTTTTGGTCTGTAATCAGTAGGGGTGATGGATAGTGTATTGTACACATATTGCTTCCCTACTTAGTCCTGGATAATGTTCTTATCTTCATGGGGATAGGGAGGAGGAAAATGGGAGTCTTTAAAAACACTTTCATGTGCTGACACCCGAGGTGCACCCACCCCCTCCCCCCAGATGACATTTCAGTCATCTTTGTAGGGAATCTTGTGATTCAAGCCTATTAACTTTCACAATAAAAAGCTTAAACATTGATAACAGATCATTTGACCCTCTAGTTCTTCAGAAGTAACAACAACAAAAAAATTCTTCAGAAGTCTATTAAGTCATAGAACTAAATTACTACTGTTATCATTTAATCAAGATAGATTCTTTGGACAAGATTTACATTGTGGCAAAGATGTTACTAGACTAGGTGATAATCCCAAAAAGTTGAGGGTATATTTCATGATGTTGACTTTTTCAGTGCAATTACAAGGTAGCAGTGCATTGTATCTGGCTGCCTAATGAATCATGCATAAATCGTGGGTGTAATTATTTTTTCAATGGTATTTTTGAAATTGAAGAGAGTCTAAAACAATACTTGGCTTTTATCCTCACTGGTGTTTTTCTTAAGAAAGATATCTGCTTTTACTTGGAGACGAGCAAGGAATCTTTTCACTGCATTTTTCTACTTAGTTGAACTAAAGACTATTGTTTTTGTAAAGGTGGCTATGACATTCAGATATAGGATGGCGTTGCAAAACACGTGGAATTTGGAGACAAGCTCAGCTTGTTTTAGGCACATTCTGTGTGTTGACATTTGATAAGCAGGCACTTGGTCGAAACTCTTGATTTTTGCTCTCTAAAAGGTTGGATACTCACCTTGTAACCTACTCCCTCTCAAATCTCTTAAAATAGACACCTCAAAGAAACAACCACTGGAAAGTTTTTACCTGTTCTCCATGAATGTGTAACTAGCCCATTTGTTCTCTCTGCCTAAGCTTAGTATTGCTGTTAAAATTAATTTTGGGGGTGGTGATGGAAGAGAAGAGGCTATATCTTTGTTTATCACATTAATTAGCAAATGGGAGTTATTATTTCTGTAAAAAAAATCACCACCAGGCAAAAAAAAAATAGTTCTTTGTGAATTTCAATACATCCTTAAGATAACCAAGCATCAGTTTGTTTTTCTGAGTTATCCTCAGCGTTGTTAGTTGCCATCAATATATCCCAAAGGAAAAAGATCTAAAATACTTGAAGTGCAGTGTTTCCTTAATGACTTAGTCTTGGTGTCCACGGAGCTGGCCCAGTCCTCGCTGGGTGGGTGAGGCTTGGGCTATGGAAACAGATGCTGGTTGTCTTTTCCCAGCATCTCCCTTTCTGCAGCGTAACCTCTCATCCATTCTCCTCCAAAGCTGCTTTGAGCAGAAAGGATCTTGGAACATGGTAACTTCAGACAGAACTGGAGAGCCTGGGAAGCTACATCGGTCCCTGGGCTGGCGTTGTTGTCAACCCAGCTGCTGGCAGGGAGCAAAGAAAGCAATGTGTCCTCCTAGAGGGAGGTGAGTCATTAGGTACAAGTGTAAGCAGAGGGTAGGCATTATGTCCTGAGGCACAGGACAAGGTTGGAGGGCCTGATAGGAGGGTGGAATCCAGCAATGGAGATTCTGGGTACCGAGATCGTGCTGAGACTCAAGCAGGGTACCAGCATCAAGAAAGTCAGGCAGGTGGTAGCAGGGTGCTGGCTGCAGTCCTGGGGCTCTAGGGAAAGAAAAGGCTGTTCAGAGCATGGCAGGGCACCGTCATTTTAGACCAGAGTGCTGGGCTGGAAACCAAGTATAAGGACACATCAGGAACCCGGTTTGCCAGACCTAGAATAGAGGTTGAGGCTTGGTCTCCAGCAAAATGCAGTTACTGCAAATGCAGGATAAGGACCAAGAGGCAGAAGAAAAGAATACCCAGGCCACGGGCTTCCTGAGCCCCCAAGTGCAACCCCTTCTGCTCCTTGAGCAGAGTCAGGATTGCCTGCCATCCGCCCTTGCTGCCTGCGGCCGAACCCAGCAGTGGTGCCCGAAGGTTCACCGTCCTCTGCCCATCTAGGAACTGCTCTGCCTAATCAACCAGATTGGCTTGACATTACTTCTATCATGAAAACAAAAGGAAAAAAGAGAACATATAAATCCCAAACAACTGAATTCAGAAGCAATCTCCCTGCTCAGGTGTGCTGCTGAAGCCTCCCCTCCAGAAATAACAGGCTCCTGAACGGTGGCGATTTCTGGGTAGGAATAATTGAAGCACAGCTCATTGCTTCTCCGAGCTACTCCATCTGATGAGAGCGAGCAGTTGGTATCTGGGAATCAATACCTTTCCTCCTACTCAAGATGTGCTTTGATCAAGCATCAGCTGGGGATCCTGCCGAATTACATAGTTTAGGTTTGGGTTGCCTTTCCAGATGGACGTGTATTTACTAGAATTTCTGAAATGCTTGGTAGGACCACTAGAACAAAACCCAGTTCCGGATCTTGTTTGTTAGTGTGTTGTGGAATCTCTGCTCCAGTTCATGCTTTTCTAGATCCTTCTGTAAGATGAGAGCGTGATGAGGACTCGGGACCCATCACGTTCTCCAAGCCTTGGCAGATTCCAGCATGGAGGTCTTGCCCAGCTCGGAGGCTAGATTGAGGCTGCCGTGGTCGTGTCACTGCCACACTGTGGGAAGCGTTCCGAGGTGACTCAGAGGACAGAGGCCAGAATGGTGAAGGGCATGGAAATCCTCTCACTGGAGGGAGAGGAAAGGGAGTGGGGTTGTTTAGCACGGAAAAGAGATTACTCAGAAGGCTGTCATGGGAAAGAGTCATGCTGTGTGTGTGTTACCGGGTCCAAGTTCTCTCTGCTCGCTGCACGACAGGCCAATAAATCGGAGACAAGGTGTTGAGGCAGGGAATACGAAAGCCGCCAGACCGAGATTATGGCAGACTAAAGTCTCAAAATAACCATCTTATCGGGGTTTGGATGCCAGTTTATTTTATAGCACAGAGAAAGGAAGAAGATGAGGAAGTAAAGTAAGAAGGCCATAAGTTATGCAACTATCCCCTGGAATGGCCAGCCTCCGGGAGGGGATGTGTTCATTTCTTCTTTCTTGCAGCCATCTACAGGTGGAACAGGGTCCAGAGTTTCCCTGAACAAAGGCACTTCCGTTTAACATTCAGGCAGAGGGGCAGGGTTCCCCAAGGCAGGCAATTATGTATAGACAGTACCCTTTTAATGAACAAAAGCAGCGGAAAGCAAAGGTTATGGTAAAAGAAACAGATCCAACAGGTAGTCCAGTTCGGCTCTTCCCTGTTATGTGTGTGTGTGTATGCATATGTGTGTGTGTATGCATATGTGTGTGTGCACACATGCATGTGTGTGCCTGGGTGCAACAGATTCAACCAATGAGTAGGTAGACATTAGGGGGTTAGATCTGAGCTCAAGATAAGGAAGGCTTTATTAATGTTCAGAGACACTTAAAGGTGAGCTGTGTGTCTGGGGGCTGCTTTTGAAGCAGAGGCTGGCTGACCACTTGGCAAGGCATTTCCTGAGGGGCTGCCACCATCATGACATTAGCCTAGAGGACATTTAATGTCCCTAGATTACATGGTTAGCCTAGATGACATTTAAAGACCTTCCGACCCTGAGATTCTCAGCGGATGCTACCTACAGGCTTGACCCACTGACATAATATGGCAGAAGAAATCCTAGCCTGGGAGTCAGGAGACAGGAAGTGAGGCCCTGGCTCTGTCTTGTCGCATCTCCTTTAGTAGCTCCACATACTTTTCAACCTTAGTTTTCCCATCAGTCGTCTATTTCTTATACTGGATGCATTTACCTCACTGGCCCTTTTACAGAGCAAATGATACATTGAAAAGTGCTTTGAAAATTAGAAGGTCTTGTGTTCTTCCCAGGTGAGCCTTTGGTGAGTTGATGGGGGGTAGTAGGCAGCCTGACCCCTTTCCTCTCTCAGAGCCTCTGACGTCCTGATTATTATTAACATGGGGTTATTCAAACTCTGCCTTGGGAGGAGCACAAGGGTGCCCGGGATTGGATCTCCTTGGAGACGGACCTTTCTGGGGTGAGTTCTGTGAACCAAGGCGGGGCCTGGCCCAGGAGAGGGGGCAGTGCTGGTGCTGGTGCTGGTGGGCCGGGGGAGCAGGGACTGTGAACTCAGGGGCAGGGGGTGGCCACGGAGCCGAGGACACAAACGGGCTCTGGCGTTTAGGAAACCTGTCAGGGGGAGAGAGACGCAGCCACCCAGCCGAGGGCAGGACACTGCATCTGGGACTGAGGACTGGCAAGCAAATAGAGGTGACAGTAAATCTTTTTCAAGACAAGAACTCGGGCTTCCCTGGTGACACAGTGGTTAAGAATCTGCCTGCCAATGCAGGGAACACGGGTTCGAGCTCTGGTCCGGGAACATCCCACATGCCGCAGAGCAACTAAGCCCGTGTGCCACAACTACTGAGCCTGCGCTCTAGAGCCCGCGAGCCACAACTACTGAGCCCGTGTGCCACAAATACTGAAGCCCGTGAACCTAGATCCCATGCTCCGCAACAAGAGAAGCCACCGCAATGAGAAGCCCGTGCACCGCAACGAAGAGTAGCCCCCACTCGCCGCAACTAGAGAAAGCCCGCGTGCAGCAACGAAGACCCAAGGCAGCCAAAAATAAATAAATAAAGTAAATAAATTTATTAAAAAAAAAAAAAGAAAGAAAAGACAAGAACTCAACGTCTCTGAAGGATCAAACAAGGAACCAGACACCAGAATGAAGGCCCAGAAGAGAGTGCCAATCTCAGGTATATGGAAGGAGCTGTGCGATCAGAGTGGAAACACAAGGGGCTAGAAGGTTGATGTAAACCTGCTCACAGAAGGCAGGGATTGGACCTGGAGGCCCCTCACAGGAGCCGAGTCTGTAGGTGAAGGGGAGCACTTCCAACAGAGCAGGGGAGGATGAGGAGCCAGGTGGATGACTCCACTCTGGGCGCCTGTGCCGTAAGCGGTGCTGGATTTTCCCCGTAGCTGCCTGGGTGCCCTGTAGGGCTATGTGTTCAGTGGCTGCAGGTCTGCCATTGGCGGCGCCCCAAGGGTACTGTCACTGCCTGGAGGAGACCAAATAGTGTATCCGAATGTGTCCACTTCCGAATCCCCAGAACCTGTGAATATGTGTTACATGGCAAGGGGCAACTGACGTTGCCTATGGAATTAAGATTTCTGACCTCCAGAATGGTGATACAGTAAAACTGTGTTGCTTTAAGCCACTAATTTTGTGGTACTTTGTGACAGCAGCCAGAGGAAACTAACACACCTGGGCTAAGTAAATACTTAGCCAAACAGGACACTCCTTTATGTATATTTTACTTATTTCACCTTGGGGAGCCTCAAATTCAACATAGGGAATACTGACATGACCGTTTTCAGAGACTTGCCTGAGGGAAGGAGGTATATCTTTGTATCAGGGCCTTACCCCCAAGTATAACTTATTACTTCGCTGTGCAAAACCGCTGCTGACTTTGTCCTGTGATATTAAGCAGGTCAGTCAGACCCCACCCTTTACTGGCTGAGGACTTCACCTGCCCGGACTGCCCTTTCCCAATCTGTACAATGGGTCTAATGCTGTTACTTATATCAAAGGCTTTCCACAATGATTATAGGATCTGATTAATAAATGCAAAGTGCTAATCACAGGGCCACGTAGAGCTCAGGAAATGTTTTGCTCTGTTTGCTTAGGAAATGAAGCTGTTTTTATTTACCCTGCTCTGAACTCCGGGCCATATAATTTTGCTCTTGAAATACTTTATTGTCTTGTCATCCAAGGCTGCTTCCGTTGGGTGAATCTACTTTACCAAGAGCACCTCCTGGAGGGAACAGGGCTCCACACTTGTTCTCCTGCATCCTCCCCGGACACAAGCTTGCCTGTGTTCCGTGTTCTTGAAACAGAGAGTGACAGCCAGTGTCACCCGGTGTTCTGTCCCTGCCTGAGGACAAGTACGAGTGCAGATGTAGGGGTCAGGGTACAGGTCACAGGAACCTGGGGAGAAGACAAATCAAAACAGCCAGGGAAATCTGCCAAAGGAGACATAATCCAGCGTGACTGGGCAGAGAGGGAGGATGGAGCTAATAGGACCGAGCAGGTGACCGGATCTGAGCAGAGGGCGAGTCGGAGGATGGGAGAAGCGGGGCTCTGTGCTGTGTGCAGGGAGGGAGCCGTTGGTGGTGTTGGCCTGGGACGTCCAGGGTGTGGACTAGCCGAGTCCAGAAATCATAGGAGGAAGAGGCATAGTCGGTGCAGAAGCTTGGGGTGGGGCAGAGGTGGGCTGTGAGATGGGGAGAGCAAAGCAGGGTTCAGGGTGAGAGAAACTCTGAGGTTAGGAGGAGGGGCTGAGTCAGGGATCCAAGGGCCGTCGGGTGCATTGGATGGGAGCAGGGCAGGGCAAACACAGAGCTGCGGGATTCTGCAGATCTATTTCTGGCTCTGTGGTCCCACCTGCTCCAGCCTCATGTGATGCCACAGGACACCAAGCTCAACGGGTAATTGAAGATTCCACTGATGCCATAAGAGGGGCTGCAGGAAGTCCTACTGGCTCTTCTCAACCAGCTCCAGTCCCACTGACATTCTGGCCAAAGGTAGTTCCTGCTGCATCAAGCATGGGGCCTTGTTGGCCATCGATTCACCCAGCAACTCTGGCATTCTGGGACAGAAAATTCCACTCTAAGGGCTCATAGATGTAGCTTCTCTACGGAAGCTGGAATTCCCTCACCTGGTACCTGCCTCAAGTGAGTTCATAACTTGGAGGTTTTAGTTCATTGTTTTCCTAGCTCAGTTCCTGTCACCCTTGGTCCTGGGAATGTAAAGGTGGATAAGACACCACACGCCCTTCTGAGGCTCGCCGTTTGGTGGAGGAAACGTGGGCCCTTGGCTACAATGAACAACACGCCGTGAAGATCTATGGATACACAGGATCTATTGAAGAACAGTTAGAATCATTGCAGTTGGAGAGATCTGCGAAGAATTTAGGATGAGACTTGTCCAACTAGGGCCTTAATAACTATATAACCTATGGCGTGGGGTGTTAGGGAGGGCTCTCAGTTTCTCATAAGAACACTTTATCTAGCTCAGAGTTTCTAATCTCAGTGGCGCTGACATTTGTAACTGGCTAATTCTTGGTTAGGGGAGGGGTGCTGTCCTGTGCGTTGTACGATGTTTAGCAGTGTCCGTGGCTTCCACCCACTAGATGACAAAAGAGCCCCACTAGACATGTGACAATAGGAAACATCTCTAGACATTGCCAGATGTTTCCTGGGGGGCAGAGTTGACCCCAGTTGAGAACCGCTGAGCTAGATCAGGTTTAGCAAACTTTGGCCCGAGAACCACATCTGACCTCTTATTGCCCATTCTGTGTGGTCTGCAAGCCCCAAATGGTGTTTATGCTTTTAAGTGGTTTAAAAAAAAATCAAAAGAATATTTTGTGACACACGGAAAATATAGAAAATTCATATTTCAGTGTTCCATAAATAAAGTTTGATTGGAACACGACCGTGCTCATTCACCTGCGTTCTGTCTAGGCCGCTTTTGTGCCACGATGGCAGAGTTGAAACCACAGAATCCACAAAGCCTAAAATATTTGCTCCGAGGTCCTTTATGTGGAAGGTTTGCCCACCTCTGATCTAGACAGTGAATGATCTTGGGGGAGAGGCGGCGAGGAGAGAGAGTGGTGGTATTATAGGTGTATGTGTATAAAATGAAACACTCCCCAGGACCACACACCTTTGAGAAGCTGGGGAGACACCGGATAGGAGTTAGTGGAGCGATCAGGACAGATGGGGGGAAGTTAGGTACCTTGGGGGGGTACCTTGAGAGCAGAGAATGAGGGGAGGCCAGTGGCTCCCTGTTGTTGAGAGCAAGGAATTCTCCAGAGAAGCTGCAAGATGTGAGTGAGAGCAAATATCTCCACCAGGCCTGACATTCAAAGACATTTAGAAAACGAAAGAGATGAAATTATAACCAGATTTGATCAAAACCTTCATATGCTTATACCTCCTGATTTTAAATTCTTATTTGAAATCTGAGGTCTGATCTGTAGAGTTTCCCAGGGGTGCTGTAACAACTTCTCATAAACTGGGTGGCTTAAAACGATAGAAATTTATGCTCATAGTTCTGGAGGCTAGAAATCTGAGATCAAGGTGTGGGCAGGGCCTCGCTCACACTGAGGCTCTGGGGAAAAATCCTTGCCTACCTTCTGCAGGCTTCTGGCAGTCCTTGGCTTTCTGGATCCATCATCCCAATCTCTGCTTCCCTTGTCACATGACCTTCTTCCCTTGCATCTGTGTGTCCTTTCCTCTTCTCATAAAGATACCAGTTATTGGACCTATGGCTCACCCTAATCCAGTGTGGTTCATCTTAGTCTAAATAATTATATCTGCAAAAACCCTATTTCCAGATGAGTTCCCATTCTGAAATTCTGAGCGGACATGAATTTGAGAGGAGACACTGTTCAACGCAGGATACAACCACCTTCATTTAACTGAAGTCACTGGCCCCGATATTATGCTTGCTAGCTAGTGATTTTTTCCCCTTTCTCTTTATGACCAACCCATACAAACAAAATAATTGAAATAAGAATGAGACTGAGCTCTGATCCAAAATCCTAAAGGAAATCCTAAAAGAAAACATCCTTTAACTGTCCTTTAAAAAGTTTTCTTGAAGAAAATGTAAACGATTTAGAAGAAATTTGAAGTTTAGAATAAAACCTTTAAACTACAGGTATTTCCCGTTGTCTACCATTAATCAAAGTGAGATCTAAGATTACCCATAGTCTATATGGTTAGGTATTATATTTAGGATTAACGGGAAAATTTATTTGTGTTTGTGGCAGAGACAATCCTCATCCAAACACCCTTTGCTTCCTACCTTCCCCAGACTTTCAATTGGTTGGGAGCAGATGTCTTAAGACCGGGCTACAGGATGGAGGAGGGCCATTCAACCTACACTAGACTTTGCAAGAGCAAAAAAGAGGCCTTTATTGTGATACTTGGGGGCTGTTTGTTACTGCAGGAGAGCCTAATCCATCCTGCTTGATACATTGTCCCTGAAAGTTACTGTTTCACATACAAGCTTTTATGAATACATCCATCATTCTTAGCCAGAATGGATACTGAGCACTTTCTTTTATATAACTCTCAGACATCACTGACAGGTAATGGCATCACATTTAGCAATAACCTTTCTTTCATTTTTTGGCCGGTAAGAGTTTGAAGTTGCTGTAGTGTGTGTATAGCTTAACCCTAGAAGATGGATGGAGAACAGTTTTGACGTGCTCCAGAGGCATCCTGGCATTACCTCTGTGTTGACTGCACATACAACACTTACTGGCACATAGTAGGCCTTTAATAAACACTTGTTAGAAGACTGAAAATTGGAAGCATGAATTAGAATAAGGATAGGCATTTAAATATCTATAGCTTGGTTTTCAAATTGTTACCTTGGTCATTAAATTTGAGTTCAGTATGATGATCAAAGGCAGTGGTTTGCCAATTTGACAAGAAGTGGCATGCCTGGCCACTTGCTTGATTTAAAAAAAAACAAAATTGGTGAAACACAGAATAAAGTAGAGGGCAAACATAGGCCCTGAAATCAGACTCAGCTTTAAATTCTGGTTCTATCTGTGTGAATTTTACAAGTGATTTTAAGTCCTCAGCCCTCAATTTCATATTGGTAAGATTATAGTGATACTGAGATTATATAATTATTATAATAAAGGAGGAAGAATATATATCTAAAATACTTATATAGTGCCTGCCACATGATTAATTATTGAATGAATATATGATTGTGTATAAACACTTACATAAGTATACACAAACACACAATCCTCATTATTTGTGGGATTTTGTATCTGTGAACTCACCTACTCACTAAAATTTATTTTTAACCACAAAATCAGCACTCATGGCATTTCATGGGCACTCACAGATGTGTGCAAAGTGGTGAAAACTTTGAGTTGCCCCATGTGTATGTTCTCAGCTGAAGGCAACACTCTATCTTCGAAATTTCAACCCTCATACTGCAAACAAGTGCCTTTTTTGTAATCTATTTCCTGCCAGGTGTTTTGCATTTTTGTGCTTTTTATTGGAAATTTTGCCATTTAAAATGGCTCCCCGTTACGGCCCTGGAGTGCCGTCTAGTTTTCCTAAGTGCAAGAAGGCTGTGATGTGCTTTACGGGGAAAATGTGTGTGTTTAGATAAGCTTTGTTCAGGCATGAGTTGTAATGTGTTGGCTTTGAGTTAAATGTTAGTGAATCAAAAATATATATTAAAGAAGGTGTCTTTAAACAGAAGCACACGTAAAACAAGATTCTGTATTGACCAGTTGATCAGAATGTGACCACAGGCTCACAGGAACCTAACTCTCTATTTCCCCAAGGGATACTCGGTCAGTATTTACTAATTCAGTATTCTTGGAGAGTTTATAGGATATAACTACCACGGATAACAAGAATCAACTGTCTACATGACAAAGGTTACTTTATATTTGTTACATTTATAAACTGTAGCTTTCAAAAAGTCTTTTCATCTCTCAACAATGAAACAAAAATATATCGTATTTTAAAAGATCCTGCCCTGTGGTAAAACTGTAGTTGAGCAGGCTGAATCTAACCTAATGAGATATATATATATATATATATATATATATATATATATATATATATATATATATATTTTAACCTAATGATAAAATCAATGATCGTAACTGATAATTGTTAAGATATTATCTCACCCTGGATTTCCCACCCCCCGAAATAAAAGATACTATTTCAGAAATATTACCTTCATTGTTTCGTTTAATCTTCATAATAAATACAAAGTATTATTAGCTCCATTTTGTTGATGAAGAAACTGAGGCTCTATAGGGTAAGGTGACTTGCCTGGTGTCACATAGTGAAATATATAATCAGAACTTGAACCCAGGATTTCTGATTGCATTTTCTAAGGCTTTTCCCTTGATCTGTAGGTGAGGATAAATAATTCTTCGTAAAATGATCTACAGACATTTGCTTACCTAACGAACAGCACAGTTCAACCCCCAAGACTCTCACTAAGATGACTGGAAGCAATAAAGCCACAAAGACAGATATTTATACACCTTAAATCACGAATGTCTCTCAATTTAAAAAAATGAAGCTCAAAAAAAAAAAAGAAAAAGAATTTCTCATTTGTGGGAACAGTGAACCACTGTGTGGGGAAAGAAATAGACAAGCAATGATCTTGTCCACTCTGCTTGTCCAGTGTGTGGGTGTATTTATCGTATATTCCTCTTCTGAAATCTTGTTGCTTCTCTCCTTTTTTCCCCTTATTTCCTATTGAAAACGAGACAGACAGAGATTTAGAACTTTTCCATAAATTTCTATGGCTGATACCCAACTGCTTATTTGAGTTCTCTGTTGAATGAATAAAGAAAAGGGTATTCTGGATCTGTTTGAAACTTAAACAAATTCGCGTTTTGAATAATATATGCATTTCAGATCCAATCAGTGCCTCATATTTGCACTGAAGATTTTCTCCACCACAGCAGTTCTATCATCCGAATCATGTTATTTGGTGTGCCTGGCATAAACTGTCTAGATACGTGTTTTAATAGATGCAAACAATAGTTTGTCAAACAGGCAGATCTTCGTAGTGGTGTGTTTTCTTTTAAATTAGGAAAGCTGACTTGTTCTAAGGCATTGTCCTCAGATCAGTGCACTTGTTCCGATGATGACTGTGGCTTTTCTGATGCTTATGAATGCAACAAGTAATAGATTCATAGAGTTGCAGAACTGGAACGCTCTTAGCAATTATTATTTCAACCACCTCATTTTTCTGATGAGGACACTGAAGCCCTAGAGAGATGACATTATTTGCCCGAAGTGATAAAACTGGTTGATGGCAAAGAGGCTTCTCTTCTCTTGCAGTGATCTTTCCCTGGTGTCACACTGTCAGGAGAAAACACACAAGTCAGGCCGCTGACTACCCTATAGGGAATCAGATTTTTTTTTTTTTTTTTTAACATCTTTATTGGAGTATAATTGCTTTACAGTGGTGTGTTAGTTTCTGCTTTATAACAAAGTGAGTCAGTTATACATATATATATGTTCCCATATCTCTTCCCTCTTGCATCTCCCTCCCTCCCACCCCTCTAGTTGGTCACTAAGCACCAAGGTGATCTCCCTGTGCAATGCGGTTGCTTCCCACTAGCTATCTATTTTACGTTTGGTAGTGTATATATGTCCATGCCACTCTCTCACTTTGTCACAGCTTACCCTTCCCCTTCCCCATATCTTCAAGTCCATTCTCTAGTAGGTCTGTGTCTTTATTCCCGTCTTGCCACTAGGTTCTTCATGACCTTTTTTTTTTTTCCTTAGATTCCATATATATGTGTTAGCATTATTTGTAGTGAGGTGGATGGAGTTAGAGTCTGTCATACAGAGTGAAGTAAGTCAGAAGGGAATCAGGTTTTAAACGAATTAGCATGAGAGGTAAGGCAGATTCTTTTGGTCATGCTTTTGTACAGTGAATCATAAGAGGCTTGGAACAATGATTAGATCAAGGCTACTGTCTTTTTATTTTATATTTGATGACCAATAAAACAACGCATCGGTGATTGGGTAGAATTAAAGATTTCAACAATGGGACTACCTCCCAGCTGATTGTCACAAATCTTTTTAAATACCACAAGCTCACTTTTCTCCTCTGGGTAATCCAACAGCAGTATAAGATAGTTGATGATTTGGGCAGCTTTTATGATGCAGTTATACCTTTATTCCAGAAAGTGTTCTTTGACACATTTTTAGGAAGGAATACAGTAGACCAGTAAAACAATCAACTTCCTGTGCTTACTCTGAAGCTGTCAATAAGAGTCATGGTCAGGACTTGGCATCCACACAGAATGCATTATGATTCAGAAAACTGTGAGTGAGAGATTTTCTGGCAACAACTCTTAAATTATTGACTAAAGACAAGAACCCTAAAACTGTCTAGTTTATGAAATCGAGAAGGCACTTGTAGAGTAAGCATTCCACCTAAAATAATTGGTAGTAAATGTCCCAGACTGTATTCTCATCCTCTGAAACATCTATGTATTTTAAACATCAGACTTAAAAGTCTTGCTTAACACTCAGTTTGGTTTCTTCAGTAATCAGATGCAGTAAGTGTGAATTACTGGATAATACTTGAGTGCCACAAATATTAAATTTCTTTATATTTAAAAAATCAATTTACAAGATTTCTGTCCTCTAGCCTTGAAGCTTGGTGAGAAGGCCAGTCTTGGTCATTCCTTGGGGTACCGTCTCCATCTTCAGGGCCACACAGGGGCCTAGAAGCATGTGGGTGCCCTCAAAGCGGTCCCTCAGCCTGTGGGCTCTGGCTACTTTCTGATCACCCAGGAGGCTGCTGGGTGCTGGGCTTCTACAGGTTCAAGGTGAAGACCCAGGACTTCCTCAGAAGTGGGTCTCACTTTCCTCTCTGCCTGTGCAGCCTGGCATATTCCTCCAGGTTAGTGACTTTCCTTGGTGGTTTCATCCCCTCTGTGCCAATCTAGGCTTTCAAAGAGAAGGCCATGGCCCCATTATAGACATTTCTGGGACATCCTGCCACCTTGGACACCCAGGTCTCTATCCATACGTACAATCCTCTTTTTTCCTAGTCCCTAGCAATCCCTTTCCTGACATCAGTCACACGCCTCTGACACTCAGATCCCTTTGCCTCTCAGCCAGCCCAGAACAAATGCATGGGTTCCTTCTCTCGTGGGGGTGAGGAAAACCGCAGCTTCAAGGCTCTCATGTTGGAATGCGATAGAAAAGCACCTTTCCTTTTCATGAAGTGAGTCTATAGGAAAATAGGCAGTTTCTCAAGGGGTTATCCTGCATGATAAAGTGTCATGTGATCCAGACACCAAGCAAGTTTCCCTGCCTGAAAACAGAAAGATGACATTTCATGCTTTCTTACTGTATGATCAGCCTCCAGAGAAGTTGCTTCTCCTGTGTAGGATTTCCTGCTAAGTGACTCTCTTCACTTGTCTGGTGGGCACACACTAGTTTATGGCTTTAATGGAAAATCCATCTAGGTTTTCAAGAGGATGTTGTCTACTGTGAGGGGGCAGGAGTTGCAGCCACTCTTATAGTTAACGATACTGGCTAAAGACACCACCTGGGAGTTCCAAGTGCAGCCCTCAAAACAAAAGTCTTTGGAAGCCAGGAGCCCTTGGTCACTGGAAGGCATGATGGCCACTCTCTCCCACCTGCTGGAATCAGTTACCCGGGCAGCAGGAGTCTGGGGTTAAAGGCCTCCTCACGAATCCTCACTGTAATTACATCTCGATTAGTGCAAAGTGCTAATCATGACATCTTCAGTTTGCTTTTCAGTCAATAGAGTGGATGAAATATTAATACTTGAATTTTCATTTTCAGATAGCAGAACTAATAGATCAAGAATGCTGATGGGCGAGGGAGGTGAAAACTAACTCTGGCAATGTTTTCCTTGATCTTTCTTAATACCAAGGGGAGGGGATTTTTAGTCAAAATAAGTCAGAAAAAAAGATGTCCATATATCTGTTTAACCCTGATGATTTAATATTCAAGAATTTTGCTTTTTGGAAAAAAAATGTTTCTAGGAGAATCTGGACTTAGCATCTTATCTATCTATCTGTTTCTGGTAAGGTTCCATTTCATTCTAAGTCCCAGTATCTGGTGTGATTTAAACGCTCTTCCCCTCCACCACTGGGTATTAATAATGCTCACATTCTGTAAACCTCCCTCAGGTCCCCATCCCAAGGCCAGGAAGCCTGCTTCACATCAGGCATGAAGTCCCTTAAGCTACCTGTCTTCCAAAGGCCTACTGTTCCAGACTCAATCTGTTTCCCTCTTTGAGCAGCTTTGGAAAACAGCTGGCCGTTGGTCCAGATGCCATAGTCCTCCATGAGTCTCAAGATGTATAAGTCTGCAGCCTCCTTTCTTCTGGTTCAGCCATTCCGAATCCTTTAACCGTTACTGATGCCCCGTTCTTCCGAGAGCCAGCTCTCTGGCTCTTATGTATCATTCTACAACGTGTGCCGTTTACTTTGGTAACCAGCCACTTACAGCAAGCTCCCTGAACGTTTCATCACCACTGCGTCAGCTTATTCTCACCCAACGCTGCCCTCCCTCATGCTCACCGCGTTCCCAGTCTTTGCTGGGCCAGCCTCTGGGCCCACTTGTGGCAGAACTAAAATCAGCGCAGCAGGGAGCTCAGCTCGATGCTCTGTGACCACCTAGAGGGGTGGGATGGGGAGGGTGGGAGGGAGGCTCAAGAGGGAGGGGATACGGGGATATATGTATACGTATAGCTGATTCACTTTGTTGTACAGCAGAAACTAACACACCATTGTAAAGCAATTATACTCCAATAAAGATGTAAAAAAATAATAATAATAAAGTCAGTGTGGGGCAGTGGAAAAAACATGGAGCCGGAGTTAGGAGATCTGAGTTCCAGTCATAGTTTCCTCTGTGGCCAGGATGCTTGGGAACTAACATTCACCAAGCAGGTACTTTGAATCCTCACAGCAACGATATGAGGTTGAACAATTAGCCCCATTTTATTGTCTAATTAGAAACCCCACCCTGAGTTGTGGTTGGATTTCATTTAAAAACCATGTTATTTTTTTTATTCCCATTGTCTCTTTTGATTTTATTTTTAAGAAATCTTCTGTAGAATTAATGCAACATAATAAAATAGTTCTACATTTTTAAATTTATTTTTTACTTTTTATTTTTTTAAAGCCTACTGCAGCCGGTATTCTCAGGTGGTCTCCCATCCAAGTACTAACCAGGCCCAACCCTGCTTAGCGTCCGAGATCAGACGAGATCGGGCGCGTTCAGGGTGGTATGGCCATAGACCTAAAACAACTTTAGTATTCATTAAATAAGAAAGCTGTCAATTGGAATAAGGAGGGAAAAAGGAAGTTTATTTAAAAACTAACATCTTCAGGAAAACAGCCAAAAAGGTGTGTAGAGCCTGTTACACCTTCCTTCTGACAGGAGGGGGTTGGAAACGTGCTCTGGGAGACCTCGTGCTAACCCGGCAAGACTCTGCCTAGGCTCCAAGTTGTAAATTCTACACGTCATTGTACAAGATGCCGCTTGAAATGAAAGATGTTTCCATTCCAAGAGGGCCGGAGTGGTGCTGTACGTCTCATGGGGAAGACGGTGCCAGTTATAGTCGAATGGATGAGACAAGGAATCACAGATGCTTGGGAAGGTCAAGGTGAATGTGGGGTCCAAGCCAGAGGGTGTTCCTTCAGCCCCATGGTTCCCAGCCCTGGCCGCACACTAGAAGCACCTTGCAAAAGTGCTACTGATGCTACGCCCTGAGCCAAGGGATCCTGATTTAATTGGTCTGGGTTGTGGCCTAGAGTCCATAAGTACTCAACTCCTCCCAGGTGATTCTAACCCTTAGCCAGGGATGGGAACCACTGAATCCTAATTCAGTGCTTTCCAAATTTAATTTGCATATGAGTCATCTGAAGCTCTTATAAATGTAGGTTCTCATCCAGTGGTCCAGGACTGGATCTGAGACTTGCATCTCCAGTAAACTTCCAGGCGAGGTTGATACTCTTGGTCCTTGGAGCACACTCAGGGTAGCAAGTGTTAAGAGGCTTCACACTCCTTGGCTGTTAATGGCACTCTTGTCCTAAAAATTCTTCAGCTGAGAGCTTTTCTGTTCTCTCTTACACACTCCCTTTTGGCTGTGTCTGCCTGGCAATGCACTGTGCAATTTATGGTCAAAACCATAGTTAAAGGAATGATTATGGATGATACGTCTAAACAATTCGGGCTCTGAGTAGGCTTCTGTTTCCACAGGAACTGGATTGCCTAATGATTTTCTAGCATTTATCTTCAAAGTCTTATCTAGCCTAAAACCCCTTCCTTATGTACAATCATCCTCTACCCAGCAACCTCACTGCTCAAGATCAGAAGCAGTGGTGTAAGGCCGTGGGGTCCTTAAACTCTTTGGGGCTGGAGAACCTTCTTGCTTTAGCTTTTAATATTCTGGATTCTCTTGATCCAGGTATTAGGGGGCAGCTCGCATGATGGGGCCAGGTAACCCCATCTGTGTCACAGTCTGACCTCTGGGAAGTTCTCGGGTTGCTTTGAGGTTTATAGAGCTGACTCCAAAGAGCACCAAATCTTCAGACTTAGCAGTTTCTAAGTGGCAGTTAATGCAAAATACTTTATTTCTAGATTATTTGAATTAACCAAATAGATACAGGCAAGATAGATGCAGAGCTAATATTCATAGTTTTAAATACAAAGTAGAGGCAATTTTCGCAACTTGCAAGCTCTGGGTTATTGAGGTCAATGTTACTTTTAGGGATGTGGGCTTAAGGTAACTCAAAGCTGAGGCTGGATGGAGAAGCCAGGAGATCGCTTTGGGGCCGCGAGGGATGCTGCCTAAGGGTAAAGAAGAAAAGTGTAGATGCACGTGTTCTACTCAGGGGACAGTATCAGCGCTAACTTCCCTAAAATTACTTCTCAAGTTTCAGCTTCCCTCCAGCCCAGGCCAAAAGGCCACCCTCTTTCTCTGTCTTCCTCCAAACTTAGCTTGCACTTTATCTCCGCTGTGCTTCTGGCACGGATCACTTTTCTCATCTTTGAATCCTCTGTAAATATCATAGGCTATAAGAAACGATCCAGGAAGCTGGCTCCCTGGTTGAATAGCTGATGCCGCTGGATAAGTAAATCATTCCCATCCCTGAGCGTGGCGTATGGATTAGGTGACGCCGGAGAACGATGGCAGAATGAAAAGTGCAGGAGTTAGTATCCGTTCCCAGGGGTGAGCTCATCGGCCCTCCCTCGCCCTCTAACAGTACTGGCTGTGGTCTGGGGGATGCTCTCCCGCTCACCACTCTACGGATGGCACCTGCTGGGGGCAGGCATGGGGGTGGCAGTGAGTCGAGTCTCTCTCCGGGAAGCTGACTTTCTGCCTCTCACCTGAGATTTGTGAGGAGAGGCACTTCGAGCAGTGCCCAATTAGCAGGTCATTAATTCTTGCTCAAGCAATAGCGAAGTATACAGTAGGATGTCATAACTCTTCATGTCCAAATAACTTAATGAGTATTTATGTCCTAATGACTTAGCAGCTGTGTGCAAAAATAATGCGCGTCGGGACTTCCCTGGTGGTGCAGTGGTTAAGAATCCCCCTGCCAATGCGGGGTACACTGGTTCGAGCCCTGGTCCGCGAAGGTCCCACATGCCGCAGAGCAACTAGGCCCGTGCACCACAACTACTGAGCCTGTGAGCCACAACTACTGAGGCCCGCTCGCCTAGAGCCCATGCTCTGCAGCAGGAGAAGCCCCCGCAGTGAGGAGCCCACGCACCGCAACGAGGAGTGGTCCCGACTCGCCACAACTAGAGAAAGCCCGCCCGCAGCAATGAAGACCCAACGCAGCCAAAAATAAATAAATAAAATAAATAAATTTATAAAAAAAAATAATAATGCACGTGCATTGAAAGAAGTCTTAATTTTGTACTTTATCCTTAAATAACCACACTGACTAATGGATGCGTTTGCCTGTTGGGCACTGCGTAACTTCTCAAATCTTTGAATTACACTGGACTTTATCAACTTCATTTCCTGTTCCTCATTGATTGGTTGGATGGATTGGAGGTATACAGCAGCCTCTGGAAGTCCAGCTTCACGGGAATATGAGCTCACTGAAAGGACTGTAGCATCTCATGCTGAAACTGTGAATTACCTGGAGATAGTGGTTCCCATGGGGTCTGATGGATTCACTATGCTTTCTCAGGATTTTAAAAGATCGTATGGGCTCTTCTGTGTGTTCACTGCATCATCCAGGACACCTCTGCACAGAGTTTGAGAACAGAGGTGATAACCGAAGATTGTGAGACTGAACTCAGAGGGAATAAAGCACCTTAACTGAATAGTGTTTGAAAACCGAATGCCATGAGTGTATTGTACCCACAACGCAGTAGGGCTTTTTAAGATCTGTCTGGACAGAAAGGATGCTATCACATCATCTTAGCAGAATGTCCTAAGGTAAAACCATGATTCCTTCTCTTAAATAGATAGCTTGATGGAGAAAAAACGAGTCCCCTTATTCCACAAGCCTTGATTTAACACGCACTGGTTCTGGGCACCTGGGATACGTCAGCGGACAAAATTGATAAAGATTCTATCCTTCTGAAACTTACATTCTGTCCTCGTGTTTCCAATGCGTAAAAGAATGTGGAGTACCACAGCCTTAGGATTCTTTTGTCAAACAACATGAGAAAGTTATAAAAGGGCTTTTATCTCGTCTTAAGTTCTATTTAATGGCTTATTCTCAAAGATTAGGATTCTGCAGAAAACAGGCGTACTTAAGATATTTAGAACCTAATCAGTGACTGAACCAGAGGGAATTATTCTATATTAATGAAAATCAATAATCTATGAATAGGGTATTAATGAAGACTGATGATCTATGAATGCAGTGTGGGTGAGGAAGCAGTTCTCACTAATAGGCTGATTATACTTAGACTGTTGATACAAAATTGAATTGGAATGATGGTTCTGGTAAGTCACCCTCATCTGTGTTTATTCTCAGGAAGTGTTTAATGGTACATACTTTGGAACTTGGGATATTTGACAGTGTTCTTTAATTTCCTTCCTGGCATCGAAGAAATAGCACCTGGATTTTCCTATCTTGCAGCTTCAGGTAGCAGTATTCACTTCCAAACATATCAGATGAGAAGGAAGAGAGATACTTCCTTTTACCTAAATCTTTAGAGCCATTTCAGGGTCGGCTGTGGTGGGAAAGGAGTTGCCCCATATCTTTTGGAGAAATAGGAGAAGCTGGAGCTTTTATATGATATTCTGACTGAGTCAGCCTTCTCCCAACCTATCCCACCCCCATCAAAAATAAATTAATAAATAAATCAGTGCAAAGAAAATCTTGTGAGGTTTAATCTGAGACCTTGTTGTGGCACCAAAAGTCCCTTAAGCAGTGTTTTCTAGGCTTTGCACTAAAAGAAGTTCGCATGAAATGTGACCTCTATGTAAGATGAAAAATAAAAATGTTTTTCCCCTGCATCAAGGGTTGTATGAGTATAAACCACATCACTCATCATCCACAACTTAAAAATAACCACTGCTAAGATTTTTATTTATAGTCTTCTATCCTTCATATATAGTTTTATATGTCTATGTGTATAATTTAATAAGTAATTTGGTTTACATCCCACATGTAACCTCCATCTTTTAATTTATATTATATCCTGAATGTTTCTCCAGGTCACTAAATTTCAGAGTATAGAGATCCACAGTTTATTTAATTCATCCCCACTTGTGAACATCTAACTTGTTTTTAATCCTATGAAGTAAGTTTAATCACACCATCAAAGATTTTAAATTCAGCTATCACAAGCCATTTATTAAAACATGAAAATCCCCTGAGTTGATATTATCTGAAATTTACTAGCTCTTTTCTTCATTTATTCATCACATGTTCATTGAGCGTTTATCATCTACACAAGAGGCACTCTCCTCTGTGAGAAGTACAGAGGAAGTGTACGTTTTGAGCTCTAACTTTGCACAGTTTGCACAGTTGAGGCATTTACCTGCAGAAGAGGCTCGACTGTTTGGAGGCTGAGCTGAGTCAATGTGTAGTGACAGCCGCTCCTCAGCCAGGCACTGAATGGTCTAGTCACATTGAAGTGTCAACTGCATTTGCAAAAAACAGTGATACTTGCTGAAAAATTCCTCCTGTCTTTAATTTGATTTAGGATAGGAAGAAAAAACAGAAAGGCAGTTTATCATAGGGACTGGAAATCAGAAAAATTATTTTAGAGAACATGCATATTTCCAAAGAATCCCTACTGAGAACAGATGCTGAAACCTAGGAAGTGTGTCCTGACTCTGTGGTTAATTTGCTTGTTTATTTGGCCTGTTGCTCCCTTGGCATCACTGGGAACTAGCTGACATTGAAATATGGTGCTGGGCCTCAAGTCAGAAGGTCTGGTCTTTGCTATTTCCTTTGCTGTTTATTAATTAGGGGCCCTATGCTGGTTGATTTATCTCCCTGAGCTTCAAGCTGCCCCATTGGTCAAACTGAATTTGGGGGCAACTCAAATTTTAAAAAATACATGGAACAGATGTAATAGAATAAACTGCAGGATATCACAAAACTTGGAAGAATTAGTAATGTAGATAAGAACCCTTAGGTGAGAAAAACACATGCTTTTTTTTGAATGTATTATGGACTTTTATTTTTTTAATGTTTTATTTTTATACAATTTTTAAAGGTTAGTTTCCATTTAGTTATTCCTAAATATTGGCTATTTTCCCCGTGTTGTATAATACATGCTTGAGCCTTTGTTACATCCAATAGTTTGTAACTTCCACACCCTCCCCCCCACAATGCACCTCCCCCCTCCCCACTGGGAACCACTAGTTTGCTCTCTATATCTGTGAGTCTGCTTCTTTTTTGTTATATTCACTAGTTTGTTTTATTTTTTAGATTCCACATATAAGTGATATCATACGGTATTTGTCTTTCTCTGTCTGACTTATTTCACTTAGTATAATGCTCTCCAAGTCTATCCATGTTGCTGCAAATGACAAAATTCTGTTCTTTTTTTGATGGCTGAGTAGTATTCCACTGTGTGTGTGTGTATATATACATATATACACACACACACATATATACATGTATATATGTATATATACCACATCTTCTTTATCTGTTCATCGGCTGATGGACACTTAAGTTGCTTCCATATCTTGCCAACTGTAAATAATGCTGCTATGAACATTGGGATACATGTATCTTTTTGAATTAGTAGAAAACCACTGATTTTAAAATGAGTCCATTTATGGGATTATTTTGAAAGCCCCCAGATCCTTTGTAAGAATGAATGAAAGAGGGGGAGAGAAAAGGAGGAACAAAGAAGAAGGAGAGAGAGAGAGAGAAAGTGTAGGAGATAGAAGATGCTATTGCAATTCTCACTTGTGGAGGTGTGAGAGTTGAAGGGTGCCCTGTAACTGTGGACTGGAAAGCAGACAGGCAAGTGAGAACACCATTTCCCGGAGGTTGTGGTACCCCCTTCTCTGGCAAAGGACACCCACTTGGTGCCCTAACAAGTAAACCTTTGAGATCTATCAGTGGATCCTGTCTGTTTGGTTGAAAGAGAACCTGCTCTGGTCTCCTGAATAGTTATTTCCAAACTTTTTCCTAATTCTTTTCTCCAGTGGGATGTTAAATCAGGTCTGATCCCAGAGGTTAGGGTGACCAACTCATCCCAGTTTGCCCAGAACTTTCCCTGTTTTAACACTGAAAATCTCATGTCCCAGGAACCCTCTTGGTCCCAGGCACACTGGGATCGTTGGTACCCTGTCAATAGCTGCAGTGAGGATTTGGATGCTATATTCAGTGAATCAGAGTAAATGGTTTCCTGTTTGAAAGTAAAGTTTCCAGAATGAGATGCATAACTTGTACTCTCTGAAATGTATAAAGATAACCTTGTGGAAACCAGAGGCATCAGAGATTTGCCAAAGGTCACACAGTTCAGGGGTGGTAGGGTCCAACCCAACCTTGATTTTCAATTTTGATTCAAAGCTATTTCCATTCCCTTTATACTACTACCTTTGTTTGCCTTTATAGGAAATATAAACTGGGTTTTATATTTTCAACTGAAGACAGTTGGAAACAAAAGCATAAGAAAAATTAAACTTTGGTGCTGCACCAGGATAGTAGGATTATTAAAGAGGAAAAGCTACCATGCAAATGCAGCATCAAACTACTTTCTTATGTGCAAGATAAGATTATCTTATCTGATGAATATTCTATAGTGTATTGCTCCTGCCAGAATATGATGTATAAGGTATCAATTGATGAAATCAACTCTGAAATGTTTTTTAGGGCCCAGTTTAGAGAAAGGTAAATTATGCTTCAAGAGTCAACATTCATTCAGACTGCAAATATTTTATATGTTTTCCATTTCTATCAAAAACAATAGATGGCTATAAATCCTCAGAAATTGATAAAGATGCAGGAAACTTTGGAAGAAAGATTCAATTTCCTTCAGAAAAGTAAATAGAAGTCCTTTCACATTACAGGTCAGCTGCATATTTGTAGCTTTTATTAGCATTTCTAAGTCATAGCAGAATGATTCTGGGTGGCTGCCAGGATGGTACAGCCCCAGTTTTAGTTTTATCATCACATGGCGATGTGTGTGTTTATATGTGTGTATGTGTGTGTGTGTGTGTGTGTGTGTATATATATATATTGAGTTGTGTTCATGTAAATAATGCTGCTGTGAACACAGGGGTGCATGTATCTATTTGATGTAGTGATTTTTGTTTTTTCTGGATGTACACCCAGAGTGGAATTGCTGGATCATATAGCAGCTCTATTTTTAGTTTTTTAAGGAACTCCATATGTTTTCCATAGTAGCTACACAAATTTACATTCCACCAACAGGGTGGAATGTAAACGAGCTTCCGTTTTCTCCAACATTTGTTGATGATGGCCATTCTGACAGGTGTGAGGTGATACCTCATTCTGGTTTTGATTTGCATTTCTCTAATAATCAGTGACGTTGAGCATCTTTTCATGTGCCTGTTGGCCATCTGTATGTCTTCTCTATAATGTCTATTTAAGTCTTCTGCCCATTTTGTGATTGGGATTTTTTTTTTTTTGATATTGAGTTGTATCAGCTGTTTGTATATTTCAGATAATCACTTCTTATTGGTCGCATCATTTGCAAATATTTTCTCCCATCCCATAGGCTGTCTTTTCATTTTGTTGATGGTTTCCTTTGCAGTGCAAAACTTTTAATTAGGTACCCTTTGTTTATTTTTGCTTTTATTTCTTCTGCTTTGGGAGACTGATCCAAGAAAATATTGCTACAACTTATGTCAAAGAGTGTTTCATCTATGTTCTCTTCTAGGAGTTGTTTGGTTTCATGTCTTACATTTAGGCCTTTAAACCATTTTGAGTGCATTTTTACATATGGTGTGAGTGAATATTCTAATTTTCATTGCTTTACATGTAGCTGTCCAGCTTTCCCAAACTACGTGCTGAAGAGACTGTCTTTTCTCCATTGTATATTCTTGCCTTCTCTGTCATAGATTAATTGGCCGTAAGTGTGTGGGTTTATTTCTGGTCTCTCTATTCTGTTCCACTGATCTTCATGTCTGTTTTTGTTCTAATACCATGCAGTTTTGATTACTGTAGCTTTGTAGTGTAGTCTGAAGTCTGGGAGGGTTAAACCTCCAGCTTTGTTCTTTTTTCTCAGAATTGCTTTGGCAATTTGGGGTCTTTTGTGCTTCCATATAAATTTTACGATTATTTGCTCAAGTTCAGTGAAAAATGTCCTGGGTATTTTGATAGAGATTGCATTAAATCTGTAGATTGTTTTCAGCAATATGGCCATTTTAATAATATTGACTCTTCTAAGCCAAAAACATGGGATATCTTTCCATTTCTTTAAATCATCTTCGACTTCCTTCATTAATGTCTTATTGTTTTCAGCATATTGGTCTTTCACTTCCTTGGTTAAGTTTATTCCCAAGTATTTTTTTGACGTGATTTTAAATTTTTTTTTTTTTACTTTTCTTTTTGATATTTCATTATTGGTGTACAGAAATGCAACAGATTTCTGTATATTAATTTTGTATCCTGCAACCTTGCTGAATTCATTTATTAGTTCTAATAGTTTTGGGGTGGAAACTTTAGGGTTCTCTATATAGAGTATCATGTCATCTGCAAATAGTGACAGTTTTACCTCTTCCCTTACAATTTGGATACCTTCTATTTCTTTTTCTTGTCTAATTGCTGTGTCTAGGACTTCCAATACCATATTAAATAGAAGCAGTGAGAGTGGGCATCCTTGTCTTGCTCCAGATTTTAGTGGGAAGGCTTTCAGCTTTTCACCATGGAGTATTGTGTTGGCTGTGGGTATATCAGTTATTTAATCTAAAAATAAAATCCACATAAAAGTGATTTGAGAGCTTAGTGAGTTGATCAGATGGTTCATTAATTTGTTATTGAGGTTCCAGATCTCAGCTTTTCCTTGGAATAACCCTAATTTTCATAGTCTTGCCAGCTGCATTCCACATCACAGAGACAAAGAAAAAACAGAAGGCATTGCTATATTGCATGATGACTAACGGGCCATGTGAGAATTTAAATTTGTTTTCTTCTCCAAAAGATTTGGAGCAGAATTTTTTTCTAAAATTAAATTATGTCCCATATAAAATACAAAGATAACTGAGGTCTAGAAAAAAATCCCTTTGCTTATTAAGAAGTATGAAAAGAGTTCTTAGGGGTATTGAAAGGAATATTGGTCTTGGAAATTAAGGATTTGCTTGGAGTCCTGCCTTTACTGTAACTAGTTACCTTACCTTCAGTAAAACTTTGGCATCTCTGAAGTCCATCATCTGAGAAACAGGATAGTAATCCAACTCATAGTTATTGAAAAGATGAAAGCAACTTGTATGTTGTAATGCATTAAAAAAGTTATTTTTGTTTTCTGTTAGTAAACTCTTCCAAGTTAGATTCTCTTTTTTTTCCTGGACCCAAAATAACTGTAAGCTCACAATGGAATGTGTTAATAGCTGAGGCTGTGCAATCTCAAAATAGTGATAGTATGTCTTTTTCATTTAGATAAGCAACATCTGCTCTATAGTGTTTGTCTTTTGGTCTTTTAAAAAAATATTGTATTTTCAATGTCAATTTTAGCAGGTATGGGTTGAAAATAACCTCTCACAATAAACAGAAATAACTGACAATAAAATTAGCATGATTTCGTCAATTGGTACAATCCATGCAACTGACAGATCTGCTTCTATCACTTTGGCAAATCCTTTACTTACTAGTTATTTCCATCTATAGCACACAGATGTTTAATTAATTCATTCAGAATCTTTCAAGTCGTGATTGTTCAATGTTTACTTCAAGTTTTGGCTTTGATTAATAAATCACTCCCTTACCTCCGAGATTTTATTTTTAAAAACGTTTCTTTCCTCCTAAAGGATGGTCTCCTGACCTATCAGATGGGACCATAACAAATTGCAAACTTTGATCGCAATAAGTTAGGAATTTTTAATTGTAGCCCAACTTCAAAAACAAAGGCTGGCAAAGATCATTTTTCCCAATCTCAGTAAATTCTTGGATTTTTGAGCTCTAGAATCAACGGGAGACCCTTTCATCTTCAGCTGTTGAGGACACGTTCACTCAGGAAGGGACTAATGTGGCTTGTGGTTCTCTCTGGTTGTTTTTCTCCCCAGCAACGCCTCTGAGCTCACTTAAACCTCCGAGGGTGGACACTGCTCCAGTGGTCTCATCTCCCTATCAAAGAAGAGATTCAGACAGATACTGTGGGCTCTGTGCAGCCTGGTTTAACAATCCTCTGATGGCCCAGCAGCATTATGATGGCAAGAAACACAAAAAGAATGCAGCAAGAGTTGCTTTGTTAGAACAGCTTGGGACAACTCTGGATACGGGGGAATTAAGAGGTAAGAGAAACTCTTCTGATTTCTGCCACAGAACTGGGCTTTCAGAGAAAGGACTGTGTTTTCATAAACTGGGATGATTCTTCCTATTGCTTTGCTTACTAAGGACAATTCTAGGATCCTCCGAAAGGAACAGAAGGAAAAGGAAATGAACAGAAAACGAATTTTTGCCATCTCCTTTCTTTCAAAGTATTTGTGGTTGCCATATTTTTATTGACTATGTTTCAGATCAAAACCACCCATTCATGAACCAGAGTTTTTCCTTCTGCTTTATCTTTAAACACCTTCTGGAATGAATGCTTTTGTACATGAGCAGTACAAGAGCGATGCAAAAAAGGCCAAATGGTGTTATCTTAATTTTAAACTTTTGTGCTTTTATGAATTCAGCCAAAACAAAGCAACATATTGGCTCCATTTCATGGATTAAATTAAGCCCAAGGCCTTTTCATGGGCATATCTAGGAAGCTGAGGTAA
Source organism: Balaenoptera acutorostrata (assembly GCF_949987535.1). Classification (NCBI taxonomy): domain Eukaryota; kingdom Metazoa; phylum Chordata; class Mammalia; order Artiodactyla; family Balaenopteridae; genus Balaenoptera; species Balaenoptera acutorostrata. The sequence continues at coordinate 9,130,191 of NC_080084.1, read as the reverse complement.
GACAGTGCTGTGGACCACTATAGAATCAATACCTGGCTCCCCCCATCCCCCATCTGATACGTATTTTCTCGGTTGATGGAAACCATGGAGCATTTGAAGTTCATGTGAGATTTTACAGAAGTTGCTGAGTGGAGATTTGGAAGTCATAAGGTGAGGGTCAGTCCTATGGATTCCTGAGGAAGCCACATACCATTCTGTGGAACCTAATAGAATATTTCATCATCAACAACCATTTAAGCATTTTTTGATCACCTAAACAGTTTTGATCAACTGATGTTGGCAGTGTAGAAGTAGAAATGCATTTTCTCAGAAAAATAATTCTGCAAAGGGTGCTCTACTATACCTCAGATATTTTATGGTTTAGGTATACTTTTAGGAGTTGGCCAGGAGATCATCCATCTTAATAGCTGTAATAACAAAATTTACAAGTCAGTTCTGAGAATGCAACCTGGGTTTGAGCTGGGTTCGGTATGTAGAGCCTGCAAATCTTATTACCCTTACCAGGCTATGAGCCTCCAAGGGAAAATAACCTGGTATAATTCTAGATCAAATAAATGGGACAGAAGATCTTGCTGTGTGACCTGAGAGGAGGGACAGGTCACTTCTGATTATGTTGGTTGGGGAAGACTTCACCAAAGAAAATGACTGGAGTTGGAACTAGAAAGGTGGGTGGTCTTTTAGCAGGTGAGAAGGCATCCCATGTGAGCAGAATCATATATGTTTAGGCAAAAGAGAGGAAAACATAAGCTGTCGCTGGCGAATGAACAGATTATCATGGAAGAATCCTATCATACAGCATAGATTTAAGACTGCAGGTCCATTAGGAGATCTATGGAGCTTGATGAGAGACTGATTTTTCCAAGATAATGATTAAAAACAGCAGATGGAGCAAAGAGCAAAAACACTATTTTTGTGTAGGTTTTCTAGCTATAGAGAAACAACATGGAGCTTCATATTTCAGTATGTTGGATAATCACGTTGCAAATACTTTTGAATTGTTGGTACTATTGCTGTCTGCTGGGGAATTTCTTGTGTTCACAGTCTCGGTCTTGTTAAAAATACAGGAGGAGTATTTTTTAGCTGAAGGCCTCCCCATGACTCGCCGTTCCTGGCAGATAACAAGTCAGCTCAGCGACTCCTTCACGGCAGGCACTGAAGGAGGAAAATAGGGCTTTATTTATGTTTTGTGCCAGATATTATGACTTGTAGAAGAATTATTCCTAGAGCACATTCTTCTTGTCTGTTTTGAATTATCAGTGCTGCATCTTTTATGTACAACCACATCTTTAATGACTTGGGCGTCTGAATTCTGTAACATTTGAGTGGTTTGTCTTTTATCCCGAAGGCAAAAAAGGCTGCTCTTGGACTTGATAACTCAATGTGATTCTGACTCAGTAGCAAATGCGATTAGCATTGAACACAGCGTCCTTGAAACCGACCTTTACACCCACCCCAGGTGACATCTTGATGTATATGTATTCAGGCATTAAATATTGCAAAAGTTTAGGGAATAAAGCAATGGTGATAACCTAGCATGTTTTAAAACACACGCACGCGTGCACACACACACACGCGCACACACACACACACACACACAGTCTCCTATTTCTGGAACGCTTCTAGTGCATGATCGATCAATTAATAAAGGCAAAAATGCTAACCAGTAAATACAGGCATACCCATAACTTTTAAAAAACTGGTGTCAAGCAGCTGGAGTATGGCAGTGTCACAGGCTTCCTCTCTTTCTTAGCACTTCTCAGTTTTTAATTATTTTATTTTATTTTATTTTTTTGGCTGTGTGGCACGTGGGATCTTACTTCCCCGACCAGGGATCGAACCTGTGCCCCCTGCAGTGGAAGTGTGGAGTCTTAACCACTGGACCACCAGGGAAGTCCCAGCACTTCTCAGTTTTTTAAACTCTACATCATTTACCAGGTTATTATGGTTTTCCTGATTTCTCCCTACTCACCCTATAGACTGTTAGCAACTTGAAAGCAGGAATCTGTGTCTGCTTTGCCCATTGATGTGTTCAAAAACACCTAGAACAGTGACAGGCACAGAGTAGGTACTCAATAAAATTGCTGAATGAATGAATAAACAGAGAAAGCAGAATTTAAAAATCACCTAAAATCCTGCATTTTTTAACATGGCAATCCTTTTCATTTCAAAGGGATCCTGATTGAATAATTTTTACAAGAAATTATTTATGATTTTTTCTTCTAATTTAAAAAAACCATGTATATTTTATGTATTGTGAAAGGCAGAGATATGAAGTGTTATATAGCTCACTGAGTTTTGACGATGCAAACTCCTGTGTAACCTACACTCCTACCAAGATCCGTAACTTTTCCATCATGACGTCATTCCCACGTGCCCCATCCCAGTCAATCCTAACTTCCCATTCCAGGGAACCACTTTTCTTATTTTTTTCACCAAAATTTAGTTTTGCCTGCTCTAAAATTTCATACAATTGGCACAGAAAGTATGTATTTTTCTGTGTCTAGCTTCTCATATTGTTTTTGAAATGTATCCATTTGTTGCATAAAAAGCAGAGTAGCCCCTTCCTTACTCTTTATCACTGAGTGGTTTGCTTCTAGACAGAAACCCCACAATATGTCTATCCAGTCTCCTCTTGACTTTTTTGGTGCTATTTTGAATAAGGCTTTCATGAACATCCTTTTTGTTGTTGTTGTTGACAGATGTTTTTACTTCTCTTGTTAAATACCTCAGAGTAGAATTGCTGGGTCATAAGTTGGGTGTATTTTTAACTGAAGAAGAAACTGCCAAAATGTTTTCCAAAGTAGCTGCATTACTTTGCACACCCTAAAGCAACATATATGAATTCCATATCCTCACCAACATTTGTTTTTATCAGTCTTTCAAATATTAGTCATTCTAGTGGGTGTAGGAGAGTATTTCATTATGGCTTTGTGTTTCCATGTTGACTAATTATGTCAAACACTTTAAAATGTTGGTTATTTGTATGTCTTCCTTTGTGAAATGTCTGTTCATTTCTTTTGCCTATTTAAAAAAATTGGCTGTCTGCCTCTTTCTTTATTTAATTTTTTTTAACATCTTTATTGGAGTATAATTGCTTTACAATGGTGTGTTAGTTTCTGCTTTATAACAAAGTGAATCAGCTATATGTATACATATATCCCCATATCTCCTCCCTCTTGCGTCTCCCTCCCACCCTCCCTATCCCACCCCTCTAGGTGGTCACAAAGCACCAAGCTGATCTCCCTGTGCTATGTGGCTGCTTCCCACTAGCTATCTATTTTATATTAGGTAGTGTATATATATATGTCCATGCCACTCTCTAACTTCATCCCAGCTTACCCTTCCCCCACCCCGAGTATCCTCAAGTCCATTCTCTACATCTGCATCTTTATTCCTGTCCCGCCCCTAGGTTTTTCAGAACCATTTCTTTTTTTTTTTTTAGATTCCATATATATGTGTTAGCATACAGTATTTGTTTTTTGCTTTCTGGCTTACTTCACTCTGTATGACAGACTCTAGGTCCATCCACCTCACTACAAATAACTCAATTTCGTTTCTTTTTATGGCTGAGTAATATTCCATTGTATATATGTGCCACATCTTCTTTATCCATTCATCTGTCGATGGACACTTAACGTTGCTTCCATGTGCTGGCTATTGTAAATAGAGCTGCAATGAACATTGTGGTACATGACTCTTTTTGAATTATGGTTTTCTCAGGGTATATGCCCAGTAGTGGGATTGCTGGGTTATATGGTAGTTCTATTTTTAGTTTTTTAAGGACCCTCTATACTGTTCTGCACAGTGGCTGTATCAGTTTACATTCCCACCAACAGTGCAAGAGGGTTCCTTTTTCTCCACACCCTCTCCAGCATTTATTGTTTGTAGATTTTTTGATGATGGCCATTCTGGCTGGTGTGAGGTGATACCTCATTGTAGCTTTGATTTGCATTTCTCTAATGATTAGTGATGTTGAGCATCCTTTCATGTGTTTGTGGGCAATCTGTATATCTTCTTTGGAGAAATGTCTATTTAGGTCTTCTGCCCATTTTTGGATTGGGTTGTTTGTGTTTTTGATATTGAGCTGCATGAGCTGCTTGTAAATTTTGGAGATTTATCCTTTGTCAGTTGCTTCATTTGCAAATATTTTCTCCCATTCTGAGGTTTGTCTTTTCGTCTTGTTTATGGTTTCCTTTGCTGTGCAAAAGCTTTTAAGTTTCATTAGGTCCCATTTGTTTATTTTTGTTTTTATGTCTATTTCTCTTGGAGGTGGGTCAAAAAGGATCTTGCTGTGATTTATGTCATAGAGTGTTCTGCCTATGTTTTCCTCTAAGAGTTTTATAGTGTCTGGCCTTACATTTAGGTCTCTCATCCATTTTGAGTTTATTTTTGTGTATGGTGTTAGGGAGTGTTCTAATTTCATTCTTTTACATGTAGCTGTCCAGTTTTCCCAGCACCTCTTATTTGAAGAGGCTGTCTTTTCTCCACTGTATATGCTTGCCTCCTTTATCAAAGATAAGGTGACCATATGTGTGTGGGTTTATCTCTGGTCTTTCTATCCTATTCCATTGATCTATATTTCTGTTTTTGTGCCAGTACCATGCCTTATTGTTGAGTAATAGGTAGAAGGTTTTCATATATTATAGATACAAATCCTTTGTCAGGTATACCCATTGTGAATATTTTCTCCTAGACTATGACTTGGCTCTTCATTTTCTTAAATAATGTCTGGTAAGCAGACACTATTGAATTATGAAAGTATAATTTCTCTTTATTTTCTTTCATAATCATTGCTTTTTGTGTCCCATCTAAAAAATCTTTGCCTACACTCATGATCAAAGATAATCTTGTATATTTTCTTCTACAGGTTTCATAATTTTAGCTTTTATATCTAGGATTATGATGTATCTCAAATTAATTTTTGTGTATGGTGTGAGGAAGGGGTTGAAATTCATTTTGTTTTTAGATATTTACCCAGTTGTTGCAGCAAATTTGTTGAAATTATTTTTTTTTCCTCATTGGATTATCTTGGCACCTCTTTTGAAAATCTATTGATTATGTGTGAGTCTATTTCTATACAACCTATTGTGTTCCATTGATTTATTTGTCTATCTTTATGCCAACACCACACTGTATTTATTTATAGCATTAGAGAAGTTTTGATATTAGGTAGTGCAAGTTCTCCAGCTTTGTTCTTTTTTCTCAAGATTGTTTGGCTGTTCTAAATCCTTCACAGTTCTATATAAATTTTATAATCAGTTTTTCAGTCTCTACATAGAAAGTTTGGTGGAATACTGAATGGGACTTCATTTAATCTATAGATCAATTTGGGGAGATTTATTTAAATGACTCACAATATTGAATCTTACAATCCATGAACATCATATATCTCCCTATTTTCATCATATATCTCCCTATTTACTTGTTTCTTTAAGTTCTATCAGCACTATTAAGTAGTTTTCAGTGTAAAGATTTTACACATTATTAGTTGAATGTATCCTTGAGTACTTTGTGCTCTTTAACACTATTATAAATTATATTTTTTGAAATTTCATTTTTATGTGTTTTTTACTGACATATAGAAAATACAATTAATTTTTATACATTGACCTTGATTCCAGTGACCTACACATAACTTTCTACCTATTATTTGTATATAATTTAATAGCACCAAAAAACCTTGTACCTTTTGTATTTTTTTGGTATCCACACTATTTAGTCATTGGAAACTCTACAGAACCATATTAGCTTTCTGGCCTTCCTTTGCTTCAAGTGGCAAATCAAATTTTTAAAAAGGAAATTATTCTTGTAGATTAACAAGGGATTTTAAATGGGATTGGCCTAAATAGTTATTAATATGAATAACCTGGTTCCTGACTCAAGTTTAGTGATATTTGTTCCAGAAAATAGATGACATCTGTCTCTACTTCCAAGTTTTAGCTTAATAAGAGAAACGGCCACCTCTTTCTGAACATGGAGTCCAATGTAGAAAGCAAAGGAAGTTATTGAATTATAGAATTATAAAATCCAATGGACAGAAAGTGCTTTAGAGGTTTTCTTTGTAGTTTAATTTCTTCTTGCTAGCATAAAACACAGATATAAGGCAATTTCTTATTTAGAAACAGGGAGAGTATAAATTATGAATTTAGAGCTCAGTGAAAATAGAATATTCATTTTGCAGACCTTTATTATTTAGTCTTTTAAAAGTGTTAGGATGAGAAAATGCACAGTTATTTCATTGTTTCGGAGGAAACGAAAACAGAGCAAAAGAATCCATTTGAAAATTTCATAATGTTTCTGAGCATCAGATGCAGACAGTGCTGGAAAGGACATCAAACATCATGAATTATGCCCCTTGTTTTTACAGAGCAGGGTTCTGGGGCCCAGAGAAGTGGAGTAACTGTCCCCTTCTAAGTTATGGCTCCTGATTGGAGGTGCATCCATTTCCAATGACTCCTCATTGACTAACTAGAACTCTGATGATTAACTCTTTTGTTTCAAAACATTTAAGTTTGGGAACTTACATATATTTTAGTATAAAACCCTCTTTGAATTCAAGTATAGAATGGGCACAGTTCAACTCTCAGCTTTCTGGGAATGAATGATTTACAGGGTACATCCTATACTTTAATAATAGAGTTTTCCCCACCTTCATGACTACATCTCAGTTAGAGAGAATCTAGAAAAGGCAAAGAAATCATATTCACTTTTCCCAGGGGCCTGGGATTGAGAAGCAAAATTCTGTGAAGAGAAAGCTATTTCTAGAGAGGCTGCTAGAATTGATGACTCCCTCTGTAATGCAGCTTCTGCCTTTATTGGAGGGAATGGGGAATCATTTACAGGGGTTGCAGGAAGCTTACCTAGGACTTCAAATCATAAAAGTGGTATGTGAGTGGGAATGAGCAGACTTTCCTCAAAACAGGCAGAACACTGGAGTGAGAGAGATTTACTTTTTGAATTATTTCTGCTGTGGACTTTCAGATGATAGTGGGTTCCACTTAATATTAGTTTGGCCTTTGCCCACGTGGCAGGCAGTAGACAGCTTGGTCATATCATTCAGTGACCCTCCTCCACCTTCAGGTCACCTAAGGTACCTGTGCAGGGGACTTGGGCACTGGGGCTTCTCCAAGACCAAGGAAGGAAAGGCACTCTACGTTAAAAAATGAACAGTTTCCAAAGGCAACAAGTGCAACTATTGCTGTGTGACAATTACCCCAAAACTTAGTGGCTTAAAAAATGGTAAACATTTATTATCTCTCAAAGTTTCCAGGGAGGAATTTGGGAGTGGCTTGGCTAGGTGATTCTGGCTTGAGGTTTCTTATCACTTTGCAACTGAGATGTCAGCCTGGGCTGCAGTTCTACTTCGAAAGGTGGCTCATTCCATTCTGGAAAACAGAGTAGTGGTTTCCGGTCATTGGGGGTGAGGGGAAGGGGTTGGCTACAGTGGGGCCGTAAGAGGGGATTTGGGGGGTTGTGGAACTTGTCTGGACCTTGATATGGCTTCGTGGCTGTATGAGTTTGTTTGTCAAAACTTACCTAACTGTATCCAAGGAGAGAGTGGGGAGAGTGGAATGTCAATTTCAAAAGCCAAATAAAAGAAGAAAGAAAATGTGAGTCACTCATATGTTGGTAGGAGGCCTTTGTTTTTCTCCTCCTGGGCCTCTCCCAGGAGTTTTGAAGGTGCTTGTGCTGTGGACCCTGGCTTCCCACAGAGCCTCAGGTGAAAGCCATCCTTTTTAGGATGCTCCAAGGTCACGTGGCCTCGCTTCCATCACTTTCTGTTGGTTAGAAGTCAATGCCAGTCCCTATTCAAGGGGTGGTTGGGAATTCAACTCCACCTTTGAAGAGGGGACTACCAGAGAACACGTGGACATTTTTAAACCACCACAATCAGAATGCAGGTGGATACCCGACCCATGTGACAAATACTGTGCTGTCATACCCTTTGTAGACTTTGGAGTGGAAAACATCTTATCCACAGGAGGCATTCATGTATGCAATAAACACAAGTCAAGGATTTCATTAAAAAAATCTGATAGAGATTTCTGCCTATTCTCATGAGAACCAGGTCAACAGAAAATAGTTTCTCTGAGGTCCTCTGCCCAAGACTTGATGGATGTGACAGCGGGAATCGGCAAAGACAGGGCACACTTTCCCAGGTAAAGGTTGCTTGAGAATCTCCATTTGAGTTTTCAACAATCCTTCCTTCATCTGACAACCATTTTCCCTTAAGACATGGCCACTCCAATACGCTTGGGGATTCCAAAGTTTTGGGGAGCAAATTAATTGGAGTTAACAGTTTGCTCGTGGGCTCCTAATCTCCCTGTGAGATGATAGAAACAGAAATTCTGATCAGGTGACTCGAGGTCAAGATTTTAGAAACAGAAAGCTTGTTATGTGTTGGTGTATTTCCTCTTTGATGCCTTCTTTGATTTTTTCATTTATTTTCCACTTCATTCCACTAACATTGAACTCCTACCTGGTACCAAGCACAAAGTGCTGGAGATTCTACAGTGAGTGAGAAGAGAAGGTTCCTATGGAGAAGAAGCAGGAAATAAACAAGCAAAATACATTAACCCTGTGACAAGTGCTAATGGGAGGTGTGTTCCTTTAAATGGGAAAGTTAGTGACAACCACTCAGAGAAGCTGACATTTTGAACTGTGACCTGAAGGATCCAGACACGAAGCACCTGCCCCTTCAAGCAGAGGTGCTGGCAGGTGCAAAGGCCCTGTGGTGGGCAGAGGGCCTGAAACTAATGAGAGGAGAGGGGTAAAAAGTGAGATTGTGACCTAGATGAGGTCACACTGCATAGATCTTAATAGGTCATGGGAAGAAGTTGTGATTTATTCTAAGTGCACCCAGGTGTTTGCATCTCATTTTATTTGTGAATCCAAATGTTCCACCTTTTCTCTACTTTAGGGCTTAGTTCATTTCCATTCTGGGTCACCGGCTCTTCCCTCTGTCCAAGAGCAGGTCCTGCTCCTGTCATTCCTGGGGACGCACCCTTTACCTGCTTCCTTTGTTCAGGGCTACATCTCAAATCACAAGCAGGTTTTTAGGGTAGCAGCCCTTTCTGACCAGAGGTGCATCATTCATTCATGGTTTTCAGGACTAAGAAAAAGCTCTGGAGTTCCTTTAGTATGAAAGTCATACTGATCAAGGTCTCTTTAATAGTTTTGGGGGAGTGAGGGGCATGGGGGGAGAACTGAAATTTCTTGACAGTCTTGGGGAGGAAACCAAGCTCGGGAAGAGCATGTTGGTTCCTGAAAGAGAGCAGGGGAGTTAGAAAGAGATGCATTAGGTGCATACAGGCATGTTTGGGCAGTTTATTCACAGGAAAATGGGCCTACCAAATCCCCATTGAAGTCTTCATTGCAGAACAGAGGATTCTGGCCACTGAATTGAGCCTTGTTTAAGTGAGCAAGTAAAAGAGCCCTGTGAAGGTGGCAGTGGGCGTGGGAATGGAGGTGGAACTCCCAGATGGTGCGATCAGAGGCGTCAGGTGGACCTTGAAGGGCGCTGGCAGATGTGCAGGTCAGGCAGCTGAGTGGGACCGCACTGCAGGCTGAGGACAGACCCCACGCAAAGGCCTGCGAGCTGGGGGGACAGCAGCGCCCCCTGGGGGAACTGTGTGGGATGGCTGGAGCTGAAGGCCACTTTTGGGGTTAATGGGAGAAGCACCTCGAGAAACAGTCAGATCATGGCGGCAGTTGAATACTTCCACTGAACCCTGAAGGTTATGGGGAGTAACTTAAAGATTTTTTGGCAGGAAAGTTACATGTTGATATTTGTATTTTTGAAAGAGATGTCTACAGACAGCCATGTGGAGCCTGGATTAGAAGGGAATTGGATGGGAGGCAGGGAGATTTATTGGGAGGCTACTAATTTCATCCAGTGAGAAATTATGCCAACTTGAGCTAAAGAAAGTAGTAGCAGCAGGAATATCAGTAAAGGGAAAAAATGAGGAACAAATTGGATGTGAATTCAACAGAATTTGGTGGACAGTTGGTCCTCCAGAGCCCTTGACAGCTGCAGCTTCCATGTACAGGCAGGGCCTGCCCATGATTGAGTCTTAACTGCATGCCCAGATACCGTCAGAACCTTCTGCTGAAGCACGAATCCCAGGGCTGGGCATTTGGTGTTATCTGTCCTGATACTTTTAACCCAGTCGTGGTCTTGTCAAAGTTTCTGGAGGGCAGGGTCCATACCTTCTTATTCTTTGTATCACCTACAGTGTACAAAACAACATATCATTGATGGAAGGTCCTGACTGGATGCCCAGGATTTGAGTGGTCTCACTCCTATTAACGAACTCCAGTTTTTCTGGTGCACTCAGAATTATGGGTCTCAAACGGATGATTGAACATTTCCCAGTGCTGAATACTTGATAAAAAATTACTATGTCAAGTAAGGTGCATTTTTATTCCATTTAATAAGTTAAAACAAAAGCCTTAGTTCGTTCCTTATAGGAATATTTTCAGTCTCTGAAAGCTGTATGTATTTATCTAGTTGAGAATCAGCAGAAAATAGGACCTTTAAGCAGATATGATAATTATAGAACAATTGAATGGTAGGGGAAGAGGTGCCAGAAGAAAATGCTCAGCTTAGCTTACACCTGGTTGTTTTTGCATTATTTTTAATGTGTTTTGACACCTCAGCTGTTGCATCTAGACTTGCTCTGATGTTCAGAGCCCATATTTTGGGTTAGATAATTAAACTGCTTAAATGGCTCGTGTTCCTGTCATATTACTGGAGTGGGAAAATAGGGTGATATGGAAGAGATCATTTTCATTCATTCACTCACTCATACTCACTAGGTATCTATTATGTACCAGGCTCTGTGCCTAAAGATTTACAGAATATTGAAATGTCTGACTCATCGTCCAATCTCAAAGCATTTAAAGTCTTGAGGAGAGCAGGGAGAGCAAAATAATACATTTATTGAAATAAGTATAACACAAAATATGAAAAAATAAAATCAGAGCTTAAAAGCCACTCCAGCATGATGCCTTGGGAATTGAAAGTAGGGAAACAATGACTTCCAACCTGGAGTTAGGAACAGGACACGTGGAAACTGATGACCAGTTTCTTTAGAGAAGAGGGATCAGTATAACTAAAAGTGTAGAGAGATGGCAGGAGTATGAGCACGATTAGCAATCCAGTTCACTGGAGTTAGTGACATAAAGCTGAGAAGACAGATCCGAACCAAATTATAAATAGCCTTACATGTCAGGCAAAGCTGAACTTTATTTGATAGCCGCTGACATTTTTTGGGTTTTTTTTTGAGTAGGATGATGACCGGTCTTATCTGTGCTTTAGGGGGATAACTCTGTGATGGATTGTAATGGGGGGATTCAGGAGGCCAGGATACTGGATAGAATTGATGCAGTGTGAAGGCCTGGAGGGGCCCAAGGTCCAGCAGGGGGAGGGAAGAAATGGGACCAGTGAAAGATACATGTATTTCTCTTTGCACTGGTCAGCAGACTTCCCCACGTCGGCCAAATGAAGAGAAGTCCGAGCATTAGAATTCTCAAAGACATCTTGGCGAGGCCTTGGGAACACTCATAGGGAAAATAGAAATTTAATGAGTAATATGAGTAATGACTCAGATTTCTGTTCACTCTCAAATCCAACAAGAAATGTAGCTGATGAACATTCATGGCAGTCTGTTTACATCCTGTAGGGCCATTCTTTCTTCAGCCGAGACAGATTTTGGTCCATTATTGCTCTTCATGAAGCGAATGAATGGAACGCTGTCTGAAGAAGCTGGGTTAACTCTTCATTGTCACGGACTAGGTTCCAGAATGGACGAGCTTGGCTTTTCAAACGGAATCATTCTGTCTCCATTTATGCGTTGTGGGCAAACTCATCAAACAGAGAACTACAAAGCTGCTCGGATTTCTAATTTCAGAGTGGGCTAATACATTGGAAACAGCCTTAAATTTGACACATGGAGACAGTATCCTTGGTTTTGAGATGCTGACCAAGAAAAGGGCAAAAGCAACATCAAAACACACCCACCAAAAATCCAGGTCACTTAAGTGTTCTTTAGTTGCCAATTTTGGCTACATTGAGGAAGCTGACAGTATCATGTGAAGATGCTTTCCTTCCTCAGTGCTCTAAGGCTTTTCCTCAGTATTGATTGAAGGTCTCTCTTGTTTAGTTTAAGCTCCAAAAACAGAGATCGTATTTTACAAGAGCTCAGCATGGTGTTTTCCTAAGGTTCTGGGAACACGTACCTGCCATGCTGGCTCTTAAATAGCTGTGGGCTTTGGTAGTGGCTCTGTTAGTTGGGCTTTGTATTCAACAAAATAAGGGATGCTTTGGGAAAACATGCAAAATCAGGAGAAACCTGTCTTTTAACAAGTGGGAAACTTTTCTTTGTTTCTAAAGTTATAGCTTTAACTCCACGCAAAAAAGTAATCATAAGTGTCGATTTTTTTCAAAGCTGCTACCGATAGACCTAATTTTCTGCAATAGATGGGATTCTATAAAGTGGATTGTGAACTGAGATTAAGGTATACAAATGTCAGGTTTACTCAAAGGAGAGCCTACTGACTGATGTTTTCGTTCACTATCTTATTTTGACTAATATTTAATGAGCACTTAGCGTATAACAAGCATTGTGATAAACCCTGGCATAGATGGCATTGCCCTGAAATATAAAAGACATTCTCACATCTTCAAGAAGTCCACAGCAATATTTTGAAAAGCTGTTTACCTGAAAATCTCTGGTGTATCCTGCATACATAAATGCATAGAGATACAGGAAGGAAAACACACCCACAAAAGCGTAGTGCGTTCTACACGTTCGATCTCTTTTTCAAACAGCTTCTGCTACTGGCAATTATCATCTCATGTGAACAGTTCCTCAAGAAAATGGGGATTTTATAGTTGAGGTTGATGTAAGGGAAGAAGCAGTAGGCATCCTGGTAAATTGTGTCTGGAACCTTTGTATGGCTATATGCCCAGGGTGGAAACTGCTACATGCAAATGGAGACAGTCAATCCTATAGATGCTTTGCTCTAATGGAATCACTTGAAAGAAAGATCTCTTCATTTATTCATCCACTGGTTGTTCAACGAATCCTTATTAGGTGATTATTATGTTTGTGTTATATGTTATCATGCTGGATGTTGGGATGCAATAATGAACAAGACACGGTCCTTGAGTTCAGGAAATTTCCACGCTTAATAGGAAAAACAAGCATTTTAACATTATTTTTTTAAATGTATTTAAAATTCCCAAATGATTTACATGTCCTTACTGTATGACATGGGAAAATTTTCCTTAAAATCTTGGAGAAAACATTTTCATTTAAACATATACCATAATAAAACTAAAGATTTCCTTAGAAATATGGAGGCTGGTGGTGTGCTGCCAGTAGAAACGTTATTTACCAAAACAGATCTTCTATTTGGAAGGTATGTACGATGCCTCCATTAGCTAAGTGGGTTCTTAGACCTGGGTAATGAACAAAAATATGCCATAACTTGAGTTTGGAGTCTATTTTTGCAAAGTATGCCAATGTTACATTTACTAAAATAGCTAATGGACCAGTGAAGTGGCATCGCTTTTCACTGATACCAGCTGGCTAACTGTTAACTGATTTGAAATGAGTTATCAAGCACTGCTGTTTTGTAAATAAGAGTCTTGAGTTTTTATGCCGTTACGTGTGAAAGAGGGGCATCTATCGCTCACTACGAACCCTTTTTTTTTGGTGGGAGCTGTGGTTTCACAAAGTCCTGGTTACTCATTAAGGTTTGGTATAATGGACTCAAGAGACAGAAACCCTGGAGTTGAGTCCTGTCTCTGTTAAGCAGCTGGGAGATCTTGATGGGTCGCTTCACCTGTCTGGGCCTCAGTTTCCTCTCTTATACAGTGAAGGTGTTGGGCTGGTCATCCACAATGTCTCCTTAGTATCACCTTCCATCTAGTTTCCATCCCATCCGTCTGAACCACAGAGGAACACTTTATTGTAAGTCCATGTGCTTGGGGTGTGGACAGCTGAACCTCTGGAATAGGATCTGGTACAGATTGTCTAAGACCAGTTTTTATGATGAACTAACCCTACCTTGGACCCATAAGGAAGAGCTTTATTTTGCTCCCTCTCTATTCTTTTTGACCACCCATGGGCTTCTGCACTTGGACCACAATGTAAAGACTTGATTCAGGTATGTAGTCTTAGCAAATAGCTTTTTCTTACTGTTTGGCTTGAGTCTGAACAAACTATATCTCTACTTGAAGCTCTAAGCAAACCAACACAGTTAGAACTCTGGAGCACCCTGACTTAGTCCCCTAAGACCTGAGATTTTCTGTCAACCCCTAAAGGTCAATGCCAACTTCATCTCCTTACTCATCCCCTCATCTCATCTCTGTTCTGTAGCCTTCCCTCAATTTCAAGTGCACATCTGTAAGTTTCCAATTTTCAGCCCTTAGACATAAAAGTTCTTCAGTGGAGTCAGTGGTCATTGGCCTCTACAACACACATGCACACACACGTCCCCACACATACATACGTGATTACTGATCATATATATTGTTTCTAATTGTCTCTCATTTTCTCCCAGTGTGGTTACTATTTGAATGGAATTCACGATTGTTGCACCCAATCATGGGGGTCCAATTCCATTAATAGTGGGATAACTCTTGGCAGATCAACCCTCCCACTGATAAAGACTATAAACTCTGGACAGTATATAAAACTCATGTAACTGAAGGCAATGAAGAACAAACATTCAAAAACAGGTGAGAACTTGAGGGAATTGAATACTTGGAAGAAACAAACAACATTCAGTGAGTTTCCCAGTTTTCGTGGCTTTTTCCCTCAGGGCTGACCTCGACCAGCATCAAGCTGATTGGCTAAAGCTCAGATAAAAGCCCACAGTCTTAATGGCCTGAAAAACAAGAGCAAAGAGCTCTTGGGGACAAGGGCACTAGAAAGTGGAGGAAAAATTCAAGAAAGAAAAGCCATAGAGCGGAAGCTTCAAATTCTGTGTTTATACTCTGCCTAAACTTGTTCCTGACACCTAAGCAACACCTCCAAGAGGCCAACTCCAAACATCCTAGCAAAGGCTAAAAGGCCTGAGCACCCATTTCAACTGCTACTCCCCACCCTGTGCTGCAACACACACACAACTGGGGAGCGTTTGAGTTCAGCTAAATTCACTGCCTTCTTTAAAAATCAGTACTCTTTGGAGGAATATAAGAGAATGCAGAGTTTACACAGTGTATCATTTCACAATGTCCAGATAAGATACCAAGTTAATACACATGCCTATGAAGAAATAGGAAAATATGACCCATTTTTTAAGAGAAAAAGCAATCAGTGCAGACTAACACTGAGCTGATGCAGCTAATGGACATGCTTGAGGCTGTAGAAGGAAACACAGTCATAATGAGATAGGAAATAGAAAATCTACTCAGCAACAGGAACAAAAAAGAATCAAGTGGAAAATTTAGATCTGAAAAACAGAATATTCAAATTAAAAAATTTACTGGAGGCGGGTCTGGCGGAGCGCGGCTCCGCGCGCCCCTTGGCCGGGCCCGGAGCTGCGCCAGTCGGTGCCCCCAGCCGAGCGCGGTCCGCCTCCCTCCCAGCGATCAGCCGTCCGGAGGGGGACCGGAGGGCGTGCGGCATCCACAAGGGACGCCGCCGCCTGCGCTCGCAGCCCGCGGGTGAAGAGGAAAGCACGGCCTCGCTCGGCCCGGAGGGAGGAAAAGGCGGCGGCCGGGCTCCGCGTGACCGGCACCCACAGCAATGCGCAGCCCGATCTGTAAGTTACCCCGCAAGAGGGTTGTAGTGAACCAATGGTCCAAGACCTGGCCCACGTTGTTGCAGAGATCAGAGGGGTCCCGCTGCCTTTCCAGAAACTCATACTGAAGGGGAGATCTCTGAAGGAAATGGAGAAACCATTGTCAGCGCTTGGAATACCAAACGGTGGCCGGTTAACTGGGAAAAAGAACAGTCCCGAGGGAGGAAGAAGTTGAACTAAAGAAGTTGAAAGACTTGCAGAAGTCTGTGGAGAAGATAGCTGACCGACTGGAGGAGTTGAGGAAAGAGCTTACTGGAATCCAGCAGCGTTTTCTGGCCAAGGATTTGCAAGCTGAAGCTCTCTGCAAACTCCATAGGCGAGCAGTTCATGAAGATTTTGGAAGAGATTGACACACTGATTCTGCCAGAAGATCGCAAAGACAGTAGAATGAAAAAGGAAGGGTTTGGTGAAAAGGATTCAGGCGTTCCTAGCTGAGTGCGGCGCAGGGGGGCCGAACATCGGCCAGGAGACCGAGTGACTGCAGTCGTAAAGTTGACCCTGACTCACCGAGGTGAGGCAGAGAAGGCAGGACTGCCCCGAAGAACAGCTCCACAAGCTCTGCCCTCTCTGGATCAGCAGTTAAGCGCCTTCCCCGGGGCTGCTGGGGACAACTGGACGATTGCCAGTTTTCCTTCTCTTATACGCGCTCTCGGTGAACAAGTATTGCCTGTACGATCTTAGCGCCCCTGTCAGTTTCTCATTCCGTCTCTGTATATCTGTGACGTCCAGCAGCCCACCTTGTCTGGAGGGGGCCTCCCCTGCCCAAGTCTTCCCGGCTTTTTTGACCTTCGGATGCTTTCTTTGGGATGGTGAGAGCTCTCATTTGTCCTGGGGTAGTTCTGGGTTTATCAGCTATGCTGGTCTTCAGATATGTGAGGCCTTTTTGCCCTTACGATCCCATAGTCCCATCTGTGTAAACCAGAATCACCAGGAGGCTCTGAGTCTGGTCAGGAATGTTGGGAATGGCTCAGAACAGGTGTTTGGCACACAGGGAGTCCAAGTATCTCTTGTTGTGACCTAATTCTGGAACAGCTGGCTGGGTTGTGGGTTCATAGACCCTGTCTTCACCCCCCAGTGACCCTGACCAGACACCGGCCTGAGGTCTCAGGGGGCCATTCCTGGATTGGGGCCTGTGGTTGATCCATGGACTTCCTTGTCCCCAAGCAAATCTCTAGGAGGTTAGAACCCAGAGTTGTCTAAGTCTCTGGTCGAAACCGGATCAGAACCAGAGTTCTCCCGGGTCAGGGGGAGACAGAGTGAGTAATAAAGCAGGCAGGTAGTGAGGGCCACTGTAAACTTCTCAGGAGTTCCTTCAAAGGCATGTCTGTCAACCGTACCCTTCTGAGATCTACATTTCCTTCGAGTTCCTTCGAGGCTGTGTTTGTTTGTTTTGTGGCCTTTCCCCCTTCGTTGTTATTTAAAAAATAGAACAGTTTATATAGACGTCAGCAAGCAGAAGAGTGTTTAGAATTTTTTTTATTTTTGGCAGATGAAGTATGGGAAGCAAAAGCCTTCTGAGGTTCTAGTCTAGCTATGTTATCAAGTTGAGAGTGGCCCTGCGTGCCGGAACTCTTAAGACGGGTCAGCTGCTGTCACCCCATTTTTCACACAGTGCCCAGGAGACAGGTTTCCAACAGGCCACTGTGCGGCCAACCTTATTTCGCAGAGAGGGCATCAGTGAAGTCCCGGGAATTTAGGGCTGCGTGGGTGGGACCTGGGACAAGGTGGTGGTAAGGGGGGTGGGCAAGAGGACGGGGCTCAGGGTCCAGCCCACCCACCCCCAACTTTGATCAGAGCAGTCCAGTATTTCTCTGTTTCTGGGTAGTAGCTGTGTGGCCTTGGGCCACAGCACGTTCCTGTGTGCCAGATACCATTCTAAGTTCTTGAGGTGTATTCGGCATTGAATCCTCACACAGTCTAGGAGGTAGACAGATACTCTCCCTGTTTTAGAGATGAGCTCAGGTAATTTGCTCAAGATCATAGAGAGACAAAGCCAGGACACAAACTGGGCAGCTTGACTCCGAGCCCATGTCCTTAATCTCTACCAGTTTGCCTCCCACCTGACATGGGGTTGCTCACACCCCCTCATTATTTATCTCCCATGTTGGCCTCTGCACTCCCCCTCTGGCCCACTCCAGTTCGTCCTCCACAGAGCGACTGAGTGATCACGAAGTGCACATCTTATCATGTCAGTCCCCTGCTTAGAAACCTCAATGGCCCCCATTTCTCTTGGGATAAAGGCCAAGGTCCTTACCCTGCGCCCTTCTCATCTCGGGCCACTCTCCTGTTTGCTCTCTGCTGTCAGCCACTCCGGTCTAGTTCAGGCCCTCAGGTGCTCTGTACCCTGTCCCGCCCTGGGGTCTTTGCACACGCTGTTCCTCTGCTTGGACAGTTCCACGCCATCCTTCCCCTACCCCTACCCCCGTCCTAGGCGACTCCTGTTCATCCTTCAGAACGTAAATGTCTCTTCATGGAGAAACCTCACCTACTACTGTCTGAGAACATCAAGCCCCAGGTGATATCCTTTCACAGCTTGTCATGACTTTTTACGAAAAACAGCACTTATCATGGTCTATGATGATTTATTTGTGGGATTATTTGATTAATATTTGCCTTTATGCTAGACTGTGAGTTCCTTGGGTTAAGGAGCTTCTTTGTCTTGTTAACAGTGTATTCCAAGCACATTGTCTGGTTAATATTAGGTGCTCAATAAATATTTGGAGAATGAGTGAAAAAAAAATTTACTGGATATGTTTATAAGACCAATTGGATTTGAACAAAGAGTCAGCAAACTTGAATTTATATCAGTAGAAATGACCCAATCTAAAGAACACAGAGAAAATATATTTAAAAAATTAAAATGCCACAGTAGTGCATGGGATAATGTCAAAAAGTCTAACATAGGTGACAGAAACAAATGTACATAAGTAGGATAAATGTGAAGAAAACCATACCTTGAGTCACCAGGATCATCATAGTCAAACTGCTGCAAACAAAAGATACAGAGAAAATCTTAAAAGCAGCCGAAGAAAATGTACACATCACACAGAGAGCAACAACAATATGAATTATAGCTGATTAAAACAAAGAAATTGAATCCAGAAGTCAGGGGAGCTCCTCAAAGTCCTGGAAAGAAAACAACAACAAACAAATAAACAAACCTGTCAACCAGTGAAAATATTCTTTAAGAATAAAGATGTAACAAAGACATTTTCAAATAAACAAAAAACTAGAGTTTGTTGCCAGCAGACCTGCACTGCAAGAAGTGCTACGGAAGTTCTTCAGGCTGTACAGAAATACCAGATGGAAAATCGGATCCTCAAGACGGAATGAAAATCACCAGGCATATTAAATATGTAGATTAGCATAACAGGCTTACTTTTCCCTTAATTTTTAAAAATTACATATGATTCTTTTTAATTCCTCTTTTTAAAAAATTGAGACATAATTTACACGTCATGAGAGTCACCATTTTAAAGTATACAATTCAGTGACTTTTAGTGTGTTCGTGAAGTTGTGCTGCCGTGAACACAATTTTAGAATGTTTCTTCACCCCATAAAGCCCCGTACCATCAGCGGTTATTCCCCATTCTCTCCTTGCCCCAGCTGCTGGCAACCACTAATGTACATTCTGTCTCTGTGAACTTGCCTATTCTGAACATTTTGTATAAAAAGAATCATACAATATTTGTCTTTTGTGTCTGGCTTTTTTACTTAGCATACTGTTTTTAAGGTCCATCTATACTGCAGCATGTATCAGTACATCATTCTTTTTATTGCTGAATCATCTTCCATTTTATAGATCACCTCTGTTTATACAGTCAGCAATTGATGGATATTTGGGCTGTTTGCACATTTTGACTATTATGAAAAATACCACTTTGAACATTCACATAAAAGTTTCTGTATAAACATATGTTTTCAGTTCCCTTGGGTATATAACTAGGAGTGGTATTGCTGGGGTATACGGTAACTCTACATTTAACTTTTTAAGAAACTAAAGACCTGTTTTCAAAATTGACTCTGCCATTTTCCATACCTACCAATAATGAATGAGGGTTCCAGTTTCTCTGCATCCTGGTCAACACTTATTACTATCTATCTGCTTGATTTTAACTATTTCAGTGGCTGTGAAGTGGTATTCCACTGTGGTTTTGATTTACTTTTTCCTAATGGCTAATGACATTGAGCATCTTTTCATGTGTTTATTGGATATTTGCATATATTCTTGGGGAAATACCTGTGTATATCTTTTACCAAGTTTTTAATTGAGTTGTCTTTTTATTTTTGGATTGTAAGAGTTCTTTATTTAGTCTGGATACTAGACTCTTATCAGATATATGATTTGCAGTTTTTTTCTCCCATCTGTCAGTTATCTTTTTAGTTTCTTAATAGTATCCTTTGAAGCACAAAGGTTTTTAATTTTGATTGTTTAATTTATATGTGTATGTACATATATATCTGTGTGTATATATATATATATATATATATATATATATATATATATATATGGTATCTTATGTAAAGAATCATTGCCTAATCCAATTGTCACAAATTTACCCCAATTTTTTCTTCTAAGAGTTTTATAGTTTTAGCTCTTCCATTTAGGTCTTTTATCCCTTTTGGGTTAATTTTTGTTATAGGTTTGAGGTAGGTTTTTAGCTTCATTCTGTTGCACATACATATCCAGTTGTCCCAGTGACATTTGTTGAAAAAACTATTCCCTTATTGAGTTGTCTTGGCATCCTTTCTGAAAATCAATTGACTACAAATGTATGGGTTAATTTCTGGACTACAGATCCTATTCCATTGATCTGTATGTCTATCTGTATTCCAGTACCAAACAATCTTGATTACTGTAGCATTTTGAAATCAGGAAGTGTCAGTGCTCCAACTTTAATCTTTTTCAAGCCTATCTTGTCTATTTTGGGCCCCTTCCATTTCCATATGAAATTCACTTTGTCAGTTTCTCTAAAAAAGAGAGCTAAGATATGATAGGGCTTGTGTTGAATCTGTTGCTCAATTTGGGGAATATTGTCATTTTAACAATATTAAGTCTTCCAATCCATGGATACAAGATCTGTTGTATTTAGTTAGGTCTTTGAAAAATTTCCTTCAATAATATTTTGCAGTATTCAGTGTACAAGTCTTGCACCCATTTTGTTAAGCTTATTCCTAATATTCTTTTTCATGCATATTTTTTTAAATTTTTTAATTTAATTTAATTTATTTTTTTATACAGTGGGTCCTTATTAGTCATCAATTTTATACACATCAGTGTACACATGTCAATCCCAATCTCCCAATTCATCACACCACCACCAACTCCCTCTCCACTTTCCCCCCTTGGTGTCCATACGTTTGTTCTCTACATCTGTGTCTCAATTTCTGCCCTGCAAACCGGTTCATCTGTACCATTTTTCTAGGTTCCACATATATGCATTAATATACGATATTTGTTTTTCTCTTTCTGACTTACTTCACTCTCTATGATAGTCTCTAGATCCATCCATGTCTCTACAAATGACCCAATTTTGTTCCTTTTTATGGCTGAGTAATATTCCATTGTATATATGTACCACATCTTCTTTATCCATTCGTCTGTTGATGGGCATTTAGGTCGCTTCCGACCTGGCTATTGTAAATAGTGCTGCAATGAACATTGGGGTGCATGTGTCTTTTTGAATTATGGTTTTCTCAGGGTATATGCCCAGTAGTGGGATTGCTGGGTCATATGGTAATTTTATTTTCAGTTTTTTAAGGAACCTCCATACTGTTCTCCATAGTGGCTGTATCAATTTACCTTCCCACCAACAGTGCAAGAGGGTTCCCTTTTCTCCACACCCTCTCCAGCATTTGTTGTTTGTAGATTTTCTGATGATGCCCATTCTAACTGGTGTGAGGTGATACCTCATTGTAGTTTTGATTTGCATTTCTCTAATAATTAGTGATGTTGAGCAGCTTTTCATGTGCTTCTTGGCCATCTGTATGTCTTCTTTGGAGAAATGTCTATTTAGGTCTTCTGCCCATTTTTAGATTGGGTTGTTTGTTTTTTTAATATTGAGCTGCATGAGCTGTTTATATATTTTGGAGATTAATCCTTTGTCCATTGATTCGTTTGCAAATATTTTCTCCCATTCTGGGGGTTGTCTTTTCACCTTGTTTATGGTTTCCTTTGCTGTGCAAAAGCTTTTAAGTTTCATTAGGTCCCATTTGTTTATTTTTGTTTTTATTTCCATTACTCTAGGAGGTGGATCAAAAAAGATCTTGCTGTGATTTGTGTAAAAGAGTGTTCTTCCTATGTTTTCCTCTAAGAGTTTTATAGTGTCTGATCTTACATTTAGGTCTCTAATCCATTTTGAGTTTATTTTTGTGTATGGTGTTAGGGAGTGTTCTAATTTCATTCTTTTACATGTAGCTGTCCAGTTTTCCCAGCACCACTTATTGAAGAGACTGTCTTTTCTCCATTGTATATCCTTGCCTCCTTTTTCATACATTAGTTGACCATAGGTGAGTGGGTTTATCTCTGGGCTTTCTATCTTGTTCCATTGATCTGTGTTTCTGTTTTTGTGCCAGTACCATATTGTCTTGATTACTGTAGCTTTGTAGTATAGTCTGAAGTCAGGGAGGCTGATTCCTCCAGCTCCGTTGTTTTCCCTCAAGACTGCTTTGGCTATTCGGGGTCTTTTGTGTCTCCATACAAATTTTAAGATTTTTTTGTTCTAGTTCCATAAAAAATTCCATTGGTAATTTGATAGGGATTGCATTGAATCTGTAGATTGATTTAAGTAGTATAGTCATTTTCACAATATTGATTCTTCCAATCCAAGAACATAGTATATCTCTCCATCTGTTGGTATCATTTTTAATTTCTTTCATCAGTGTCTTATAGTTTTCTGCATACAGGTCTTTTGTCTCCCTAGGTAGGTTTATTCCTAGGTATTTTATTCTTTTTGTTGCAGTGGTAAATGGTAGTGTTTCCTTAGTTTCTCTTTAAGGTTTTTTGTCATTAGTGTATAGGAATGCAAGAGATTTCTGTGCATTAATTTTGTATCCTGAAACTTTACCAAATTCACTGATTAGCTCTAGTAGTTTTCTGGTAGCATCTTTAGGATTCTCTATGTATAGTATCATGTCATCTGCAAACAGTGACAGTTTTACTTCTTCTTTTCCAATTTGTATTACTTTTATTTCTTTCTTCTCTGATTGCCATGGCTAGGACTTTCAAAACTATGTTGAATAATAGTGGTGAGAGTGGACATCCTTGTCTTGTTCCTGATCTTAGAGGAAATGCTTTCAGTTTTTCACCATTGAGAATGATGTTTGCTGTGCGTTTGTAATATATGGCCATTATTATGTTGAGATAGGTTCCCTCTATGCCCACTTTCTGGAGAGTTTTTATCATAAATGGGCATTGAATTTTGTCAAAAGCTTTTTCTGCATCTATTGAGATGATCATATGGTTTTTATTCTTCAATTTGTTAATATGGTTTATCACATTGATTGATTTATGTATGCTGAAGAATCCTTGCATCCCTGGGATAAATCCCACCTGTTCATGGTGTATGATCCTTTTAATGTGTTGTTGGATTCTGTTTGCTAGCATTTTGTTGAGGATTTTTGCATCTATATTCATCAGTGATACTGGCCTGTAATTTTCTTTTTTTGTAGTATCTTTGTCTGGTTTTGGTATCAGAGTGATGGTGGCCTCATAGAATGAGTTTGGGAGTGTTCCTCCCTCCACAATCTTTTGGAAGAGTTTGACAAGGATGGGTGTTAGCTCTTCTCTAAATGTTTTATAGAATTCGCCTGTGAAGCCATCTGGTCCTGGACTTTTGTTTGTTGGAAGATTTTTAATCACAGTTTCAATTTCATTACTTGTGATTGGTCTGTTCATATTTTCTATTTCTTCCTGGTTCAGTCTTGGAAGATAACACCTTTCTAAGAATTTGTCCATTTCTTCCAGGTTGTCCATTTTATTGGCATAGAGTTGCTTGTAGTTGTCTCTTAGGATGTTATGTATTTCTGCGGTGTCTGTTGTAACTTCTTTTTCATTTCTAATTTTATTGATTTGAGTCCTCTCCCTCTTTTTCTTGATGAGTCTGGCTAATGGTTTATCAATTTTGTTTATCTTCTCAAAGAACCAGCTTTTAGTTTTATTGATCTTTGCTATTGTTTTCTTTGTTTCTATTTCATTTATTTCTGCTCTGATCTTTATGATTTCTTTCCTTCTGCTAACTTTGGGTTTTGTTTGTTCTTCTTTCTCTAGTTCCTTTAGGTGTAAGGTTAGATTGTTTATTTGAGATTTTTCTTGTTTCTTGAGATAGGCTTGTATAGCTATAAACATCCCTCTTAACTGCTTTTGCTGCATCCCATAGGTTTCGGATCGTCGTGTTTTCGTTGTCATTTGTCTCTAGGTATTTTTTGATTTCCTCTTTGATTTCTTCAGTGATCTCTTGGTTATTTAGTAACGTATAGTTTAGCCTCCATGCATTTGTGTTGTTTACGTTTTTCTCCCTGTAATTCATTTCTAATCTCATAGTGTTGTGGTCAGAAAAGATGCTTGATATGATTTTAATTTTCTTAAATTTACTGTGGCTTGATTTGTGACCCAAGATGTGATCTATCCTGGAGAATGTTCCGTGCTCACTTGAGGAGAAGGTGTAATCTGCTGTTTTTGGATGGAATGTCCTATAAATATCAATTAAATCTATCTGGTCTATTGTGTCATTTAAAGCTTGTGTTTCCTTATTAATTTTCTGTTTGGATCATCTGTCCATTGGTGTAAGTGAGGTGTTAAAGTCCCCCACTATTATTGTGTTACTGTCGATTTCCTCTTTCATAGCTGTTAGCAATTGCCTTATGTATTGAGGTGCTCCTATGTTGGGTGCATATATATTTATAATTGTTATATCTTCTTCTTGGATTGATCCCTTGATCATTATGTAGTGTCCTTCCTTGTCTCTTGTAACAGTCTTTATTTTAAAGTCTATTTTATCTGTTATGAGTATTGCTACTCCAGCTTTCTTTTGATTTCCATTTGCATGGAATATCTTTTTCCATCCCATCACTTTCAGTCTGTATGTGTCCCTAGGTCTGAAGTGGGTCTCTTGTAGACAGCATATATATGGGTCTTGTTTTTGTATCCATTCAGCAAGCCTGTGTCTTTTGGTTGGAGCATTTAATCCATTCACGTTTAAGGTAATTATCTATATGTATGTTCCTATGACCATTTTCTGAATTGTTTTGGGTTTGTTTTTGTAGGTCCTTTTCTTCTCTTGTGTTTCCCACTTAGAGAAGTTCCTTTAGCATTTGTTGTAGAGCTGGTTTGGTGGTGCTGAATTCTCTTAGCTTTTGCTTGTCTGTAAAGCTTTTGATTTCTCCATCGAATCTGAATGAGATCCTTGCTGGCTAATCTTGGTTGTAGGTTCTTCCCTTTCATCACTTTAAGTATATCATGCCGCTACCTTCTGGCTTGTAGAGTTCCTGCTGAGAAATCAGCTGTTAACCTTATGGGAGTTCCCTTGTATGTTATTTGTCATTTTTCCCTTGCTGCTTTCAATAACTTTTCTTTGTCTTTAGTTTTTACCAATTTGATTACTATGTGTCTGGGCATGTTTCTCCTTGGGTTTATCCTGTATGGGACTCTCTGCACTTCCTGGACTTAGGTGGTTATTCCCTTTTCCATGTTAGGGAAGTTTTCGACTATAATCTCTTCAAATATTTTCTCGGGTCCTTTCTCTCTCTCTTCTTCTCCCGGGACCCCTATAATGGGAATGTTGTTGCGTTTAATGTTGTCCCAGAGATCTCTTAGGCTGTCTTCATTTCTTTTCATTCTTTTTTCTTTATTTTGTTCCGCAGCAGTGAATTCCACCATTCTGTCTTCCAGGTCACTTATTCGTTCTTCTGCCTCAGTTTTTCGACTATTGATTCCTTCTAGTGTATTTTTCATTTCAGTTATTGTATTGTTCATCTCTGTTTGTTTGTTCTTGAATTCTTCTAGGTCTTTGTTAAACATTTCTTGCATCTTCTCGATCTTTGCCTCCATTCTTATTCCGAAGTCCTGGATCATCTTCACTATCATTATTCTGAATTATTTTTCTGGAAGGTTGCCTATCTCCACTTCATTTAGTTGTTTTTCTGGGGTTTTATCTTGTTCCTTCATCTGGTACATAGCCCTCTGCCTTTTCACCTTGTCTATCTTTCTGTGAATGTGGTTTTTGTTCCACAGGCTGCAGGATTGTAGTTCTTCTTGCTTCTGCTCTCTGCCCTCTGGTGGATGAGGCTATCTAAGAGGCTTGTTCACATTTCCTGATGGGAGGGACTGGTGGCGGGTAGAGCTGTCTGTTGCTCTGGTGGGCAGAGCTCAGTAAAACTTTAATCTGCTTGACTGCTGATGGGTGGGGCTGGGTTCCCTCCCTGTTGGTTGTTTGGCCTAAGCCAACCCAACACTGGAGACTACCTGGGCTCTTTGGTGGGGCTAATGGTGGACTCTGGGAGGGCTCATGCTCAGGAGTACTTCTCGGAACTTCTGCTGCCAGTGTCCTTGTCCCCAGTGTGAGCCACAGCCACTGCCCACCTCTGCAGGAGACCCTCCAACACTAACAGGTAGGTCTGGTTCAGTCTCCCTTGGGGTCACTGCTCCTTCCCCTGGGTCCTGATGTGGGCACTTCTTTGTGTGTGCCCTCCAAGAGTGGAGTCTCTGTTTCCCCTAGTCCTGTCAAAGTCCTGCAGTGAAATCCCACTAGCCTTCAAAGTCTGATTCTCTAGGAATTCCTCCTCCCGTTGCCGGACCCCCGGGTTGGGAACCTGACGTGGGGCTCAGAACCTTCACTCCAGTGGGTGGACTTCTGTGGTATAAGTGTTCTCCAGTCTGTGAGTCACCCACCCAGCAGTTATGGGATTTGAGTTTACTGTGATTGTGCCCTCCTACCATCTCATTGTGGCTTTTCCTTTGTCTTTGGATGTGGGGTATCTTTTTTGGTGAGTTCCAGTGTCTTCCTGTCGATGACTGTCCAGCAGCTAGTTGTGATTCTGGTGTTCTTGCAAGAGGGAGTGAGAGCATGTCCTTCTACTCCGCCATCTTGGTTCCTAATATTTTTCATGCAATTTTAAGTGGCATTGTTTCTTAATTTCTTTTTGGATTATTTATTTCAAGTATTTAGAAATATACTTTTAAATTATTAATTGTTATCTTAAAACTTTGTAGAGCTCACTTATTAACTGATTTACAGTGTTGTTCAGTCTTTGATTTTTTTTGTTGTTGTTGACCTTTTGCCTAGTTGTCCTATCCATATTTAAAGCAGGATATTGAAGTCTCCAATTATTATAGTTGAATTGTCCATTTCTCATTCAATTCTGTCAATTTTTGCCTCATATACTTTTGAGGCTCTATTGTTAGGCATACAAATAATTGTTATATTTTATTTGTAGACTGACTATGTTATCAGGACATTATAAAATGTCCTTCTTTGTCTCTATACCATATGTAGGTTAAATAAAACTGAAAAGTATAACACAAAGAATGGAAATGTAAGGTTCTTACACTTTTTTTGGAAGGGATACAATATTAATTCTAAATAAAATAAAAAGTTAAAGTATGTGTATGGAAATCCTTAGAGAAACCACCAAAAAAGATAGTGGATAAATTAAAATGGATTTCTAAAATAATTCAATGAAGTCACAAGAAACATGAAAGGAGAAGAAAACCAAAAAATAGATAGGATGAACATAAGTAGTGAAAATGGAAGCCTCAAATCTGACCATCTTAATAGTTACATTAAATATAAAATGATTAAACACTCAATTAAAAGGAGGAGGTTTTCAGAATGAATAAAATTCAATACCCAACTAAACCAACAATGGAGATACCTCTTTGTGTGAACTTATTACAGAGGAGATGCTTATTATCTATCATGGTGAGAATAACTAACAGAAGATTAGGATTCTGTTGGTAAGAGATGTGTATTATCTCTGTAAAATTATGCTCTTGTGTTACAGTTACATTACTATACACATATTACTCCATATGGCTGTATACATACAATGGTATATACTATACTTTATGATTTAAGGGTGTTCAAAGGTAATTTTGATTTTAATGTATTTTGTTTTCTATGGAAAGTGTGCCCCTCATGAGTTGTCACTCAACTTTGCTTAGCTCACCTCTCTTGTGTGAACATCTACCCAGTGCTGGAAAGCTTATTGCCATATTTGAAGTTTTCCAATCACATGTCACTTGGGCATTTCCTCTAGAACCTTTATCTTAAGGCTCCCCATACCCCATCCATCAGGCTAAAGAGAATTATTTTCCCCAATCAAGAATATGACTGGACATAAGTTTCTCTTCTATTGATTTTTTTCTCCATTTGTACAGTTATTTTCCCAAATAAAGGTCCTTCTGCAATGAACCTAGATTTTCTAAATGTTCTGTTTGACTGTATACATTCTTCTTGCTAATCTTTCAAACTAACTTAATTTCCATAAGTACATATATATTATATCCTGGCTTTCCCTACAACCTTAGGTGTCCCTTCAAGTACTTTTGCTGAATAAAATTAGGTTATTTCTTATCTCAGTAATTCATGGTTTTCATTCCTATCACCATTGGTTATTTTATATATTTTAAATAAACTTTAAAATTTCAGAATAGTTTTAGATTTACCGAAAAACAGTGAAGATAGTACAGAGAGTTTTCATATATACCATACCTAGGTTTTCCTGTTATTAACGTCTTACCTTTGTGTGCTACATTTGTCACAGTTAATGAGATAATATAGATAAATTAATATTAACAGAAGTCCGTAGTTAACCAGATTTCTTTAATTTTCACTTAGTGTCCTTTTTCTGTTCCCGAATTCCATACTACATTATAATTATTAATCATGTCTCCTTAGGCTCCTCTTAGCTGTGACAGTTTCCCAGACTTTCCTTGTTTTTGATGATCTTGACAGTTCTGAGGGTACTGATCAGATACTTGGGAGAATGACCCTTAATTGGTACTGTCCTCATGATCTGACTCGGGTATGGTTTTTTGAGACGAAGACCACAGTGTTAAAGTACCACTCTCAACACGTCCTATCATATGTACATACGATCAGTATGACCTATAATGTTGATGTTAACCTTGACACCTGGCTCATGATCATGTTGTCTTTGGAAAGAAGTCACTGTGCATAGCCCACACTTAAGGAGTGGGGAGTTCTCCTCTACTGCCTTAAGGATTAATTAGCTATATAGATACTATCTGGTACTCTTCTGCATGGGAGATTTTTATCTCCTCCTTGTTTATTCAATCATTTAT
Organism: Balaenoptera acutorostrata; assembly: GCF_949987535.1. NCBI lineage: Eukaryota > Metazoa > Chordata > Mammalia > Artiodactyla > Balaenopteridae > Balaenoptera > Balaenoptera acutorostrata. The sequence goes on along the minus strand of NC_080084.1, from coordinate 9,101,072 downwards.
TTATATCAGTATGAACTCATGGATATATTTATTTTACACTTTTGGTGATAATCCAATTCTACTCTATTAATTTTGTTGCTTAAATTGTTCTAGGTTTTACCAGGGGGAATTCTTGTAGTTAGCTCCTGTGTCTCTTTGATATACTCCCATTATTCTGGAGGTTCTGTTGTTTGTTTTGCTTTGTTTTGTTTGCACTTCCTTACTTTCTGGCACAAGTTACTTGAAATTCATCTTGTAAATTTCCTTCCTCAGTCCTAGAATTAGCCATTTCTGGAAGGCATCCTGGTTTCACCCACCTTTTTTCTTGAGAATGATATTAGAAACCAAGATCTGGGCACTAGGTTTTTTGCTTACTTTGAAAGAATTGTTTCTGTTTTATTCTATCTGGACAAATTCTTTCTCTTCAAGTTTTTTTTTTTTTTTTTTTTTTTTTAAGTTCCGTCTATGTCCTTTAGTTCATCATTTCTCTACTGGAAGAATCTCCAAAATGGTCCTTCTCTTTAATCTATTTCCCATTTGGCAACCAGAGAGGTTTTCATAAAATACAAATCCCATTATGCCATTACCCTGCTTTAAAAACCTTCACAAGCTCAGTATTGCCCTCAGGAGAAAGTTTAAACTTAATATTGTTGGAAAGGATTTTGGGATCTTGTTCTTATTTTTCTCTCCAACTTCACCTCTAAAACCTCTCAACCTTGGTTTACACTTCATCCATACGGAAATAATTTTCATTCCTTGTGAGCCTTTGCACAGTTTTATTCCTGGAACACTGCCCTTACTACTGTCTTTTTGCCAACACACACACACACACACACACACACACACACACACACACACTTCACTGGGTAGATACCTACTGAATTTTCAGATCTCGCCTTAGATGAACATCTTCTAGGAAGCTGTCACAAGAATGCTTCCAGGCTGGGCGTCCTTCCTCAGCTCCCCATAGGACCCTGCACTATGGTTTCACTTCACAACACTCCTCACGATGGTTGGCAATCACCTTTGCACATGTCTCTTTCCTCTAGGCTGAGAGCTATGTGGTGGCAGAGACTTTGTACCTAGTTTCATCACTGCAGTGTTAACACGTAACCCAGTGTTAACTGGCACTTGACATGCACTAAAGCAGTATTTGTTTAGTGAGTCGGTAAGTGCTCCCTGGGGTATTCCCCATTATGCTTGTCTCATGGATATAAAGGGCCCTGACATACTTCCAAAAGAATATGGTTTTCCAAGTGTTATTATAAATTGATTTTTACAGGCAGAGACTCCCTTGGTATGTGAACAGGTAATGTCACCCATCTATCGTCACTCATAATAAGGCAGCATTCCTGGCCTCTTTTGTTTTTTTCATTTCTAAATGAACACAGAAGGCAGAGTGCAGCTTCTGAACTGCTTGAGCCTAGTCCTAATGTAGCGTGTGGCAGGTGCTTGGTTAAACAGACTGGGAAACCAGCCACAGAGAAATGGACAGGGATTCTAGAGCTGCCAGGAAATGTATACCTGTGCCTCGCGGCTCAGGATAGAGTGTGATCTCAAAGGCATTTCCAAACAAGTTCCAAAACGTCCCCCCAGACAGCGACACACTCACCAAGACTCTAACAGGAGAACAAGTAGATAAGTTTTGACTTTGCTCATCCACACCTTTATTTTATCCAGAGAAAACTTTGGTGTCTTTCAAATATCTTTCCTTGGGAAACTAAGTCAGTCATCTTACTTTCATGAAATACGGCCCGGATGTGAGGTTTCAGACCAACCAGAATGGAAATCGATCTTTACTCCTTCCAAACATCAATTCTCTTCCTCTAAATCTGATAGTGTAGAGACGTCGCCTCCAATCCTCCTTCCTTAGATAAGGAAATGGAGAGAATATTAATAGCCCTCCTCTCACAGATAGCTTTTACAGGAGAGAGGCTAAAACTACCACAGCATTGCCAGATTTTTCTCCTGAAGGAAGGACATGCTCGTGTATCAGGTTTAGAAGGAAAGTCTTTTATTTTCGTATTGAATGGAGTGAGCTGGAAATATTTGTCCTAAAAAGATGACCCTTTTTGGCCAAGTGAGGGAAGTAGGAAAGCTGAATACACTGAAGTATTGATATGTGTTTTCTCTAGTCTTCTGGAAGCCACATTGATTGCGTGTATGTACTACCTCTCAGCCATACTAATGAGGATGACTAAATGTTTAGTATTTTTCCTACTCTGTCTTTGCTATCCCAGGGTAATTATTTTTGAATACCCTATATTATTTAATGCTCACCCACCATAACAGTAGGCTATATGGTGCAGGTATGATTTTTTAATGGCCCCTTGGTTTGCCAGATAAAATATAAGATGATCAGATAAATTTGAATTCCAGATAAACAACAAATAATTTTTAGTATAAGTATGCAATGAGTATGCAGTATTTGGGACATACTGATCCTAAAAAATTATTTGTTGTTTATCCAAAATTCAAATTTAACCAAGCATCCTATATTTTCATTTGCTAAATTTGGTAAACTTAATGTCATGCCTAATTCTTCAGGCCAAAATATCTTTAAAAGTTTGAATTTCAGTGAAATAAAGAGAAAAAGACATCTTAGAAGAAGAAAATGGTTTCGCTGCCATTTGGCAACATCAGCTTTGGTTGTCAGGGATCCTCAAATTTGCAAAGTGATTAAAAAAAAAAGACTAAAAGTCACCAACACTTTTTTTTAAATAATTCATTTCTGTGCACATTATTGAGACATTTAAAGTATGTAAACATTTCTGAGCTTTTACTTTTCCTGTTCCTCTAACAAGATTTGAAAGTTACCTGAGCAAAATAAATGTAAACATAAGTGGGTATAAGGGAAAGACAGAGGACAGGGGAGGGGAGTGACTCGTGTTAGCTTGAAATTTTTTCTTTTTTTTAGAACTCCTTTCTCACTTGAGTCCTTCCCTGCATCTTTCTCTTGTATAATAATGTGTGTATATATATATATGCACACAAACATATGCATAATATTACATATATATTTATATAATATATACACTACATATATTTATAAATATATGCAAAAATAAACAATACATTTATATATATTTGTACATTGTTACATATGTATTATTACATATATATTTATTTATGATAAAGATCTTTTGCTTGTTTGAGACAAGCATCTGCCTTCAAAACTATGAGGATTAGACCCAGGCAAGCAGGAACTCAGATACTATTTTTCCGTGATTTCATCTGTGTGTGTGTGTTCTTGCCTTGTCTCACTCTTCCCCTCCCTCTTTTTATTTTCCGTATAAATGTTATTTAGGAAAATCCAGCCTTATCTTGGCTGAACCTCAGAGAAACAGCGTTTTGTCTTTCCATTCCACCTCTGTGGAGGATTGTTAGAAAAATCCTATGACTGAGAATGGTGGAAGTTCTGAAGCTTAAGAGTTACTCCCCGACCTTGATCCCTGTGTGAGTGTGGGAATTCCCTTGTGGGCATGGGGTCCCCGTGTGGGCGTGGGAATCCCAGTGTGGACCTGGGGGCCTTATGGAGGGCTGGGGATTCAGAGCCTGCCTGGGTATATTAGCCCCAACTGGGCCTCCCCAGCTCCCAAACTATCTCCACGCTCATTCAAAACCCTGTAGAAAACTTTACCAGAATAGAATTTTCATATCCCCAATTTTCACATCTATGTCTGAGCAGTCATGGATGAGAAATACAGTTAAAGAGAAGAGTCAGGCTGAAGGCGTGGATCCTTTTAAAGAGTGGCCGGCCAGTATTTCTCCATGACCCTGTGTGTGGCTTGCGACCTTACTATCTCTGGGCTTTTTGCTCAGCTAAGAAGCAGCAGTCATAGGCCTGGGGGTTTGGGTGCAGGAGGGGGCACCCTGCCATCACCAGCATAGAGTCACTGCAGGCATAGACTGAGCTTCCTGTGACGGAGGGTAATTATTCATTGCTACGTAATGACTTCATGCTTCCGTATCAGACTGATGAAAACCACGTAATAGACTAAACTCAAAAGCTTTTCTGTTGCACTTCATATTTATAATGTGCTTTCTATTCATGAGCATCTCTTTATTCTTCCAGATACAACCTTGTATACTGACTCAGAGTTCCCCCGTTTAATAGAAATCCGAACGGCGTGTATGTTCGTTGCTGACCTTGTTTATGTCCCATTTCCCCCAAAGCACCAGAAGCTTTTCCTGGGGCCTTTCACACCCAGGCACAGTCTGAAAACTGCAAAATTGAGAAGTGGGTGAAGTTTGACCCAAACGCTCGCCCTTGTTTCTTGGGATGCCTTTCCTGCCCTCTCAGGGCCTCTCCCGCAGCGCCCCTCTTGCTGGTCCGAGGCCTCTATCTCTCCATCCTTAATTGTTCCTCACAACACAAATATTCTCCTGTCTGATAAGCACTCATTTACACTGGAGAGGGGACTTCAGTGGAGCTCCTCCTAAGCAGAGGAGCCTTTTAACCCTCACATCAGCTGTGCAATGGAAGACTCCATCCCTCATTAAATGACTGTGAAGTAAAGACAGATTGAAGATTTGGTGGTGGTGGCCTGAATGTCTTCCCAACATCCCCAAATTCCAGCATCCTGGCACACCCTGCTCCATTCCCTGACCTCCAGGGATTGGTACCTAGTGTCCTGGTGAGTCTGGAAAACAAGGACCTTTCCATCCAACAGTCACATGAGTGGTTCAGGGGTTCTTTTTTTTTTATAAAGTACCTGTTCAAGTCTTTTTTTTTTTTTTTTGAAAGGAGGTTCTTTTTTTAAAATTTATTTTATTTATTTATTTTTGGCTGCTTTGGGTCATCGTTTCCGCACGTGGGCTTTCTCTAGTTGCAGTGAGCGGGGGCTACTCTTCGTTGTGGTGCGCGGGTTCTCATTGCAGTGGCTTCTCTTGTTGCAGAGCACGGGCTCTAGGCACGCGGGCTCCGTAGTTGTGGCTTGCGGGCTCAGTAGCTGTGGCGCACGGGCTTAGTTGCTCCACGGCATGTGGGATCTTCCCGGACCAGGGCTCAAACCCGTGTCCCCTGCATTGGCAGGCGGATTCTCAACCACTGCGCCAACAGGGAAGTCCCTCGGGGGTTCTTAAAAGCAGACATTTGTCCAGGACTTCATCACGATAGGAATTGTCTCGCGGCTATTTCTGTACACAGCTTCTATTACTGCAGAGGACCCACCTAATAACTATTTTAATATGGCATTGGAGGGATTTCTGTTTCTAAAGTTTAATTTTAATAATTCTCTGAGTCCCATTAATCTCTCTCTTTTGGGAGAGACAGGGAGTGACGGGTGCCGAATCATAAGGAACTACATGTTGACCTCTTGTTTTAAGTCACTTTATCCGGATCTTGGTGGATTCAGACTTGAAGGGAGGAATCACACAGTTACTGGGGCGTCAGCCTCTTCAAGTCTGAGTCAGCCTCCTTGCCATTAATTCTGATTTGGCACTAAGCAATTCCCATGATAACTGCTGCCTTTTCTTGCCTCTCCAAAAGGGCCTCCATTCTGAGAATAATCTGAAAATAATTTCATGTTATTTTATTTTGGTCGTATGACTGTAGTGTTCCTTCTGACCCCGTCTCCAACACCTGCAGTTTGGCTGAGAAATGTCACTTCGAGACAGAGGAGACATTTCAAGTGTTCTGTGTACCCTCCTGGGAATCGCAGAGTTGTGTCTTATCTATTTCAGTCTATTTCATTACTTTTTTATATTTGAGATTCAGACTGTCTTCCTCTCTTTGGAACTTTTGAAGGTGGTTATTTTTCAGGAACTATACACTTGAGCCTCGGCTAAAGAAGCAATTACTTTTTCAGGATACCTGGCTCTGCATTTGGCAGCTCTCACATCAGGAGAAAGCATAGGGACTCCCTCTGGAGGGAGGTGTTTTTTTTTTAAAAATGAAAGGTTTTCATTAAAAAGAAAACTTGACAATTGTGTCTTAGGAACTCAGTGAAATTAAAATTGATCTTAGGGCCGCAATCCCTCATAAAACATTCCTCAATGCCCCAAATATACGTGTTAGACTGAGACTTGATTGTCTGTGACAAAAACTCTCCCCAAGGCATTGATCCATCATCAGTGCTTTCTGGTAGGTACTCAAAGCGCCACTATTTAATTACAAGCTCCCCTAGACTATGCCACTGGTGACTGCCACCTGTTTATAGCTTATAGTTCCAGAAGCTTTGGCAGGCATAGCAAATTATCCTTCTCTTCTAAGTTGTTGTTTGTTTTCCTGAAAGAAGAATAGAAGGCAGCCGAAGAAATGTGAAGGCATTTAAAGCTGACCTTCGAAACACCAAAGACAGCAAAAAAACCAAAAACATTGTGAGGCCTTTCTGATTGTGTTTGTCAGAATAAATTGAGCACTGTCTTAAAAAAAAAAAAGGAAGCGGACGTGCAGGACTTGAAGCCACTGTTTGGCTTTATGTCAGAGATCCTGGTTTTTCCCAGAGTGAAAGCTTTTGTGTACCATACTTCAACCCCGGCTGCGTGGCCAAGTCTGTTTTTCAACTGCAATCAGTTCTGTGGGTGCAAGCCTGTTTCTCAAGAAGAAAAGGCCTACAAGATGTGTAAGTGTATGTGTTTACACCCTCAGATGTCTACTAAGAAATGTTCTCATGTCCATTACATGAAAAGGCGATGACATATTGAAAAGTGCCAGGGACTAGTCACAGGTTCTTTTGGAAATGTCCTTAATTTTGATTGCTGGACTTCCTCCCAGTTCTGCACGGCTTCTCTTATAACATTGGCTAAGAAACTTACTCCGATATCTGGAACCTTTAGAAAAGGACCCGGGTCGCTGACATTTATTCTGGCAGGTGGTGATGGAGGTCCCCAGAAGATGTCAGAACTCAGCCATTCCTGCTCTCAAACTTTACTAATTAGATTACAGTTTCTTTGACTTAGTAAGCTCCTCTTTTTATTTTATTTTATTTTTAACTTTTTAACTTTTTTTTTTAATTGAAATATAGTTGATTTATAATCTTGTGTTAGTTTCAGGTGTACAGGGGAGTGATTCGGTTACCCATACGTGTATCTAGCTGTACCCTTTAAGCTCTCCTTTTTAAATGTTGCTTTTCAGAACACATGCACAAAGGCCATGTCTGTTAGCCATTTACCCACAGTAGTGAATATTTTCATGGCCGTGACACCAAAGTTAGTGAGGGGAATCACTGAAGAGGCAGAAGAAGTTTTCGAATTAGTAAGTGATAGAACAAGGGGGCAAACCGAAGACTTCCAAATTAAAGTCTGGGGGCTGTTTCTGGAACATTGTAGCCACTCTTTCAGTGGGAATCATTTTATTTTTTAAATCGTTGTATATTTTTATTTATTTATTTATTTATTTTTATTTTTATTTTTGGCTGTGCCGTGAGGCATGCGGGATCCTAGTTCCCCAACCAGGAATCGAACCTGTGCCCCCTGCAGTGGAAGCTCAGAATCCGAACCACTGGAACTCCAGGGAAGTCCGGGGAATCACTTTAAATGAATATTTAGTGTACGACTACCTAGTCTACTACCAGGGAAGGGGATTTTGATTGCTTGGCCAGGGGATGGGGTATCTTGGAACACATGTACTCCTGGGCGCTGGGCTGCAGTGTGTGTGAGTGTGTCTGCGTGTGGTGGGCTGGGGTGTCCTTTAGAGAGAAGGAAGTCGCAGAGAGATGAGGAGGAAGCAGGGGACTGTCTGGGGAAGGAAACGGAGGCAGAAGTAAAACGGAAGGAAGCAGTGACCAAACTTCCCCGAGTTCTTCTCACCACTGTGTTTAGGTCTCTGGAGAAAGTAACGATCAAGATTTACTGAACATCATTTCCCAAGCCACCTTTTATTTGTCAGTGCCTTGGCTAAGTGGACCTCTCAGAAATCATACGAATGGAAATGCTTTGTACAGGTTTGGGAGAGAAAACCTAGGAACACTATCCGTTCATCAGATTTGGGAGAATTTCGTTCTCTGTGCTAGTAGGCGAGCAGTTTACACAAGGGCCGCTGGGAAATTGCTGCTCTTCCCTTTGAAAAGATCATCTACCATCTAAAAGGGCAGACAGAATAGAGCCATATGACTAGCCTCTAGATAGATCTCCATGAAACTCCTACAAATGTGTACAAATTAATATACTGCAAATGATCGCAGGGTGCTGAAGGGATGTGGGTAATGGAATCCTGCCTCTGTGTCTTTTCTCTGTGTGGATGGCTCCATCCTTAGATGCTTTTACACACAAGTGGATTGTGGGAGATTATTGATGTTTGAATAGTTTTTTGTAAAGTGATCAGAGGTATTATGAATGCAAAGAAGGTAACTGAGCTTAACTGAGATTACTGATGTTTGAATAGTTTTTTGTAAAGTGATCAGAGGTATTATGAATGCAAAGAAGGTAACTGAGCTTAAGAAAACCATATTGAATGATGCACCCAGAAAGGAAATTTTACCTGCAAACAATTCACATTTCCTGCCCAACTCCCCGTGTATAGAACCAGAGCTTCTGGAGTCTCTTCATTACGTGTAGAATAACTGCTTGATGCATGACATTACTGCCTTGACTTACTTTTACATTTCTGGGTGAAATTAAGGATGTGGAAATAATCTTTCTCTAGAACTGGTGGTGTAAGGAGTGTTTCTGAGCTGTGAAGGATAATTTCTTAGAGGTGACAGCAAAGAGAAAATATTTTTCCCCAGCTATTTAAGGGAACAAACCTGGGATAAACACGAATTCATTTGCACTGTGCTTAGATGCTTTTTTGTTTGTCTAAACAAATAGGGTCTTTTTCATGCACCTCTAGCTGCTGGGCCAAAAAAAAAGAAACTTTATTGAGTCCAATGACATTTAAAGCTTAGTTGTATCTGATATTTAAACAAACCTTTTAGGTAATGTCCATCTACGGGGTACTTACTCACCCCTCTTCTTTCGCCCCTGCCCATAGCAAGAAATCATCCTAGTCCAAGAGTTTCATAGATTTTTTTTGGCAAGCCATGCTATTTTCTCTCCTGCTTATTACCAATTGACAATGTAAAAACAATGCTATCACAGAAATAAGAAAATAATAAAAGAGAACATTTTTTTAACTTTACTTATTTTTGGAAAAAAAAGTATATGTCATTGACAGGTTGTGCATCGGTAAGGTATTAAGGAGTGAAATAAGAAGAATAAAATTTTTAAAAAGAAAAATCAAACTCTTAAAGGTAAGAAAATGACTTTGTGGACATATGCACAGGTACACTGACACAACATGTGTGTGTTAACAGTGACTGGGGTTAGTGGGGCTGCTGTAGCTCTGGGATGGCTCAGGTCCTGATACATATCTCAGTGTAGCCCCATTTTCCCTCTACACTGCCAACTATTCCTCACTTTTTAAGCCCTTTTTCTTCTGATAATTTACCCCCTCCCACAATTATTTAAATACTCAGAAACAAAGTTTCCCCTTATTAACTTTTACTAGCCCAATTCATTTATCCCCTCACTCAGTATCTTTGCACAGCCTGTTATGGGCAAAGCGCTGTCATGGGCACTCCAGGAAGTACAAAGATCATTTACACTCAGATCTTAACCTGTACCTACTCTTCAGGATTTATAGAACGTGAATCTGTATGTGTAGAATACTACAGGGGTTGGGCCCGAGACTAATAATAGACATCACTGTGTCTGAATATTGGTCCCTTCCTATTTGGTGGTGTGAGCTTGGACAAGTAACTGAGCCTCTTTGAACCTCAGTTTCTTCATCTGTAAAATGGAACTGATACCGATTACACTCTACATAAGAGATGTATTAGGTTTAGAGAAAATCTATTTCAAGGGACCCATGTTAGGCCTGACAGAGAATATGATGTTCTCAATGAATGTGAGCTGTTGTTTTGCTGATTATGGATGTACCTATGAAAGGCAGCATAGGCATTTGAAGTACAAATAAATGTGCTGGGGATTTTGGAGCACACGTAGCATATACAGTTGTCCTTGGGAATCTGGGGAAGATTGGTTCCAGAAACCCCCCCCCCCATACCAAAATCCACAAATGCTCAAGTCCCTTATATTGTATAAAGTGGCATATAGTATAGTCAGCCCTCTGCGTTCTTGGGCTCTGTGTCCGCGAATTCAACCACTCTCAGATACAGTGGACCGACTATACTTCTGTTTGGAGAAGGAAGAAAAACTTTGTGTAGAATGTGGAATTTGGTCCAGACAAGAGAGAGTTTTCATGAATGCCGCTGACGGATGGACATCCCAGGTGGAGGAAGCCACGTGAGTGATGTGAAACTTTTCACATGGAGCAGCAAATCGTTAAGTAGGAAATGAAAATAAGTTTTTTTAAATTTTGTTTGTTTGTTTGTTTGTTTTTTGTTTTGCCAGGAAGTAGAATTCCAATAGAAAAGGAAGACTGAAAGTAAGGCTTTCTCAAGTAGACATTATAATATGCTTCCACACGATCTGTCATAGAAATACAATCTGTTTTTCCATTGTGTGATGGATCTTTATCACTAGGTATTTAGATTCGAAGTAGTAGTGATTCTGTATTGCATAGATCTGTGTTGGCATTTTCCCTCGTGGTTACTCCTTGTTTTCATTCTAAGTTACAAATAACCCAGAAGCAATGTTGACATCCTTGTAGTTTATTAGTGACATTTTCAAATTTCCATCTCTCTGCTCCAAATTAGAGATCATGTTCCTCTGAGGCTCATGCCACCCAGCTACCAACTTCTAGACCTTCAGCCCTCCAGTAATTCCTCCTTTCCATCCAAAATTTCATGCCCAGACCACAGCTTTCTAAGCTCAAAACAGTTTCTTAATTTCACTATAACTATTCACCATGCGGTCTCGTAATATAATAGATGAGAGGGCTGAGTCCTCTTAGTTCTATCATTTATTAGCAGTATGACCTTGGATAATTTACCTAGCCTCTTTGATAGTCATAGTGCAGACTTCATAGTTATTATGAAATGAAATAATGTATGTGAAATGCTTCACACAATAGTTGGCGCATAATAAACCTTCCAAAATCTTACGACCTTTATCAGTGTTACGACCTTTAGTCCCTTGATCCATATATACCATATTATCAACTTTTTCCTGACTTCATTTCTTTGATAACCTAGACATCAACCTGCCTCCCCCTTATTAGTACCCTCAGGTCCCTTGCCCTCTTGTGTTTACACCCCCTCAGACAGGCTGTAACCTGGAATCATCCGCACATCTTCACATCCTTTCCTGTGATCGGGGTGTGGAGACACCAATGGGAAAAATCACCTAAACCTTGGGCCGTGGTAAATTAACACAATCCTTCCTCAGCCCTTGACTCAGAGCTCAGTCCTCCTGTGTATCTCTGTGTAACTTTCTCTCCCGTTCCCTGTGGACGGTTCAAAGCTGACGACTTATTTCAAGCCTCTTCCTAACCTCCATCACCTTCACTCTCAGTGGTGGCTACCCCTCCCACCACAGAGACAGAAGTGAGACCTTCCAGCAGTCAATCCCTTGGCCTCCTGCCTCTGCATCTGTAGACTAATCCTCACTTCCTTCCCTATCCTCTCCAAGGACTCCCTAAGAAATAGGGCTGTGTCAATTACAAAGCCTTATTAACATACCTATTTGTGAACACAGAGAGTGCTTAGTACCATATAAGAAAAGAGATGATGCTTTCATTAGATTTGAAGTTGAAGAAGCAAGTTGAAATCATTTGAATATGAAAATCAGCCTAGAAAATATTGAAATCTCACAGGTATAAGATGTTTTAATTCTATTCCGGGCTTATACATAGCAGAAAAAATTGTAATGGTAGAAATATTATAATTCAAATGATAAGTTGAATTACAATAGTGTTAATAAATGTTAATGAATATTAATTTTAGGAGTGTGTATGTCTTCCTGGTCCATAAAGTCAGTAAAACAATGAATATTTTCTCTCTCTTTCTCTGTGTGTGTATATATACTTACACACATATAAAGACACACATATATGTATGTATATATAGACTTTTGAGTATATATGTGTGTATGGGTTTGCATTTGTGTATATATTCTTATATTCTTTTGTTTATCTATGCATTAGATTCTAATGCCTAACTCTACTGCAGATATATCTAAAATGTTCTAGTTGCATAATGAGGTGATACCTTCTCAGTGTGCTTAATGCCCTTGAAAATCTCAGCCTTTCTGGTAGACTATTCCGCAGCAATATTCTTAAGGGAAATACATGTCTCAGATTTTCAAGGACAAACCAAATGTCAAATCTCCTGATCCATTCATTGTTTGATTATTGATTGGTTCAATAATCACTTACTGACAGTTTGCCAGACCAGGCACGGTCCAGTGGGGGAGATAGGTACAAAGGTAGAGAAGAACAATGCGATTTTATACACAGAATCATTTGGGAAAACTGCAGAGGGAACACATAATTCAGAGTGGGGTGATCAGGAAGAGCTTCACAGGGTCAGATGTGCTGAACTTTGTTTTGGAAATGTGGTTCATCCAATGGATAATTCCACAGCTCCTGGTTCTATTCTCCTTTTACCCAAACTCCAAACCCAGCTTCTCCTGCAGAGGGCTGCAGTTGTAAATGGCTCTCTCCAGCCTACCCCCATCTTCTCCATGCCTTCTTTTACCTCCCCAGTTGAATCCTAATGGGTGCCTGTCCCCCCAGCATCTCCCATTAGCAATCAACGGCTTTGCTTCCTCTTAATTCTAAAGACCCAGGGGCTTCTTCCTATAGTCACAGAAGCCTACCTTCACACCAGTGGGATAAAGGTCTGGTCTGTCCTCCCAGTGTGCTGGGTACCGCGCTCAATCACAAAGAGATATTAACCAGCTTTGCCATTCCCCAGACACCCTGCATGTTTACTGCTCACGGCAGGGCATCAGGGAGGGCGGCATGCAATGGGGCAGGTGACACAGGTCAAGATCGCAGGACTGGCGGTTAGCAGGCTAGTTTAGTGTTGGAGACTAGTCTTGGCCCTTTACGCAGATGAGCTGTATATCCTTGGGGACTTTTTTTCCTTCAGTTTCCTCATTTGAGGTCTAAAATCCCTTCCGATGCTCCTATCCCTAGAAAGCAGCTATACGAATTCCTATTTTGTCAGAATCTTCATTTTATTCAACAGGAAACATTTTTATTTCCTGTTGGTTTCCGAGATACCACACTTACCTGGGTTTCCTCCTCTCTGGCTGCACCTTCTCAGGCTCCCTACTGGCTTCTTCTTGCATATCTGATTCTAGCAATTGAAGCGCCCCAGGGTCTATTCTTATCATCTATTTTTTTCCAGCTATGTCTTCTCCCCCGGTGCACTTACCCAGTCCCTTGGCTTCAAATACTGTCTTTATGCTGATGACTGACAAATTTCCTTATCTAGCTCTGACCTCTTCTCTAAGGTCTAGACTGATGTATCCGGCTGCCTGTTCTACATGTGCACTCGGGGTCTAATAACTATTTTAGCCTCAACAGGTCTCAGGTGAGCCAATCTTCCCTCCCGCCACCACTGCCAGCCCTGCTTCCTACCTTGTCGCCAGAAATGGTACCGCATCCTGGCAGTTACTCATGCTAAAACCCTGATAAGGGTCATTATTGATTCCTTTCTTTCCCTCCGGTCCCACATTTGATCCATCCATAAATCCAGTTTTTCTCTACTCCAAAACAGATACCCACAGTCTGGCCATTTTTATTTTTTTAACTTTTTGGGCACGCCCCACGGCATGTAGGATCTTAGTTCCCTGACCAGGGATCGAACCAGCGCCCCCTGCATTGGAAGCACTGCGTCTTAACCACTGGACCGCCAGGGAAGTCCCCGAGTCTGGCCATTTTTAACCACCTCTACTGTGACCACCCTAGTCAAAGCCACTTCAACTCTCCCAGACCAATGTTCTTCCTCTTCCCATAACAGTCAAGAGTCACACTTCTAAGGCATAACTTAGATTATTGCATGTCCCTGAGAAAACACCTCCAGTGGTTTCCCATTGTAACCAAATGAAATCCAAACTTGTAATCAGAGCCAGTAAGGCGCACTCTGTCTGCCTCCCGCCTCCCCTCCCTCTGTCCCTCCACTCTTCCTCTTGCTCACGATGTTCCGAATCTGATCTTTCCACCAGACATGCCAAGCTCGGTCCATTCGCAGAGCCTTTGGATTTGCTGTTCCTCTTGCTTGGAATTCTCCTCCCCAGATCTTCTCCTTCCCATTATTCAGGTTGCAGCTCCAATGGGACCTTGTCAGAGGGATGCTTGTCAACGCTCTGGGAAAGGCAGCCCCTGCTCCATCACTCTCCACCCCGTTACCTCATTTCAGCTTCTTCATGGCACTTGGAAGTATCTGCAATTACCTGATTTTCCCCCACATGCTTAATATCTGTTTCGGTTCATCAGAGTCTAAGCTCCGTGGGGCAGGCACTCGGTGCATTGTCTTCACAGACACATCCTCAGTGGTTGGGTCAGTGCCTGGCTCATGGGAGGTGCACAGTGGATGTGTGTTGATTTACTCACTGACCACTAGATTCAACCAGCTCTTGCTGCTTTGCTTCTTCAGCAACTGGGTGAAAAATGGGAGATTCCCTCATAGGAGAGAATCCTTTGATGTGGTTCAGTGCCTTTCTCTGGAAGCAGGCAGGAAGAGGATGTGTACTGAGATCTGAGAAGAATCTATGAGCACTTTGAGGTATATTCACAGCTAATCATTCAATCAGATATCCCCTTATTCCACAAACATTTCTTAAGAATTCAATGTGTGCTGGGCACTTGAGGCTCGGGCAACAAAGGCAAACAAATCAAGGTTTCTACCCTTAAGGTGCTCATAATTTGGTAATGAAGGTAGACACTGTCTTAGTGAGCTCGGGCTGCCATTACCAAATACCAGAGACTGGGAGCCTTAAACAACAGAAATTCATCTTCTCATACTTCTGGAGGCTGGAAGTCCAAGACCAGGGTGACAGCATTTTCACCTTATGGTGGCGGCTCTTTTGCTGGTCTGCGGATGGTCACTTTCTTGCTGTTCCTTACCTGCTTGTGGACAAAGAATGCCACCTGCCATATCAAAGGATGTTGCTGCCATCAAGCTGTCGCCGCAGCCTCGAACTTTGCCTCACCCCGCCAGTGTGCACCCTGAGGGGATGGATTCAGGATGGAGGAAAACAGGATACTGGCCCTTGCATCTTCTCATACATAGAAAAGCACTAAATTCATTAACTTGAATTTAATGAATCTGGTTTTCTTTAATTAACAGTGATCTTTTGATGTTCCAACTACCTGGTTTTTGTTGCAAAAACACCTAGAGATAGATCCTGGCTTCTCCCTTACCTCTTCAGGGCAGTCTCTCCCTGAGGGGCTGCCTCCCAGGCTTAAGTCCTCAGAGTCTACCGAATAAAACAAAATTCTCAACTCTTAGGTTGTGCTCTTTTTCAGTTGATGTGCTTTTCCTCAGTGCGTGCATATGGAGAGAAAGAGATTTCTTTCTCTCCTCTGATGAGACCACTGGTCCTATCAGATTAGGACCCCACTTTGATGAACTCATTTCACCCTAATTACCTCCTAAAGGCCCCATCTCTAGATCCAGTCGCACTGGAGTTAAGGCTTCTACATATGGATTTGCAGGGGGGGGCGACACAACTCAGTCTGTAGCAGATCCATACCCAGGTCCTTGCAATGCACCAGCATTGCAGGATCCTGAAGGAAAACGCAGGATCCTGAAGGTACCGACAGGTAAAGGCAGTGTGAGTGGGGTGAGCAGATCCACGCACTTCCCCAAGGGCACTGATACTGGGCCGATGATGAGAGTCTGGCAAACTGGTGTTTCTCCTAAGCCTTGAGTGTTTGTAGGATACAGGGGACAAAGGGCCACCAATCACAGAAGCCTCCCCCATTGGAGTCAAACACGTTAGCCCTGTAGCTGCTTGGATGGGGCAGGCTGAGGCTTTGTTAGTTCTGGGGTTTGTTATGGCAGGGTGAAACTTGGAGGAAGAAGAGTTGTTTAGTTCATCTTAGAATTGATGTGACCTGTCCGGGGTCCCTGTGGTTTTAGAACTCAACATATCTCATGCCCCTGTGAGATGGATTTCCCACAACCAAGAGCACTGTTGTTTTCTGGTTGTTGCTGGAATGCTAGATGCCATCCCTTGTCCCCTTGTGCCGTGATATACCCTGGCGGTCTTGGAAAAGAGAGATCTGGGGTCTGCAGTCTAGTGATGACCACTTCCTCCAGCCAGGCTAAGCAAGGCCAAGCTGAGGCAAAACTGCCACATCTGTCTTCTTGGCCTCTTGGCTCCTCTTCTGAGTAACTTGCATATTAGTAAAAATGAAAATCACCAAAATAATTAAGTTACCGAGTCCAAATTCATCCTACTCACCACATGACAGGCCAATAAATCAGGAGACAAATTGTTGGGGCAAGGAATAATGACTTTATTTGGAAAGCCAGCAGACTGAGAAGACGGCGGACTAATGTCCAAAAGAACCATCTTGCCTGAGTTAGAATTCAGGCTTCTTTTATACTAAAAGGGGAGGGGGTGTCGTTGGTTATTGCAGACTTCTTGCTGTCAGAATCCTTTGTTCTTGCATCTGCCCACATCGGTTAGGTCATGATGTTCCTGTAAAACCTCTAACAAGACAAATGTTATTCTCTGTTCTGCAACTTTTTATCTCTATATGAATGGAGGACTGTTATACCTTTAAAGGTCAGAGCCTTGAGAATGGGCTATCCTGTATATTTCAGGCTATAGGCAACATTCTTTTACAAAAGGTGCAGAGCCAGCATGACTAAGCATAGGCAACAGAGCACAAAAGTTAAAGTAAGAGGAACAGATCTAATAGGGAGTCAGATTTGTTCTTCCCTATTACAATTATGCTAGGCATTTACTAGTATTTTCTTATGCATTATCTCACTTTTATCCTCACACCCACCCTGCAAGGGAAATAATGTTAGTCCTGTTTTTCAGATTCACAGAGGAGCACTTAGAGTTACAGTATTTGCCTTGAGAGGCCTCCAAGTCTGCCATCTTGTCACTATGTCACATTGTCCTAGAGCTGCATGCTGCCCCACTGCGCCGCCACGAGGCCAGGCACTCAAGTGACAGCTGCTAATCTCCAGCTAGCTTCTTCTGTTATGTCAGGGGACCCTCCCTCTGTCTGTGTAGCCTCCCATGGTTATGAAACCAAGCAGGACCCCATGGACCCTTCCCAGAAGAGACCCCACTATCCCCCCCCACCAAGTCCTCAGCCTACTTTTTGTCTGTAGGAAAACTTTAATAAAAGAATAAATTTAATCAGAGACATGAGAAAAGACAGAAACAATGGAAAATCAGTCAAATAAGACCAAATAACAATAGCTTAGTTATTAAATAAAGTCAAGGACCTTTAGTTCCTCCTCAAGGGCTATAGATAATGTTCTGAGCCATGTCCTGTGAGCAGTCTTGTAGATACTGAAACCCCCGCCAGGTGGGAGAAGTTAACTACACGATGACCAGACTGTAGCCATGACATAAGTGGCCACAATTCCAAGAACTGGCCTCAAAGAAATGGGAACTAACCAACTCTGGAACTGAAGTTTAACTGGACTTAAAACAATCAAGATGAAGCTGATCAGACCACGGCAGGACCAATTTCAAGATGACTGTCAGAGCTGACTGTGCTGTTTCTACACGTAACCCCCTCCCTCCACCTATACACCCCTGAAGCTCCCCTTTAAAAGCTCTTGCCCGCTGATTGGCAGTGGGGAGTTGGCCTTTGGACAAGAGTCCACCTTCTCCCTGGTTGCCAGCCTCTAGAATAAAGCAAACTTGCCTTTCCACCAATCTTGCCTCTCGAATATTGGCTTTTGAGCAGCTAGACCCGACTTCAGTAACAGTTAGAGTGTCCTCGGTGGTCCCCCAGCCAGACGGACGGCTCCCTGAAGCCACATGTGCTGTTTTATTTGTCTTGCTTCCCAGCCCTTAACACAGAGTCCAACACATTGGTGAGGGAAGCGGTAAATGTTTGTCAAATGAAGTGTTAATGCTAAGTAACCTCTTAGCATCATAACATTTGAGCTGGACTTAAATATCCTCTTTAGCAAACGAGACAGAAAACTCGGAGAAGTGAAGGATTTGTGCAAAGCTGCCCAGTTAGTGCCACTATTTAGAATAGAACTGATTCTTGGCCCAGCGTGCTTTCCTCCTTGTAAGCATGCATCAGCCGTGCCAGGTTCCTGGAAGTCTACAGCCTCAGCCTTGGAGGGGCCTCCTCGTAAGTGGTTGAGAGAAGACAGGTATTTGAGTCCATGGTCCTTCCCAGTATCCTTCAATGGTGTACCTTACACACATATTCACTCTTTTCACCGTTTTCTTTGGGCAGATACAAGTGTAAACTCTGGATGTCTGAAATAAACTATTTTGTTTCTTCTGCATTTCATATACTTAAATTATAAGCCATAGTGATTGGTTAGTGAAAAGAATTAGCAGCTCAATTATCAATTGAACTTTCTTTTGTGTTTTCATGTATTGCTGATGGGCAATTTAAACATGTTAAATACTTTGAACTGACTCTTACTACTAAGCTTCTGATAACTGTTATTTTAGTAAATGGGAGTAGAGTTTCTATTTTTACTAAAACTATACAAATTATTCAATATTTATAGTGCCTTTAAAATAAATTCCCTGACCTTGTAACTGGTGTGTTGCCTCCGACACAACTGAAATTGAAAAGCTTTGGGTAAGCTTTTTTTTTTTTTTTTTTTTTTTTTTTGGGTAAGCTTTTACCAAACATGATTTGACCTGCTTTGAACAATTCATAGATGGCGCAAAGAATCATTAGAATAATTAAACTTAGACACCGAGTGACACTTAGAGATGTGGTCCAAGTTGTTCACTTTACAGAGGGGAAAATCCAAAGAGACACATGCCATGTTTTCCTGATTCCACACCCCCACCATCACCACCATTTCCCATTGACCTTGAAAGCAGAGGCCTCTGGACCACTTACGAACGTGGTACAAAACATGCCCAAGGGCAGGGCCCGAGGAGTCGATGCCATTAGCTCAGGGATGTCACATCATGTCACTATTGTTGCTTATTCCTTCAGCTCTAACCTTGGGACTTGAAATTCCCAGCCCTGCCTGGTACCACCGGGGTGACTCTCTCTTCTTTCCTCTGTCCTTATTATCTGCTCCAAATTCTGAATCCCTGAGTCTTTGCAGATTACCAGCTGCTCAGACCTGGACCCACTTCAAAGCACCAGCTAGTGGAATCACAGCCTCTTCCAGCCATTTTCCTCCAGATTAGAGTATGGGTTTAGGGCTATCTTCATGCTCTTGTATCTGCCTTCATCCTTTAATGCAGCAAGTTCTGGCCTTGCCTGCACCTTCCAACATCTTCCCATCTTTCCACCTGCTGCCTTTCCACAGGTGGTCCTGGTGTGTGCAGGCCTGTCTCATGGGCACAAGCCCTGTGTCTGACGCTGAGTCGTTTTCCCAAGCACCCCACCCCCAAGTCCCTTCCCAGTAGGGCTGAGACTAGAATCACAGTGTCTCCCAGCCAGCCCACTATCCTTGCAGGGCATCACCCACTCTTATTAGGTTATAAAGATGGAGCTCAATAACGGTGGATGTCATTTCTCTAATAAAACGACTCAGGCCTCAACTTTGTGAAACAGAACATTGCTAATGTTAGAATATATATAATTCCGTCAAGAATTTACTAGAATTCCAAATGGTCTAGGATGCATTAGAAATGAATAAGCAGCAGGGGATATATAATCAAATGCTTTTGCTGAAAAATAAATGTACAGCACAGGCTTGAAAGGAGCTTGAGCAGCAAAAAGGCTTGCCTGAGAAAACCACTAAGAGAGAAACATGTTTGTGCACATTCACATACAGATTGTATTAGGCACTGTAATTGCAGAATTATAACCTATCAGGGCCATTTGTTATGGGATGACTCAAATAGAAGCAACGGCAAACCCCAGTGGCTGGATCAAGAACTTAATAAAATCTGTAAACAAGTGATAAGAGTGAGGAATCGTTGGTTGGATAATTTGTGTTATAATAACATATGGTCGACTTTACATTGGGAACATCTCAAAATCTGAAACAAACATGTCTTCCTTTGACCTAAGTCCTTGCTTTGCTATTAAACAGGATTCCTAGATCTTGTAGGAAGGACCCTACAAAAATGGTCTTTAACAGTGGAATAAACTACAAAACAAAAACAGACTCAGAGACATAGAGAACAGACTTGTGGTTGCCAAGGGGGAGGAGGGAGGGAGAGGGATGGAGTGGGAGTTTGGGGTTGGTAAATGCAAACTCTTATGTTTAGGATGGATAAACACAGGGTCCTACTGTAGAGCACAGGGAACTAGATTCAATATCCTGTGATAAACCATAATGGAAAAGAATATGTAAAAAGAATGTCTATATGTGTATAACTGAGTCACTTTGCTGTACAGCAGAAATTAACACAACATTGTAAATCAACTATACTTCAATTAAAAAAAAAAATCCAAAAAAAAGAAAAAGTGATGTTAGTCAGGTGGCAGATCCCCTATCCCCAGGCAGGAAAGGCCTCACTTTGTTCTGGTTCTGTGCCCTGTGGCCACCAGCCCTGCCGTGCTCTGGGGAAGGACAGAGTAGGAGGGGGGATTCTGACAGTTCCCACATCAACCTTAGCTCCAGCTTCAACTCTCTTGTTGCTCTAAACACCCAGATTTTTGTCACTTTAAAGGGTGCCTCTGCCGTGACCCTTCAGCATAGAGAGTGGCAGGATGGGTCAGGGCTCCTGCCCTATAGCAGTTCTCAGCCTGCTACCTTCCTGAACAAGCCACGAGCCCAGACACTTCCATATCTTGGGATCTCTCGGAACACACTAAGTCCCCTACATACGAACGAGTTCCGTTCCGAGATCGAGTTCATAAGTCCAGTTTGTTCGTAAGTCCAACAAAGTTAGCCTAGGTACCCAACTAACACAATCGGCTATATAGTGCTGTACCGTAATAGGTTCATAATACTTTTCACACAAATAATACATAAAAAACAAACACCACAAATAAAGAAAACATTTTTAATCTCACAGTACAGTACCTTGAACAGTACAGTAGTCCAGTACAACAGCTGGCACACAGGGGCTGGCATCAAGTGAACAGGCAAGAAGAGTTACTGACTGGAGGAGGGAGAGCAGGTGGGAGATGGTAGAGCTGAAGAATCGTCAGCAATAGGAGACGGACGGCAAGCTGCCATTTCACTCATGCCTGTCGTTGATGGAACGCACGATCGCATCTTTGAAAGCTCACAACTTGAAGGTTCATACGTAGGGGACAATGTATTCAGCTGGTGAGAAAAATCTAGATTTCTATGTTATGACAAATAGCCTCCAAACGCTGGGATTTTATTTGGCTGATGGCCTATTGTGTTTCTACTGTGCGTTTTCCTTGTAAGTGATTTCACTCTGAGAAACTAGATTGACGTGTCTTGGGCTGTTGGTAATGGGCTGGGCTTCAAGTCTGAAAAAGACATCACTGACCCACAATTAAAGGGCATGCACTTAGGATGTTTGTGGTGGATGTGGTCTCCCTTGATCTCTCTGCCCTCTGCCAGGGCGTGTTTCTTCCTTCCTGGGGTGGAGAGGTGCCCGATTCACCCTCCGTGCTCTGCTTTACCTGTCAGCAGTGCGGGGCTGATGCTAAGAGATGAGTGAAATAGAATCGCTGCCCGGCCAGGGCTCTGCACTAGATGTTGCTCGTGTCTCCCTGGCCCTGCATCTCTCTGGCACCTGCTTCCTTGGACCTTGCCTCTACCAGCTGCCCTGTCTCCCCTTCTGTTACCCCAGGGACTGAGCAAAAGCTTCTGTCTCTGCTTCTCTCCCCGCTTGCCTCTCCTGTGGTCCCCATCTGGGCTCACGGCCCCCCCATCAGTGTCTGCCTTACGGGCACCTGTGTGAGCTCTGCCTGTTTCCAGCCAAGTGTGCCCCATTCAAGTAGAGAAGACCAAATTATCTGCTTTTATTATTTTTTGACCTTTTCTCTTCTACCCGCCCCCCTGCCCCCTCCATCTTCCTGACTACAGAGAGTTTGAATGGGCGCACGAGGTCAAGTCCACTTGGGGCCAACCCTGTTGACGCTCTGCCCATATCACCCCCCACCTACGGCACCTCAGTGCATGTCACCTTGACCTCAGGCCGTCGCCACCAGCATCTCTTTGTCTAAGGGCTTTCTCGGGTCACCAGAGTCCACTTCGTTGTCCCTGTGGCAGGCTGAAACCATCAGAGAATTAATACTCCTGCCCCTTCCCCCAGCAGCCTGTTCTCCATGACTGACTAGGAGTTGGTGTATCCTCACCCCTCAGATAGGATTACTCTCTGACAGGCACTTTGGACACTCACTCCTAGAGGCCCCAGTGGGGTTCAGCCTTCTTCTTAGACCTCGCTTACTGGGGAACAAATCCTTCATTAACCAGTTTCCTTACCCCTTTCCCTACTGCCTCATTAGTGTTTCCTGGAATTGTCTTCAGAATAAAATTCTTGCACTTGATTCCTTGAATCAGCCAGAGAAACCCAAGCTCAGATGCCACTTAATAGCACGTCGGGGCATGAGGCAGGAAGCTGTGTCTTTCAGGCTAATGCACGGTCAGCCTGAGTGAGCTAGACCCTCACTTCTCCTTTCCATCTTTAGTGTGACTCTGACCATTAAAACTTGTAATTATTTTTTTTTCTAGTCGCAGGAAAAATGGAATGTGCTTAATCAAAATGACCACACAATTTCAGTTTTTACATTACACAGTGAGTTAGGAGCTTGGATTTAAAAGTCTCAAAAGACAATTAAAACCCTTGTACTCAAGAGTATCTGATTTTCTGTCCACACGAACTGCATCCCCTTAAAAGATATTTAAGCCATGGTTTCCTTTTTAAAATCTGGAGCATCTGTTAGACACTATGAAATATATTTGGTGTCAGGAAGTATTATTTATAGGTGCTTTTTATCCTCAGACCCTCTGATAGAATTGTTTGTGAGTGTTTAGCCTCTTAGAGCAGTGATGTAGAAGATAAATACCAATAGGTCCTGCAGGACTCTGTTATAAATGAAAACACTGCCTCACATTGCCCTTGTCCTGGATACCCCAGGACAAAGAATTTTTTTTTTCTTTGTTAGAATTGGACTGATGTTTAAAAATACCTCTAAACATTGAATCTGAAGTCATATTAAAATGGTACTGTTCCTCATGGTGTGTCAGCTCATTGCCACACACCCAGATCATGGAAACCTAGTGCCTGGAGGTTAATGTGTAGAAAACAATGGTGATTCTTTGGAGAAATGTCTATTTAGGTCTTCCGCCCATTTTTTGATTGGGTTGTTTGTTTGTTTGATGTTGAGCTGCATGAACTGTTTGTATATTCTGGAGTTTAATTCTTTGTCAGTTGCTTTGTTTGCAAATATTTTCTCCCATTCTGAGGGTTGTCTTTTCATCTTGTTTTTGGTTTCCTTGGCTGTGCAAAAGCTTTTAAGTTTAATTAGGTCACATTTGTTTATTTTTGTTTTTATTCTCATTACTCTGGAAGACATACAGATGGCCAAAAAACACATGAAAAAATGCTCAACATCACTAAATATTAGAGAAATGCAAATTGAAACTACAATGAGGTATCACCTCACACTGGTCAGAATGACCATCATCACAAAATCTACAAACAGCAGATGCTGGAGAGGGTGTGGAGAAAAGGGGACCCTCTTGCACTGTTGGTGGGAATGTAAATTGATACAGCCACTATGGAGAGCAGTATGGAGGTTCCTTAAAAAAAAATAAACATAGAACTACCAGATGACCCAGCAATCCCACTACTGGGCATATATCCTGAGAAAACCATAATTCAAAGAGACACATGCACCCCAACGTTCATTGCAGCACTATTTACAATAGTCAGGACATGGAAGCAACCTAAATGCCCATCGACAGATGAATGGATAAAGATGTGGTACATATATACAATGGAGTATTACTCAGCCATAAAAAGGAACAAAATAGGGTCATTTGCAGAGACATGGATGGACCTAGAGACTGTCATACAGAGTGAAGTAAGTCAGAAGGAGAAAAACAAATATGGTATATTAACGCACATATGTGGAATCTGAAAAAAATTGGTATAGATGATCATATTTACAAAGCAAAAATAGAGACACAGACATAGAGAGCAAACGTATGGATACCAAGGGGGAAGTGGGGTGTGGGATGAATTGGGAGATTAGGATTGACATATATACACTATTGATACTATGTATATAATAGATAACTAATGAGAACTTACTGTATAGCTCAGGGAACTCTACCCATAGTGCTCTGTGGTGACCTAAATGGGAAGGAAATCCAAAAAAGAGGGCATATAGGTATACATATAGCTGATTCACTTTGCTGTACAACAGAAACTAACACAACATTGTAAAGCAACTATACTCCAATAAAAATTTTAAAAAATTAAAAAAATAGAAAGAAAACAAAGGTGATTCAACTCTGACCAGCCAGGCTGTCTCAGTCATACTTTCTGAAAGTGGAGAGTGGGGTAGAATTTCTGAGAACATTCCAGTGCTATGATCTGTACCATGTGCCTTATTTGTTGTATTTTTAATCTCACAGCAATTGTCAGCAGCAAAACTATCTATGGGACGAAAGCTTCCTTTTGGAAAAGACAAAACATTTGGCTGATCTTGGGTTTCCTCAGTGGCTGGCATATTCAGGAGACAGTTTGCATCCGTGGACATAATTCATGGTACATCATCTCGCCCTGAGTGATATAACCTTTCGTTGGGTGGCACTTCTTCTGAATTATCCTGTAAGCTTATGGATGGTTGGGACCCTGCCTCTGCTTTTAAGGAT
The DNA here is from genome assembly GCF_949987535.1 of Balaenoptera acutorostrata. Taxonomy (NCBI): domain Eukaryota; kingdom Metazoa; phylum Chordata; class Mammalia; order Artiodactyla; family Balaenopteridae; genus Balaenoptera; species Balaenoptera acutorostrata. Next base: position 9,076,311 of record NC_080084.1, on the reverse strand, counting down.
CCCACATTGCATGTCCCATGCCATTTACTTAGCTAAGGCATTGTAACCACAGAGGGTGTGTCACAGATATTTGTTCAAAGAACTTTCATCATATTCTTGATCCATAATTTGCCATTTCATTTTAGCTTTATACACATTTCGTAATTCCTCAAATCCAAACGATGGTGTCTTTTTGTGTAGTGATCCCCCATTCTAGGATAACATTTAGACTGTATTCTTAGAAGCTGTGTCTGCTACCAAAGTTGTACCATTTTTCTAGGTAACATTTAGATTGAACCATTGGAAATTGCCAGTATTCAACCTTTCATGTGCACTGGCTTCATCCTGTCCAAAATACATATCTCTAGTCCTGGGAATTCTGATTCATGAGTCTGGAATGAGGCCCTGAAATGTGTATTTTAAAGAAACTTCTTGTGTAGATCAGTGTTTTACAACTACTGTCCTAAAATCTTGCACTGCCTTTCCCTGAATTCTAGTATAAGAAAAATGCACATTCTGTGTATTTTTTAAAATTTTGTAAAAAATATATCATATAAAGGATATATGATTCATTGCATTACTTTATGACTCTTATGTAAAGATCGTCATGACATCATGACAAATTCCTCCCAAAGCTCAGGGTCTAGTCAGAGTTGAGATACTTTTTCTTGATAAATGTATTTCCAATTGTTATTAACTTATGAAACCTATTATGTTTCTTTCTTCATTCTGGCTGCTAGAAAACCTAAGGCACAATTTTGTAAAATGAATGTAGCATTCCCCCAACAGACTCTTAAACTACTTTTTCTTTTAATACTTGCTGCAGAAAAAGGAAAGTAAGCCAAACCTTCTTATCTTATTGAACATGGCCTTTTATTTAAAGTTGTGCAAAATCTTTTTTAGAAGTTTTCTTAGTCCTGGGTTCCCTAGAAAACAGAGCTCAAGGCAAGGATTAAATGTCAATGCTTTGTTTGTCGGGTGCAAGCCCAGGGTAGCAGAAGTGAGGAACCATGGAGGGGATGCAGAGAAGGATATGATGTGATGAAACGTGATGCATTTCTGTGTGAGCTGCTGCTTCATGATGGGCTGTGAGAAGATACAGAGGTGACCCAGCAGGGCTGTCAATCAGTATGTGGAATGCCACTGGACTGTCTATCAAGGTAGCTTACCTTAAAAGAGCCCGTAAGAGGGAGGAGCAAGGGGGAATTCCTTTGTCCAGATCTATCCCATCTCTGATTTTCTTTGGGGGAAATTGGCCGTATAGAAAGCTGACTCTCTCATGCTATCAGGTTGCATCACCCAAGCTTTCAGAGGCTGCTCTGGGATGCCAGATTCCATGCCCTGCAGCGTGACGTTTCTTTCAAGTCCAGAAAGGGCCAAAGAAACCAGTCACCCAGTGCACGTGCCTGGCCTGGTGCTCTCAGTAAGACCAAGTGACTTCCTGGCCCCCAGTGGTGGCATCAAGTCCAGGAAACTGGCCAGTTGAGGAAATCCAAGGTTCCAGATAAGATTTGCCTTTGCTACATGCATAGATAAGGAAGTCAGGAGCAGGTTACAGGTGGGGGTGGGAAGAGGCAGGAGGGAATGAACATCCACAGCTGAATAGGATAGTGAATGTAGGAATCTTGGGAAGAGGATAAAGCTTATTTAACCAATTTAAATGGGCAGGTGAAGAATTTCTAGTTTAGAGAATGACTGGGTAGGAATACAATAAACCAGAATATAGGCGATCAGAGAAACAGGTTTATTGGGAGGTAAGAGGATTGAGTGGGTTGAGGGAGTGAAGACTGTTTTGGACGTGAGATTGAGGTGCCTGGGGGTCACTCAGGTGAAGATGCCAGTCAGCCATGAGATATGTGGGTCTGGAGCTAAGGCGTGAAGCCAGGACTGACCGTATGGACTTCAGATCATCAGCACAGAGGTAGAAGCTGGAGTCCTTGAGTGGGTAAGATCAGTGATAAGTGAAGATCAAGGAGAAAAGCCAAGCACAGAAGCTTGAGGAATATCAGTGTATAAGGAACAGCTATTGTGTGTACATGGGAAGGGGTAGCAATAAAGGAAACTGACAAAGAGTTGCCAGGAATATGGAATTAGAAATTTTCTATGGGTGTCACAAGTGACTTCTTTGACATAGAACCTGCGTTTCCTACCCACTAGTTGTGTTGACACACAAATGAATCTTTGGGCTGCAATATTGCCCCAGAACGCTAGTGGCTATTATTTAGCATAATAGACTTGTGGGAGAGAGAAAAGGAGAGATTAGGCATGAGCGCTGATTGAGTATCTGTAATACACCATGAACTGTGCTGGGTCCTTTATATATGTTGCCAATTCATTCCTTCACAGTAACCCTCCAAAGTGAAAGAAATGATCTTTATTCTCGCAAAGCAGGAAACTGAGCCTCAGTGCCTCACGACAGTAAGTCATGGGACTGGGAGTGAAACCTCAGGTTTGTTTGAACCCAAAGCCCATGAACTTGCCCTCCTCTGGACTACCTCTGCCTTTCAACCGTGACAATGCAGGTCTGACCATTAAAAACGCTTGCTGAAAAATCAGCTCTCTAGGTTACAGGGAGAGTTCCAGACCTCACTTCCCCAGTTTACTGTGGCACTTAAGCTGCTTGTCTGTAAAACTAAAATAGATGATAGTAAAATTTTATTTTTAACCTCTCTTGAGAAACCATTTGAACATTTGAGACTTTTCCTTTTCATCTTTACTGGTCTCCCTTACTAGTGCTCAGAATAATGAACATCCTACTTTTTTTTTTTTTCCAGAAGGAAATCCTACATTGATTTGGTGTAGAAAGGAATAATCGTTTTCTAAATGTGATTACACGCACTAGACAATAAGTTGAAGTGTGAATGTCAGAGATCAGCTATATCCCACAGATAATACACGCAAATTCTAGGCAGACACCATGAATGATGACACATCATTTTCCTTTAAATGGGCCACAACCCAAAGAGTGTTGTAGCTGATGCGCTAGGCTGGTATTTTTGCCTTGAATAGATTTTCTGCATTTGAATGGAATATTTATGCTTTTATGCTAAAATAAAAGGGCACAGTCAGGGCTTCCCTGGTGGCGCAGTGGTTGAGAGTCTGCCTGCCAATGCAGGGGACACGGGTTCGAGCCCTGGTCTGGGAAGATCCCACGTGCCGCGGAGCAACTGAGCCCGTGAGCCACAACTACTGAGCCTGCGCGTCTGGAGCCTGTGCTCCGCAACAAGAGAGGCCGCGATAGTGAGAGGCCCGCGCACCGCGATGAAGAGTGGCCCCCGCTTGCCACAACTAGAGAAAGCCCTCGCACAGAAACGAAGACCCAACACAGCCATAAATAAATAAATAAAAGAACGTGAATTTCTAAAAAAAAAAAAAAATAACCTAAATTTAAAAAAAAAAAAAAAAAAAAAGGGCACAGTCAAATAAGCCATTACATGGTTCATTAAAACTACTTTTACGTGACTCTCTATAGCAAAAGATTCCACAACTTGTGTATTTGCCAAAGGAACTTTTCAATTAAGCACAGACCACTTGTTCTTAGAACTCAAAGGAAAGCGCAGATGCCACCTTGGTTCTTTTTGAAAATGATAATTGTCTATTTATGTGGTGATGAAGAGAAATTTCCATAACAGCCGTCACCCACATAAGCTGAGACCAGCCGAGTAATGCAAAGGGTAAATCTGGTTACTCAGTTTGAAAATAGGAAGAAGCCTAGTCTAGGACCAGCCTGGGTTTCGCACACAGCCTCCTTTTCTTATTGCCCCATCTTTATCTTTCCTTTCTGCTGTTTACAGAGGCTGCACATTTGAATCCAAGACATACCTACGATTCAGAAATGCACAAGGCACCATCTCTTTCTTATTTACAGTCTCAAGAAAACATGGCAAATGTGCCAACATCGAATTCTTATTTCTGTGTAAAATCCAGGCACTTTTCCCAAGCAGAAAAGATAACAGAATTAAATTGTATTCATGTCATTTATGAAAGAAATGCGTCCTGCTTTCATCCACATGAAGCAGACGACTCCTCTTCCCTTAAGTGGTTCAACTGGCAATCAAGCTTTCCAAACAGATGCAAAGAAAAAAAAATGTATATGATTTGGTGGATCATCCACTTGATTAGGATATTTTTTGGGTGATTTTCTTTGGATATCTCCTTGTGGGATGAATTCCAACCCTGCATCACTGCTTCACCCAACCCATTTTTGCTTTGTAGTATTGTGTCTACCTAAGGCATGATGTGCTCACAAAGGTTTGCCTGTTTGATCCAAGATAAAAGTAAGTAGACACCCAGGTGGCCTTTGTACATGTGAACAGTATTTTGCGTATTCTTTAAATTTAGTCGTGTGTGCTTCTGTGAATAGTCTCTCAGTTTCCTCTATTTATTGTATACAACGCATGCTCTCCACGCTCTGGATTCAATAATGAGTGGGGATTTATTTGTGGATTCTTTGTAGTTTTGTTTGTTTTCAAGGATTGACATTATTGGAAGATACTTTTACTTCTTTAAAAAAAATCTTTAAACAGACTATGTCAAGTTCACCAATTGGAATCTGTTCAAATTGCTGTGCATGAATTAATCTTCTAATAACTATAAAGGTTGGAGATGCTGCCTTACCTTGGGACTGGGTGACTATGTTGGGACAGAGTAAAGGGGCTAGGGCTTGGATCTGGCCATTAACACAGCAAATTCTGTGACCTGACTCCTCTGAATGGGGGCTCTGCCGGCTCAGCTGGAACCTGGGACATCTTCTCAAAGGGAGCTGAGGGAACAGAAAGGACATGACACTTGGGGGAAACCGTGGTCCAAAGCTACAAGAAAAGTTTGGAGGGAAGGCACACCGAAGTGTGTTGAATCAGTTATCCATCAAGGAATCGAGAAAGTGAGGGGAGGTAAGAAGAAAATTGAGAAGAATGCAGAGTAAAAGGTCTGGCTTTGCTATTTTGTCACAGCGAAGTGTCTCTGGGGTTTGGCCACATTCCAAGTGCTGGTAGGTGATCAGATTGGCCGATGTTAGTGCCTAACTGTGGGTTTGGGATGTAAGTTCTCACTGAAAACAGGAGCATGGGGACCACCTGTGGGCGGTGGTCAGCAGGTTGCTGTCAGGAAAGTACTAGCCAGCCACAGGGATGCCCGCTGTGAAGCGGGGGATGTTCCCGTGGGCAGGTGGGGCTTTGAGATCTAGAGGCAATGAAGAAACTCCACTTAATTAAAACAGTTCTGCTCAAAAAGTAGTTCATGGCCTGTGATGCTCTGAGAACCAGTTTTTACTGGTCTGCAATGAGATAAGCATAGACATTGAGAGTAAACGTTTAGAAACTTCCCCCCCTAACTTTATAGAGTCATTTTAAGCATGTTGAAGCTGATAATAAAACTCTGAGCTGGTGTTCTACGTGCCTTTGCTTTCATTTTATTTTCCTACTAATTTAATTTTTATTGGATTTCACAAAAGTGCGGTCTGCAACATATTGAAAATTAAAAGTCAATAAAAACAAAAAATTCTGGTTCTTTATCACAGATATTTTGAGAAGCACTGAGCACGTAAGGGGAATAAAACAGACCTCAGAGGCCCCAGTTTCCCCCTTGCCTTTCACCTTTGCCCCCTTCCTTGCTTCTCTGCTATTTACCACCCCCCCCCCCTTCCTGGGAACTTTGGAGACCTGCTAAATTACAAAGCTTATTAAACCTGTCTCGGCAAACGCTATGCTGCTGGTTTTTGGTACCCGGACTGCAAGTTTTGGTTCAAGTGGAAAAGGGCTGCCTCAGTCCAAACCACTAGGAACCGTCCTCAGCTTTCCCTTGCCCTATAATCCTGACCCTGTTTCAACCGGGTGTCACCTGATCTTCGGTTCTCCCTGATGGCATATCAGATGAGTAAAGCCTTGCCTTCAACAACCGAAAATATTCAAGCAATAAAAGTTGCTGGGAGTGAGAGCCATTTTCAAGTTGAGGGACGGAGGACAGTCTTATCCTGCTGCCTGTGTTACATGCTTGACATTTAAGTGCTCAGCTATAGATTAAATAGATTTTTTTCCAAACCCACCTGGTCAGGGGGACAAAAGTTTTACTTAATGTCCACCCTGCCGGAGTTCTGGAACTGACGGGAAGGATCGAATGGCTTGCGTCTTTTTTGTGGGCAGTTGGAAGGGGACTGGGACAGCAGGGGACCGACACGAGGAAATAGCACTTCTCCAGTGTGCTCAGGCATCACGAGGACTCAGGCATCACGACCAAGCCGAGAATCTAGTCTCCATACTCGGGGTGAGATGGAGTTACACAACCTAGATGTTGAGAGCCCTTCAGAAGCACAATTACCGAGATCAGAACTTCCTTGCTTCCTCCTGCCTAAGGTTGGCTGGCAGGGGCTCTTGGGACTGCCAAAGGTGCGGCTAGGTGTTAGGTGTATGTGTGTGTATTTGCCCGTTGTTAAGGGCAGCTGGGTCCATTGTGATGGAGAAGGAAGGATCTGTGGGCTGGCACCCAGGCAGGACCCTCTGGCATCCTGTACTGAGCTGTGTAGGAATGTTTTAATTGGTTCATTTTTATCTTGGGAGAAGTTAGAGATAAGAGTTAGCACAGCTTAGGCCAGAAAGGAGGTGGGAATAACAGAATGTCTGAATGTGATGGAAACTTTACTTTCTTTGTTGTTGACTTTTGTCCTAGCGGGAATGACAGATGTCCAATTTATGGAAATACGGCAAAAAAGAGCTTTATCCATCGCCTTCATTCTCCCTTCCAACATCCCTCCCCCCCCCCCACATACACACCTGTTGGATTGCACAGCTATTTTGTGAGCAGCGCTGTGAGCAGAGCTCTTTGCACGTGCAGATGTAGGTAAAAGGATGACCATCCTGAGATGCCATCGTTGCTTCAAAGCAGTTTTTAGTTTAAATGGGGAGATGAAAACATCGAAAAAAATAGTGTGCTAGTTTGAATAGTTCAAGACCAAGAACATTTGCAAACTCTGTATGACCAGGAGAGACCATCACGGTCCAAGGAATCCCGAGGGTGACTCGGGCACTGAAGGTGGTGAGGGAGGGCAGGCAGAAGAAGATATTGTGCTGGGAACTGAGGGCTCAGTTGGACTGAGTGATGCCTCCCCACGCTCCTCCTTATACAGCGCATGCTCAAGCAATCTCCATCCTCCTCCATCCTCCTTCCAGATGTCTTCACCCCACCCTCCCACCTGCCTCGAGGCACAGCCCTGGAGAGGAAGCCGTGCCCCGGCACGCACAGCTGCACGCTAACGCAGATGCCAACACGTAGGTTCAAAGCAAGCTGATGAGTCCCTAAAATGGTACGTCGTCAGGCGAGGTGTGCCCCTATTTTTACCAAAGGGAAGAGAATCTTAGCTCTTTTAACGGTGAAGACCTGCTATATTAGGGAAGCCCTTCTCTGGTGAAGTTTTTCCCAATTTTACCTTGGAAATCGAATTCTTCAACTTCCTGAAAGTCAGCGTAGAAACATTTAAGTCTATATGTGTATGTGTGTATGTATATGTATGTATACATGTTTATGTGTATGCGTTTATGTGTGTGTGCATTTGTGTATGTATGTGTGTGTATTTGACTGAGTCCTACTGATTAACTGTAGTTGTAGACCTCAACTGAATACCTACTATGTGCCAGACCCTATGTTGGAAATACATAAATGAATCAGACATTTCCCGTTCTCCAGGGCTATAACCAAGTAATAGAGGAAGCCGGAGTGTTATAAAATTAAAGTGCAATGGGGTAAAAAGAGGAGAAACGATAAAATAAATTGCAATGAGTGAATCTGGGGCCCTAAGAATTTGTTTTAAAAATACTTTGGAGTAGAAGGTCAGTGTCAGACATTTGGAAGATTTCAGAAAATCTCGAATTTACAACTTTTGATTGATTTGCCTATGTCTACTGACCTTATTGAATTAACTCTTTTCCAGTCAAAATTTCCCACCAGATTGTAACTATTGACTAAAGAATAGTCATTTGTATTGGCTGATCAGGAAAAAATCCTGTAACAATTCACATACCTGGTGATAGTTAATCCTGGAAACTGTCAGTTGGAGTATTAAAGCAGTATTTTATAGCTGTTGGGATTTGATCTCACTGGATTGTAGGCCTAATGTTTTATTTCTTTTCCTATACACATTCACATAGAATTCCAAAATCAATTCACTAATATACATGGTACCTTACTTTCATGTTCAAATTATGCATATAACATACTGGCATGTAAAAACATGAATTGCATGTGTTCTTTTTTTCTTTTATCTGTGGTATAATCTTATATCATAAAACTCAGGGAATTTTTAAAATATACTCTCTGCATCTTCAAATACTTCCTTTTGGAGAGGCACATTAGAATCTTGATGGGAGGAAGAGAGCAGCATAGTTACCGTTGAAACCCTCTCCCTTCCACAAACATTGGTTTTAAATAGCCATGAAACTCAAATAATAGGTCAATGAATTTTCCCATCCAGGTAACCAAAAGAAAGGACTGTTTTGGATATTTCTCTAAAGATTAAACATATCTTCATGTTCAGCTTCTCTGAATTACCTTTGAATGATTGTACATTTCATTCGTTCATCCATTTATCTATTCCAATATTTACTGAGTGCTTCTATGTCAGGCACTTCTCTGTGCTTGGAACAGAAAGACAAAGATATGTGCCTTTTTGAATGTTAGATTTTAAAGCAGCATTGCAGAAAATTGTTTTAAAAAGTAAAATCAATAATCTGATAGATGGTGTAAGTGCTATGGAGAAAGATGAGAGGAAAACAGACAGGAGTGGGGCAGGAGGTTTGCAGTTTCATTAGGGCAGTCAGGGAGGGCCTCATGGAGAAGGTGACCTTTGAATGAAGCCCCGAAGAAGCTGAGGGCGAGCCACACACAGCCCTGGGGATGAGCAGACAGAGGGGGTAGCAAGGGGTGGGGGTGGGGTGGGGTGCTGAGACAAGAGTATGCAAGGCAGAGAGCAGTGGGAGGCGAGGCGGAGGCAGCAAGGAGGTCCGGACAGAGTGACAGTGTGATGCCACTGTGATGGGAGCTGTTGGACTGAAACATTAACAGGATCCTTCTGACTGCTGTGCTGAGAATGGTCTAAAGTTGGGGAAGCGGAGAGAAGCAGGGAGACGGGTGTGGGGACCAATTGAAATCATTCAGATGGGAGATTATGGGGGCTTAGACTAGAGTGGTAGCAGCAGAGGAGTCAGGGATGGATTCTGGATCTATTTTATCCAGAAATTCCACCTCAGGCTAGGGACACAAAAGAACTGAAAGCCAGGACTCAAACAGATAAGTATGGGTACAGCAGGTTCATAGCAGCAATATTCACAATAGGCAAAAGGTAGAAACAACGTGTCCAAGGACAAATGGATAAACAAAGTTTAGTATGTCCATACAAATGGACTATTGTGCAGCCTTAAAAAGGAAGGATGTTCTGACACATGCTACAACTTGGATGAACCTTGAAGACATGATGCTAAAGCCAGACACAAAAGGACAAAATCCTGTATGATTCCACCCATGTGAGGTACCTAGAATAGTCATATTCGTAGAGACAAAGTAGACGGTGGTTGCCAGGAGGGAGAGAGGAAAAAAGTTGTTGTTTCACGGGTACAGAGTTTCAGGTTTGCGAAATGAAACGAGTTCTGAGGATGGATGGTGGTGATGGCAACTCAGTGATATGAATGTACCGAATGCCACTGAAGTGTACACCTAAAAATGGTTAAGATGGCAAATTTTATGTTACGTGTATTTTACCGCAATCAAAACAATTTCTTAAATGTCAGATTACGCTCTGGATCTGTTTTGAAGACAGAACCAACCCAGTGTACCAGGGAGCTGGATGGGGTTGGAAAGGGCTTGGAGGACGACTCTGAAGGCTTAGCCGGTGCTCACTGGACCTGATGCAAAGCATTGTGGGAGGAGCAGTTGGAATAGAAGACGAAGAGCTTGGTGTTAGACGTGGAGACATTGCATAGTTAAAGCTCTCTTGCTTTTCCTCTTTTGGGGGGAGAAAGGCATATTCTGCGCTCATCTTTGGCATTTTATGAAATTAGGGCTACTACCCTGGTCCAGAACACTACCTTTTCCCATCTGAATGATTGTAATTGGCCTCTACACCGTCTCCCTGCTTCTGCTCTTGTTCTGCATTTAGACAACTCTCAACATAGCAGTCAGAGTGATCCTGTTGACTTTCGGTCCAGTGGCTGCCATGACACTCTGATGAAGAGCCAAAGTCACCACAGTGGCCACAGACCCTCGCATGGTCTTGACCTCCCCCATCGTGTGTATATACCATTAATCTTCTTTATCCAGGGTAGTTATTCTGTAAATCCCCCCACCCCAAATTACAAATACTGAACCATTGCTCCCAGGGGAAATATGTATATCTACATAGGTTCTGGTATCAATTCCAATGCTGGCAAGGAGTTCCCCACCCAACAAGCAATTCTTGAGACACCAGATGGGTGTGCTACTCTTCAACTAAACTTTGATGCCATTTCAGAGACAGCACCAGATCCCATGCGTTAAAGGTACAGTCCGTCCATACTGCCCTCCCAGCCCCACTTAAGATGCCGGTCACAAGGCCAGGTTGTTACCTATACTTGTGCCTCTGACCCACTGGCTATCGATTGGAGGTTCCAATGACCCCCTCCTTGGGCTTGATTAATTGTCTAGAGCAGCTCACAGAACTCAGAGAAACCTTTTACTTACTAGATTACCAGGTTATGATAAACAGATATAATTCAGGAACAGCCAGATGGAAGAGATGTACGTGGGAAGGAGCTAGGATCTTCCATGCCATCTCCAGGGGAACCACTGTCCTCACATCTCCACATGTGCACCAACACAGAAGTTCTCCAAGCCCAATCCTTTGGGTTTTTATGGAGGCTTTATCATACATAAGCATGATTGATTAAATCGTTGGCCATTGGTGACTGATTCAACCTCCAGCCAAAAATCAGAAGGGTGGGTCTGAAAGTTCTAAGCCTCTAATCACATGGTTGGTTCTCCTGGCAACCAGCCCCATCCTCATTAACATAACAAAAGAAAACTTTCTGCCCTCACTTTGGAAATTCCAAGGGTTTTAGGAGCTCTGTGCCAGAAACAGGGGTGAAGACCAAATATATGTTTCTTATTATAAATCACAATATAACTACGCCTATCATTTTATCTGTATACATATCTCACATAGATTAGAATCTTTAACAAACAACTCAGACCGGTAAAGGCTATTTTCCTTTTATTCAAAAAGGGAAAATAAGGTTTAGAAGTGGTAAGCAACGTGCCTGAAGCTGCCCCATGAATAGGGGCTAGAGTTGAGTTTCAAATTCCATCAACGGGCCCCGAAGCTGGACTTTGTTGCCTTACATTGGTTGTTCCCCAGCACCTCCATCCTCTGTTCGTCTCTGTGTGAGAGCTGAAACTAGGAAACAGGGTATCACCTGTTCAACCTCATCAAGGAATGTGCATGTGGGTTGTTCTGTACACGTCTGAGAATGACCAAAGAGCATCACCAGTACTGATTTTGGGGATTACAGATAAATTTTAGTAGGTAAGTGAATTCACAAATTCAGATCCATGCATTATAATATAATATAATAGAATGATGAGGAGATATATCTATATATCTATTTATCTGTATATATATTCTATTCAGGTACATCAAAGTCCCCTGGGAAGTCAGTTTGAGCATTTGGAAAGGAATTGCTGCTCTCACCAGAGCTGCTGCCTGCTCAGTGTTTATAAGTGCCCAAGAGAACAAATAGTATTGTTAACAAAGGCTATTAATGGAAGAATAAAAACAGGTCTTCAGATGGATCCTTGAGTGCACGCCTTAAGAATAAAAAAGACGGAATTACACAACTTCCAATATACCCTTCCACGTTTTCCTTTTTATCTAATTTATGAACTTGGCTAATTACCTATTCAATAGCCTCAATCACTCAATTTGAGAACAAAGCAGGCAAAATATATTGAGATCCACTGTCAACAGCTTCCTAAGAAGTAGTTCATATAACGTCATATCTTCCATGTTTTCAAAAAACTTTTTAAAAAGAATAGAGATAATTTTTCATTCAACTCTATGCCAAGCAAATATGTAGGATGATCAGTATATAAGGAAACATTTGACCTGTCAAAAAGGTGTGTATAAATAGCATTTGTAGAGAAGGCAGCTTGCCAGAATAATTTGAATATGCCTCAGGATGCTAAGAAAGAGAACTCTTTCTAGAATATTAAATTACTATGAAGTCTCACACTCATGAGTTAGGTCTTTATTTTTGTTCAAAGCAAAGGCTCATTGTGGTTAAAAATAGCAATTGTAGTTTACATTTATTGAGCTGTTTGGTTCTTTTCTAAGTTGTTCACCTACATCAACAGTTTTAATTTTCATATAATCTTAGATAGGTACAATTATTATCTCCCTTTCATAGTTTATGGAATAGAGATTCCTAAGGGTTAAATAACAAGCTTAGATTGAGAGAGGGAAAAATATGTAATTCCTCCTCCTGAAAATGATTGGTACTTTATTCTCATGCCCTCTGTTTCCCATATTCTCAGGCCCCGATATATTTGAGAATTATTGAGTCGCAGGCATTTTCTAGATTTTTTTTACAATGTTTTCTTTTTCTAAAATCAACATTTATCTATAAATTGTGAATTTTGCTATTCTCTATTACCTTGTAAATCAAACAGGATCAGGTGAGCTTCTGTAATTAGGTGAGGCTACTGTGATAATGGTATTGAATGGGGATGTCTCTTGACATGTGTCCTAGAGAAAAGTCACTTATTCAAGGCACAGTGGGGCCATGTGTGTCAAGGCATTGGTGTCAGGCTGGCCCAGGGGAAGGCAGGGCACACACTCAGGTGGCTGCGGAGATTTGAAGGCTACTGTCTTCATAAAGGTCTCTCCTACCCATCTGGTGAGGCCTGAAATTCTACCTTTCATATTATTTTCTTCAAATGTTGAAGGCTTTTTAATTTCAAACATCCCTATTAAAAGGCCAATACCGCAGGAAGCAGCAGACAGTCATGACTTAACACAGGGTCTGGCAGGCTGTCTGCTGAAAGCAAGATAAAGACCCAGCCATGCGAGACAGATGTTTACGAGCAGGCAAGAGAGATTAACAAAGAATCAGAGGACACCAAAGATAGTATTCATGTACCAGACGGCCAACTTGTGTGTGAACGATAATGAGAGAAAGAGGGAGAGAGAACAATCTCATTTATAATGTGATTCAAAGGAGGCACTGACAATTAGGACTTTTTTTTTCATTCATATTTCACCTTTGAATCCTTCTTGGACTAGGTCTCTTGAAAATGACCACAAGTGCTCTTCCTGCTTCCTGGGACCTTTTGGTTGACCAGGGTAGTCGGGACAGCTCCAAAGCAAAGGTCGCTAAGGATGCATTCGGACCTCTAGCCGACAGCAAAAGAGTTGACAATCACTGTGTCCTCAGCTGATGCAGCTAAAAAGCCAATGCCATGATCCTTTGACAGCTGTGGACCTATCAGGACTACTGACAGTTCTTCAGGGAAATAACAGGGCCTGTGATTCCCTAGCCCTCAGGAAGAAAAGAGAGATGGCCTGGAAGACACATCTCCACAGGGCAGAGAGAGAAGGGAAGAGACACGTGTTTCCTTTCCTGTGCACCCTTTCCACAAGCCCTCATGAGTTTAATTTAACCCATTTGTGTTTAATGTAACCCATTGTTGAACTTGATACCATAATTCACAACTTCACCTTAGGAGTACAGTTTACTTCATGCGTGAAACAATCTGTAATCAAAAATTATATTGTAGAAAAAAACACATTTATGACAACACTTTACATGAAAAACATATAGCCCTGCTAAGTTGTTAGTTGCCTGTATAAGTTGAGATCTATGGCAATGGCATGGGACCAAAAGGAAAAACACATTTCATGTTCCATAAGTTTCCATTTTTATCACATCAACACCTAGACCAGGAAAACGCTATTTCACCCATATGTTGTTATTTAATATATGGTTACAGATACCTTGAGTACCTTTCAAATAACAGAGTACTTCAGAGTAGGTTTACTTACTTCTGTTTCCTTTGCATTTAATTCAAATCACAAAAACAAAAATGAGTTCAATTCTTTGGGTTGCTTGCAGTTTGCTAATAGCCATCATAATAATAGTGATCCCCTCCAAAGCTAAAAACAAGGTTGTCTGGGGGCTGCCTTGCTCAAAGTATGAAAGTATATCGGGACTTCCCTGGCGGTCCAGTGGTTAAGACTCCACGCTCCCGGTGCAGGTGGCACGGGTCCGATCCCTGGTCGGGGAACTAAGATCCCACATGCCTCACAGTGCGGCCTAAAAAAAAAAAAAAAGTACATCTATCCTCTGTGACATAGAATACATGTAAACCTTCTTCTGATCAAGCAGCTCTTTAAATGCTTAGAATGAACTACTCTGTCAATTCTGAATCTTCACAGTAGGGTGACAATTTTCTAGTCCTTTCTTGGGTCAGGCATCCAACATGGCTAAAATTGTCTTTTAATTATGGGGAATACATTTAGCCCATAGCTTTAGGTTTTGTTTGTTTGGAAAGAGCTTATGAAGATGTAAAGCCATTTGCTTCCTGATTCCATTTTCAAGGCTTCACATAAATACTATTTAAATAGAGAAAGAATTGTTTTAGGAAATGTGTGTTCTTTGTTTAATTGACTGTCAGATATCTTGCAGTCTGTGCCAGCAAGCAGTGGGATGAATTCAAAAGATTAAGCATTTAAATGTTCTGAAGGTCATAATGATTCTTGTGTGGAGTAATACTGCTCTTCTTTATCTGGTACTGCAGCCAGCCCTGATCCTAGGAGGTTTCCTTAGCTGACACTCACAGGGAAGAGATACTCACAGCGCAAGTCTAAGATCGGACATGGCAACGCTCCTAGTGTTATCCTATGATGGGTGGCATGATAAAATGCTGTGATTTTCAAATTCTTCTCCACAAAGCCCAGGGTCCCTAACTAGGGGTACCCTAAGTGCTATGCTTGGAGTTTGATGGTCTCACTGCTGTTTGAAAACCCTAACCCCCCTTTCAACTAGAGCAACTGTGCTTTGTCTATTTTATGCATTATTTTCAAATTAAGTTGTTTTTTTTAAACAGGATTCTTCTGCTTTTCTTCCTTCACTCCTATGTTTCTTTTAAAAGCCCTAGTGTCATTATTAAGGTCACTAGCGTTGAATTCAGAAATAAGTAGATTCAGGTCTCCTTGTCGACTTGCTAGTTCTATGACTTTGATGTCTTTGAACCATGGTTTTCTTATCTGGAAAATGGGCTAATAATGTTCATAAAGTGGTTTTGAGGATGAAATATGATAATAATGTCTCCTTCATCCTTCTAGCAAAGCTTTCTTCTCTCTGGTTCCTTGATAACCCCTCTATCAGTCGGGGTTTGACCAGAAGAGTACAACCACCAAGACTGATACAGAATGAGGAACTTATTGTAAGGATTATGGGAACTGGTAAGACAGTCTTTTCTTCTGCTGTTTCTTCTGCATCTAGTCTTGGGCCTGAAGTCAGTAGGGCCGGCAGTCAGGAAGGAAAGATGGCCGTGAAGTAGGGAAGAGCAAAGACAAACTGGAACCCACGAGTGCAAACTGGAGGCTGTGTCTGATGTGGGTGACCTGCAGGATAGGCTGGGGCTTTGTACCATGTTCCCACGTCCACATCCTGCCTAGGATTCAGCAACCTGGAAGGTGGAGGTCCGACGGGAGCCAGAGATGCCCGTGGGTCTGGCTCCACCCCATGCATGACGGTGAGCATCTCTGATATCAAGGGGTACTAACTGCTCCTCTACCCTCCTCCACTCTCTTCTCTTTACCTACATTGTCTCCACAGATGATCTCACCAGCCCTACAGCTTTAACTACCACCTATATGGCAGTGACTCCCTGGTTTACCAGAGCATTGCTTGTCCTGACTTTTCTACGATTGATGTTGATATGCTGGAGCTGGAATCTCACAGACAGGCCAAGTACACCACTGGCCAATGGCAGACTGGCTAATAGATGGTGGCCGTCTTTCACTATCATCTGGAATGAGGGCTCATCATCTTCTCATAGCACTCCGGCTGCCACTCCTTCCTAACTAATCGAAATGGATACATGAGCTGCATTGTATTTGCAGCTATATTCCCTAAAGGAATAGGTGGAATTCATTGAGCTAGAACTTAATGGGGATAAACAGTATAAAAAAGTAGAGGAAACGAAGATTTGGCTTAGCAGAAATCTGGGTGCAAAAGACTTAGAATTGATTGCTAGCAGGTTCATTATGAGTATAGATTACAGTGGGTCAGGGTCAGGGTTATCAGACACACATACATACTTAGAACTTTAAAGGTATTGATAGAATTAATGGTGCACGAGAGCTGTGGAAGCCTTGCTCTGCTTTGTACCGATGAAACCACACCAGGGGCTTGGCCTTCAGTTCGAGGGTCATAGTTTAAGAATGTCATCAACAAAGAGGAAATGCCATCCATAAGGTAATAAGAGATGATATGGGGAACTTGAACCTATATTTTAGTGAAGAACACTGTCAAAGTGCCCACGGACTTTCAGCCTGGTAAACAGAGCCTTAGGGGATGTGATAACTTTCCTCAAGTATTTGATGTCTTTGAAGAGATGGGAATAAACTTGCGCACAAAGCAGAATTCAGGACAGTGGGTATTTGAAAAAGGACAGCCTCCAAATGCAAGCAGACACAAACCATTCTGCTTGTAAACCTTCATGCGACCCCCATGGGGTTTTGGACTAGACCAATGGTTTCTCTAAAACTTGCCCCCTGGGGAGCTTTCCAAAATGTAGATTTCCAGGTCCTACTCTAGATGCACTGAATCACAGTCATCTGGGGTGAGGCCTGGGATTTGTGTTGTTAATAACTCCCACCTGATTCTCTAGTCACCGGTGTGGGAACTCCTGGACCAAATGAGCTCTAAAGAGCCTTACATATTTCTGTGACTCTATTCCTCCTGTCCAAGGAGGGCCACGTGCATGGTGTGAGGAGCAGCCTGAGCAGGAGGGATGGGTTCAAACCCAGCTGTGTCTCCACCGAGCTCTGTGATTTTGACTAAGTCTCTGTACCTCAATTTCCTCATCTGCTAAAGAAGGATAACGGTCGTGTCTGCTCCTAGAATGTTGCCAAGAGTAGATGGGTAAAGTAAGCACAACAATGCTTCTATATGGCATATATAAGATAAGGATTAGCTATGATTTTTTTTTATAATTGTATTTATTTTATTTATTTATTTTTGGCTGCGTTGGGTCTTCATTGTTGCACGTGGGCTTTCTCTAGTTGTGGCGAACGGGGGCTACTCTTCATTGCGATGTACGGGCTTCTCATTGCGGTGGCTTCTCTTGTTGTGGAGCACGGGCTCTAGGCACATGGGCTTCAGTACTTGTGGCCCACGGGCTCAGTAGTTGTGGCTCGCGGGCTCTAGAGCGCAGGCTCAGTAGTTGTGGCACACGGGTTTAGTTGCTCTGCAGCGTGTGGGATCTTCCCGGACCAGGGCTCGAACCCGTGTCCCCTGCATTGTCAGGCGGATTCTTAACCACCACTGTGCCACCAGGGAAGTCCTAGATAATGATTTTTTATACCGGAAGATGACACATCCATTTACTAGACAGTCTGATTCATGAATATTTAGGAAGTAGAGGAGAAAGAAAGAACTCAAAACCAAAGACTTTATTTTTTTGACTTTCATATTATTAATCATCTTTCAAAATGTTTCCAGCTTTAGCAAGCATTATAATACAGAACATGTGCAAACATTTCTTGGAGAGTTACAAGGTTATCAAAGCATAAGTAGGAATATAAAGTTTACTTTCTAGGAATGTAAAACAATAGAAGTTGTAGGGGATAAATGAGGGTAAACTGAAGTCTCAGGTTTCCTGAGATTTCTGTCTAGAACCACATCCTTCTGGCTTTTTTTTCTAATAAAATGAAATATGCAGATCTTGGGTACATAATCTGATGACTTTTGGTAAATGAATATACCCTGTAACTACCATCCCAAGATATAGAACAGTTAACATTACTCTGGAAAATTCTCTTGTGTCTTCTGCCAGTCATTCCCCATCCCAGAAGGCAACATTGCTCTGAATTCTATCATTACAGCATAGCTGTGCTGTTGTGCTCTTTTCTGTCTGACTTCTTTACCTACACATTATGTTTTTGATGCTAATTTATGTTGTTGCATAAATCAGTAGGTTTTGTTTTGGTTTGGTTTGCTTTGGTTTCTAGTTTCCACGTATTATTCCATTATATAAATACATTACATCATAATTTGCTTAGCAATTCTTGCATTGATGAACATTTAGATTATTTTGAGTTTTTGGCTATTATGAATAAAGCTGCTATAAGCATTTTTGCAGAAGCCTTTTTTTTAATCCTTAGTTTTTGTTCCTTTTGGGTAAATGTCTAGGAGTAGAATTTCTGAGCTATAGGGTAAGTCTATCTATAAGAAACTGACAGTTTTCCCATTTTACATTCTTCTGTATGTGAATTTCAGCTGTTCTATGTGGTTATTTACATTTGGTAAATAACCAAATGTTATTTATCTTGTTGTTATTTATGTTGTTTTATTTGATGTTAGCACTTGTAGTGGGTATGAGATGGTGTTTAATTGTTCTTTTAATTTACATTTCCTGGTGACAAACGATGTTGAGCATCTTTTCAATGTGTTTATTAATCATTTTTATGTTTTCTTTTATAATGTATCTGATCAAATATTTTGTCCTTTGAAAAACTTGGATTGTTTGTCTTTTATTTATTGATCTGTAGGAGTAAATTATATATTCTGGACAGAAGTCCTGAACAAGATATATGAATTACAATTATTTTTTCCCAGGATGTGGCTTACTTTTTGGTTTTCTTGATGGGTCTCTTTATAAGCAGGAGCTTTTGAGTTTTGTAAAATCCAATTTATCTGTTTTTCTTTTTTATGTTCACCGTGTTTTAATTCCTAAGAAATCTGTGCCTATACCAAGTTCATAGACGTATTCCTCCGTATTTTTCTAGAAGCTTTATAGTTTTAGCTTTTACATTTAAGTCTGTAATCAATCTTACTTTTAATGTGTGTTGTGAGGTAGAGGTTGATGTTCATTTTTTTATTTCATGCATTTATTCAGTTATTCCAGCACCATTTGCTGAAAAAGTTTTCTTTCCCCCATTGAATTGTCTTGACACCTTTGTTGAAAATCAATGAAAGTGGTCAAAAGGTACAAAATTCCAGTTATTAGATAAATAAGTACCCAGGATGTAATGTACAACATACTGGCCATAGTTAACACGGCTGTATGATATATTTGAAAGTTGCTAAGAGTAGATCTTAAAATTTTTCATTACAAAGAAAAATTTTTTTCTTTTTTTTAATCTATGTGAGATGATGGATATTAACTAAATTTATCGTGATAATCATGTAGCAGTATACGTATGTCAAGTCATTACGGGGTATACCTTACACTTAAACTTATACAGAGCGGTAGGTCAATTGTATCTCAATGAAAGTGAAAAAAATCAATTGATTCTTTGGGTGTGGTCTAGTTCTGGGCTCTCTATTCTGTTCCTTTGATGCATTTTGTCCATTCTTATGCTTATGTAACACTACTGTGATTGATCGACTTTCATAAGCAAATCTTGAAATCCTCAAGTGTGAGTCCTCAAACTTTTTTCTTTTTCAAAATTATTTTAGGTACTTTGATTTCCACATAAATTTTAGAATCCACTTATCTCTGTAATCCTTTAGTGTTTGATAGAATTCTCCAGTGAAACCCTCTGGAAGAGACTGTTGGAATTTTGATTGAGTTTTCATTGAATCTATAGGAGAACTGATATCTTAAAAGTATTGATTCTTTTAGTTGATGAGTATGGTGTATATATCTCTGTATCTATTTAGGTTCCTCTTAATTTCTTTCAGCAATGTTTTGTAGTTTTCAGTCTTGTACATCTTTTATTAAATTCATCCTTAAGAGTTTTAAAATATTTCTGATACTGTTACAATGGTATTTTTACAAATGTATTTATCAGTCGTTTGCAGCTATTTCAAGCATGCAATTTTTTCTATTGGCCTTGTGTATTGTGACATTATTAAATTCACTTATTCTAGTAGTTATTTTGTAGATCCTTTAGGATCTTCTATATAAACAATCATATCTTCTACAAATAAAGACAGTTTTACTTCTTCATTTCCAATCTGCAAGCCTTTCATTTCTTTTACTTTTCCTATTGCACTGCCTAGAATCTACAGTGCAATGTTGAATAGAAATAAGAAAGACATTCTTGGCTTTTTCCTGGTCTTAGGAAACTTCAGTATTTCACTGTTTAATATAATATTAGCTGTAGGTTTTGATAGGTGCTCTTTATTATTAATTATTAACTAAGAATGTTCTTTTCTAGTAGGCTGAGAATTTTGAACATGAATGGATGTTGAAATTTGTCAAATGCTCTTTTCTGCATCTATTAAGCTTATATTATTTTCTCATTTTGTCTGTTAACAAAGTGAATTATATGATTTGATTTTTAAATGTTAAACCAGTCTTACTTCCTGTAACAAACAAACTTGTTTATGATGGAACTGTTATATGTCTGTATGTATACATACATACAGAAATATCTTTATCTATAATGTGATTCTTACTAGTTTTTAAAGGATTTTTCTGTCATGTTCATGACAGATATTGGCTTGCAATTTTATTTTCTTTTATATTCTATCAATTTTTTTAAAAAATTAGTGTTATGTTAGCTCAGAAACAAGTGTGGAAGTGTTTCTTTCTCATCTATTTGCTAAAAGAGTTTGTATAAGTTGATACTCTGCAACTCTTTAATGTTTGATCGAACTCTCCAGTGAAATCCTCTGGGTCTTTCTTTGTGTGAAAACTTTGGACAATAAATTCAGTTTCATTAATAGATAATAGCTACCCTAATTTTCTATTTCATCTTGTGTTAGTTTTGGTAAGTTGAATTCTTAAAGACATTTGCCCATCTCATATACTTTGTCAAATTTATTGGCATAAAATTATTTATAATGTTCTCTTATTATCCTTTTAAAACTGTCTGTAGTATCTGCATTAGAAACAATTCTTTTATTTTAGTAATTTGTTGCTTTTTTTTAAACCTCCATGAAACTTTCTAACGGTTAATACTCGCATTAATCCTTTCTAAGAGCGGATTTCGGTTTTGTTATTTTTTCTGTACTCTGTTTTTTATTTCATTGACTTCTCTTTATTATTTCTTTCCTTCTACCTGATTTTGTTTTAATTTTCTTGTCTTTTTCTACTTTCATAGCATTTAAACTTTGACCATTGATTTTAAACCTTTCATCCTTTCTAATATAAAGCTATATATTTTCCTTTAAAAACTGATTAATATAAACTTGTTGATATGTAGTATTTTCATGATCATTCAGTTCAAAATATTTTCTAATTTCCCTTTGATAATAGGTCACTTGGAAGTATTTAGGTATTTTCATAAATGCTATTAATATTTATTTCTTATTAATTTCAGTGGTAGTCAAAGAAAGCACTGTACGAAATGTAAATATTTGAAATTTAGTAAGAATTTTCAATGGCTTAGCATATTCCTTAACTTAGTTTACTTGCTATATACACTTGAAAAGATTATGTATTCTCCACTTGTTGAGTGTACTGTTCTATAAATATCAGTTGGTACAATATGGTTGATAGTTTCATTTAGATACTATTTGTTTTGTCGTACTGTTCCGTTCTTACTGAGAGAGGAGTGTTAAATCTCTTATAATTATGGTATCTGTTTCTGCCTGTAGTTCAATCAGTTTTTGCTTCATGTTTTTATGCTTTATTGGCTAAATTGGATTTACAATTGCTAGGTTCTCCTAATGAGTTTCTCCCTGGATTATTACAAGACATCCTCTTTATCTCTGGAAATATTTCTTGTCTTGAAGTCTATTTTGTCTGATATTCATATAGGAACTTCCACTCCTGGGTTATCAAATACTTTTTATTATCCTATTTCATTTTCTCTATAGTCTCCTTAGGTTTATATCTTCATATTTGTTTCTAGGGGATTAGGATGCATCCTTAAATGACCACTGTCATTTAGAGTTAATATTGGTAAATTTATTATTTATTAATTAGATTTTATACACAGTATCATGAGCTCTCAAACTCCTACCCATTCTTGGGCTATTGTTGTCACATATTTTACATCTATATACAGTATAAGCACTACAATACACAGCACAGTGTTATAGTTTTTGCTTTAAATTGCTCTCTATGTTCAAATAAATTTAGAGCAATAAAAAAGACACCAACACATTAATCATTTATGGTGTTCTTTATTTTTTCCTGTAGATCTGAATTTACATCTGGTGTCATTTGCCTTCCACCTGAAGAACTTTATAAGCATTTCTCTAGCGCAGGTCTGTTGGCAGATTGTTCTTTTAGTTTTTGTTTATTGAAAATGTCCTTATTCCACTTGAAAGTTTGAAGGATATTTTTGCTGGATATAGAATTCTGATTGTTTTGTTTTGTTCATTTGCTTGTTTCACCACTTTTTCTTCCTTAAATGATCCAAGTCCACTTCACCCTGGTCTCTCTGTTTGCTCTTTTCTCTCCCTGGACAACTCTTTAACCAGTTCCTCATGTCACAGGCTAATTCTCATCTCTCTGGTTTCATTTCACGCTTCTCAGAGACCTCTGTTGACCATGCTATCCAAAACCAGCCTTCTTCTCTGTGACATTCTCATTTTCCTCTTTACATCTTGTGCAATACTTCCACAATGTTTTTATTTGTTTCCTTGCTTCTTGTCTTTCTACCTGAGTAGCTCCATATGAAAATTTATTTTACATTCTCCTACATTCTTGGCATTGCCAAAATACCTGGCATCATGATAAAGGCACAGTGATGTTTCTCTAATGTAGAATGGATGCAACTGAAGTTACAGGGGCATCTGAAGTCTAGCTTTGCTAGAATTGAAAAGACACATTGAGTATTCACACTGCTAAACTCTCCAGGACCATCTGTTTTACACACTGTGCTAGGGAATATAAATGCAAAAGTGAAGCATCTTCAAGAAACTTTTCCAGATTCTCTGAGTTGGAAACAATCTCCTCCTCTCATTCCCCTAGCATTCCACTTCATCCTGACTGTGGTACTTTTTGTGATTGACCTTGTACCATTGCTGTTTCTATACATATCTTCCCTCTCCAGCTGGATTGTCAGGTCCTTGCAGGCAGGGACGATATTTCTGAACACACACTGGCAATTCTGCAGAAATAACCTTTACGTCTGCAGACATTTCGGGATACTCATAAAATGGTATTGCATTGAAAATGAATTGAATGAGAAAGTTAGCATTTTTGTTTAATAAGTTTCTCTATTTCTCTGTGGAAAAAGGAGCTGTATAATTCCAAAGTCATTAGGATTTCAACTCAGCATTAATAAAGCCCTAGGTTCCCACCAAGGACAGTGTCACGTGTAGAGGAGGACTCCTCTGCCCCTTCTCTGCCTTTGTTCTTTTTTTTTTTTGTTTATATGCACTGCCTTCCTAGTTTATGCTCCCTGCAGTTTGCAGCACAATAACGTGCCAAATATTTCCTGCCCACGCGTCTGTTTGGCTGCAGAGCAGGAGAACTGTAATGGAAAAGCAACAGATCAGAATAGTTTTTAGATTTGTTGGTGCTCTTAAAAACACCCAATTTTAAACATAAATATTTATGCCTGTTGCCATGCTCAACCTCCGTTCGTTATGAGGAGACCTTTGATGAGTCTGTAGTGTGAAGAGGACCCATATAAATACTGGTTACCATTTATTATGACAAGACTGATGGAGAACTCTGAAAGCTAGCTTTCATGTTCTGTGCGTAACAGAGGAGAATGGCTCAGCCCCAGATAAGCATTCAAACAACTCACATGTAGGTTGTGATAACTTATTGCCTCTAGGTTTGGGGACTATGGTAATCTTCCTGAGTCACGCACACCTGCGAGTGAAATGGAAGAGCCTTGGAAGCACAGCTCTTCTTTGTAACTTTTTTCTTTAAGACCCAGTATTGTTCTGACAAGTTCAAGTTAACAAAAGGACCATGGCACTAGAGGGCGGTACTCTGTAAGGTGGGTGTGTATGTGTGTTGGAGGTGAGGGTTACAAGTCTGAAACTTCTTGTAGGTTCCCAGGCCCCATCCAAGGCTTATAGAATCAGAACCTGCAGATGCTGGGCCTGGGAATCTGCATTTGAGCAACATCCCCAGAGGATGCACTGGGACATTTGGGAGTCACTGCTTGAGGGAATAGAGAGACAAGAGTTGTCTCTTTTGTCTCTAAACTGTCAATCTGTGCCTGGAAAATTCTGAGTCCCTTAGATTGCTCACCAAGAAGATCCTGTGGTCTCATTGTTTTTTTCCCATAACTGAATTGACTCTTAATTGAGCAATTAGGTCAGTCAGTGTCCGATTATCATGTACTTGAAACTAAAACAAAATAAGTTCGTCCTTACACTGGCCAAACCAACTTATCCTGTCATGTCTAACAGGTTTCTCAGAAACGTGCATTGGGCTATAGGAATTTGAAAGTCCACAGGAAGTTCTGCCCTTTGTCACGTTATCTACATAAGAGCAATTCTGATGGCACTGCAATATTCAGCAAGCAGGATTCATTGGATGTAATCAGAAGTAACTTTATTCTTGCCATCCACTGCCCCTTCATGCCATCTCTGTGGGGTTAATTTTTTCCTACCCCTTGGGTAAAAACTAGGGTAAGTGTCATGAATTTTCGCTCACTTTTAACTAGTAAAGAGTTCTTTCATTCTTA
Source organism: Balaenoptera acutorostrata (assembly GCF_949987535.1). Classification (NCBI taxonomy): domain Eukaryota; kingdom Metazoa; phylum Chordata; class Mammalia; order Artiodactyla; family Balaenopteridae; genus Balaenoptera; species Balaenoptera acutorostrata. The sequence goes on along the minus strand of NC_080084.1, from coordinate 9,051,539 downwards.
GATACACAAAATTCTATGTCCTTAACTGATATATCCAAGTTTTTTTCAGTAGTTTTTATCTACTGAAAAAAACTGCACAGGTTCAAGGTTGAGAATTATGCTTTATTCAGTGAACTTACTGAGGACTTTAGCCTGGGATACAGCCTTTCAGATAGCTCTGAGGGAGTGTTCCAAAAAGGTAAGGGAGAAGCCAGGATATATAGCAGTTTTTGCTGAGGAAAAAAAAAAACATGTGTTCAAACATCACAAGATTACTGCTAATCATAAGAACAAAACATTTCATGTTAATGATTTTAGTGCTTTTCTATGTATGGCAAGAGTCTTGGGCTCACTGAAGTCATTCCTTTGATAGGCATCTTAACTATCTCCGGCCAATATCCAGTTTTTCTCCATTCTGAATCCCCTCAGGGAGCCCCACTGCCAGGAGCGCCTGCAGTGGCTGATGACTCCTTTGTCTACTGAAATGGCAGGTGACATTCTTAGTTCACACAGGGTAGAAAAATAATTTTTAAACAGCTCCAAACTTTACTGCAAGTGAGTTTTCCCCCTCCCTTAGCTCAGTTCTGCTTGGGCGGCCTATTTGCCATGGGAAAAGGGTGCATAAGCTCTTCTCTTCCTCTCTGCCTGTGGCTTTTGCTTTTCGTCCTTTATCTCTGCCTCAGGTTCCTCCAGGGCTGAGGGATGCAGGGTATCAGGTTAGAAAGGCGAGGGAGATAAAGGTTTATTTGATAGATACCTATACAAAACTTGCATAGACACTGCCTGACTCTTCCTCATGGGGTGATTTCATGGCTTTTTCAAGAACTCAGCATTACCTGATACTTAGCCCATAGGCTATGTACCTCCTCTGGGGTCACTTTAAGGCCCTAGATATCCAGTTGAACCCTGCTATCATCCTTCCGCTGAGGTCACATTGCCCCCACCGTTCATACACGGCACACACGTGGTCTGTGGGAAACTTCACATAGTTTGCTCTGAGAAGCTCTGAGAATACAGGTCAGGACCAGTCCTTCCACCTCTCTTTTTTTTTTTTTTTTTTAAAGTTTTATTGATTGATTGATTGATTGCTTGATTGCTATGTTGGGTCTTCGTTTCTGTGCTAGGGCTTTCTCTAGTTGCGGCAAGCGGGGGCCACTCTTCATCGCGGTGCGCGGGCCTCTCACTATCGTGGCCTCTCTTGTTGCGGAGCACAGGCTCCAGATGCGCAGGCTCAGTAGTTGTGGCTCACGGGTCCAGTTGCTCCGCGGCATGTGGGATCTTCCCAGACCAGGGCGCGAACCCGTGTCCCCTGCATTAGCAGGCAGATTCTCAACCACTGCGCCACCAGGGAAGCCCCCCTTCCACCTCTCTTACTTCGCCATCAGAGTAGCTAAGTAGACACAGGCTCCAGACTTTGTATCTGGCCAGTGTTGTCGAGTCCAGGACACTGGGCTCCAAGGACAATAAGGCATTCCTCAAGCTGTCTGAGTAGTTCCACTGAATCCTTTTCCCATGGGTTCGAGGTGAGAGAGAAGGAATCCCTCATCTCACATGGAAGAGGGTTAAGTCAAACTCATAGTACGATAGAACTCCCTTTAAGAAATTCTCTATTTCTTTCTTTCTTCTCCAATCTCTTTTTCAGACTGGTGGTGAGGGATCAGCTTTAGTTGGAAAATGGCTCTTGACCACTTCTGTTGGATGCCCTGAACTGGGGCTCTCACACTCCACTTTAGTCATGGGGCTGTAGCTAGCATCTGTGTCTTAGAGCTTCAACCGGGGGCTTCATCCAAGATACTGGGAAATAAAGATTCCCTTGTAATATCTCTTTGCAATCATAATACCAGCTAGTTTATGTTTATCACTTGTTGTATACCAGACGCTCCTTCATACATGCCTTATCTTACTCAGTCCTTCCCACAATCCTATAAGGAAACAGAAGTTCAGAGAAGTCAAATAATTTGTGTCAAGTCACCCAGATAGCAGGTTATAAAATTCTTCCCAACACTGTGCATTATTTTCTTTTGAGGAAAATAAGAATGATTTTTGTGTCTTAGAAAGAAAATACTATGCATTCATCAGGGGGGAAAAAAATGCTATAGCTGTTTACTATCCTGGCTTTGACAATGGGAGGATATGGAATTTTGGAGCAAAATTAAGAACAAGTCTCAGTTGCTAAGCATTTGAATAGACTTATTCACTTAATTCTTATAAAACCTTGTGATGTGGATGGACTCGTCTTCATCTTGTAGATGAAGAAACTGAGGCCAGGGGGATATTATGTGGCTTCCCCTACACTACACAACGAGGAATATTTGGAGCCAGGATTTAAAATCCAAAGTCTCAGACCATGACCCTTAATCTGCTTTTCCTCTCCACTCTGATGGGACATAGCAGGAATATGAGCTGTGGAAGTTGTTTGGTTGATGCTTCTTTCAAACACATCTGACTCTAGATGAGGAGCGACAGAGGAGTCAAGGTTTTCACTAAACTCCTTGGAAACAAAGAGCATCTTATTCGTCTTGGAATCCCTAGTGCCTGGTCCAAAGTTGACACTCTATTAATGAATGAATGAAATGGGTAAACAGTCAATAACTTTCTTGTCAACTCTCTGGTGGAAAGTAAGTTTACATGTGGGTTAAATTAAGACAGCATCCTCCTCCTGGGTATTTACATTTTATAAGATGGTCTTGGGAGAAGAGCTCAGATGAATGATATCTAAACTTGAATTTCTGATTCGGTCCTTGGAATAGAGGTGGAAGAGGAATTGAGACCGAGTTTTTCTCTGGAGTCTCAAGTTTCACTGCAGAAATGACAGCTTACCATGTCTCTCTGCCGTAAGGAAAAAATAGATTGCTTCTTTGTTTGGGTTACGGAGTGCTTCTTTTTTTGGGTTACGAAGTATCCAGAAACATTTTACCTCAAAGAAGTATGTTCTAATAATTTCAGTCATCCAGCAAGGGGGCAGGCGGCTTCCAAAGTATTCACAGTCATACTTCTGAGGAACCTGTCGGCTGGGCTCTTAGAAGGAAGGATTGAAGTGTTATTGGTGGGGTAGACCAGATGGCTTCTAAGAGACTCTGTCCCTGACCTTTTGGAGATGTAGGATTCGTTCAGGTGGTTGAAGACAAGGATGCAGCTAACCAGGTCTGTGTGTCTGTCATCCACAGGTCTGAGGCGCAATTACAGATGTACCATCTGCAGTGTCTCTCTAAACTCAATAGAACAGTATCATGCCCATCTGAAAGGATCTAAACATCAGACCAAGTAGGTACTTTCATGCTTTCACTCTTCAGTCCTTTTGTATGTAACTTTTAGCATGATGAATAAAGGCTAACCACTTTACTTATTTCAAAATAAGTAGATGAAAACTGTATCTCTTATCTCCAAGGTTCCCTTGATATTTATGCTGCTCAAGCCTCCAGAGTCTGCCTAGCACAGCTTGAAGAATGACTTCTTGCCTTTTTTGGACACAGTAATGACAATATTTTTTTTTCATTTTTTCCTTCTTTTCAAGGCTAGTCAGCACATTTGTATGAACTTCAGGAAACTTTTAGATCTATATTAAGTGTTTTTAAATAAGCAATGTAGTCTCTACTTGGAGGATGGGCCAGACCTCCGTGTTGTGAAGTCTAATTCTGTGAATGTCTTCGACCACTTTCTATTTCTAGAAGCATATTGTTGCTTAGTCTGGAAACCTAACAAATCCCCTGGAATTTTAAGTCATTCACATACACAGCTATTTTCAATTCAATGGAAGCTCATTCCATTCCCCCTCCCCCAAATTCTCATGATTTTAAACCAGAAAAGTCTACTCAGGCATCATTTCCCCTGTATTTATACTGCTCATCTTTTTAGAAAACCGATGACATTAGCTTTTAGGTATTTTTAAAGTAGCTGCTAGGACTGCTAATAAAATCTAATAAAATAGGAAAAAACAAAGAATATCTCAAAAATATGTAATTTTCCTGAATATAATTGTTTTCATTTATCTCATATTCATTAGCAGAATCATTGAGCAGATTCGACTGTATCAGGGCCTCATAAATAATGAATGATTCATTTAACAAAGGTTTATGGAGCGCCCACTGCGTGCCAGACCCTGAGTGTGCCCTGGGGAAGAAAAGATGAATGGATTTAGGCCTTCCTCTTGCGGAGCTCCCTGCCAGGCTGGGGAAACAATCATGTAAACACATAGATTGTTCTCTGTTACCATAATGTGGGCACCCCGATCTTTGAGGACCAGGACAGGAGCATCGAGGGGAAGCTTTCCAGCGACATCAGTGCAGAGGCTGAGCTCATAAGGATGAAGTCAGGGTCTGATTTTGTTTTCCATTATCACCCAGCCCCCAGCACAACACTTGATACGTATTAAGGGCTTCATAACCATTCCTGATGGAGTGAATGTGTGATTTTTAAAAGATGAGTAACGACAGCAGAAACTAACACAACACAGTAAAGCAATTATACTCCAATAAATATGTCCAAGAAAAAAAAAAGAAGAAAAGATGAGTAACGATTTTCCAAGCACGGATAGGAAGGTACATTCCAGGCAGGGAAATTTCTTGGCAAAGATACTGCAAAGACATAGATTCACAGGGGTTTCTGGCTTCAGGGGAGGAGTTTAAGCCCAGAGTTCCTACTGACTCTCAGTTTTTCCTCAATATAGTGTGGTTCGGTGAGTCAAAGCTGCTTTCATCACTTGCTTTACTCTGATCCACCCCCAAAGGGCTTTTATCAAGGAGGTTCTTCAGAAACAAGACTGTCTCTGATACTGAGGACCTAGAGCACTTGTATTGATTATTGGGAGCTGCTGCCCCAACCCCCAAAACGGTCCCTTCAGCATCTCTCTGACTCTCCCGTTGTGAGCCATACCGTATGCATTCTAACGAGCATGCATCTGACGTACGCACAGACACCTTACAAGGAGCTGCAACAGTAAATGATCATCTTTTAGGGGCATGTATTTATTGCTCTTCATAAATAGAAAAAGGTAAACAGCAGTGACTTTAGGTGGCAAGAATCACGTCAATAACTGATGCAGATAGATAGCATCTCCAGGTTCAGGAAAATACCTACCTCTCTATGTGTACCTATAAAACTTCACGTGACAAAATTTGTGCCAGGCATAGTCACACCTAATACCTTGTTTATTCCCCTTAACTACCTTGAGATACATATTACTGACCCATTATTTGATCTGAGAAACTAAGGCTCAGAGAGGCGAAGTAACTTTTGCAACACCACCTTGCCAAAAAAATGGCAGAACCAGGACTGGACCCTGCAGCGTCTGACTCTTGCTTTTAATTAATTCGTGTCACTCAGCCGCCACAGACGGGCTGTGGACACAGGACTGCAGGGGCTGCCAGTAGAGAGTCCTATGATGAATTTTGAAAAAGGGCATTGCTTCCCTGGTGTAATTTAATAAGTATACGTGACTTCAGAAGGGTACGTCTCCTGCTGTGCTGCCTTCTTTCCAATAAACAAAAGACAGTTTGCTTTTTTTTTTTAACCACAAAAGCACAAGGTTGAAGAAACCTTGAAGAAAATAATTGTCATAGCTCTGTCCCGCGGCCATTTCATCTGTCTTTATGCCAGATTTGAGTATCCTGGGTGTGTATATGAGTCTGTCTTTGTTTACGAGACAGACCGTTCCATAATTTTCTTGTAATATCCTTGTTAGGTTTGGTTTCAAGTGTGTGAGGGCCTCGATAAACAGATTCTATTTCTAATCCCTGAATGAGTTTGTGGTAGACTGCTGCTATTTCTTACCTTAAATACAAGGAAGAATTCATTAGTGAAGCCATCTAGGCCTAAAACTTTATGCTATGGGAGTATTTTTCTTAGAAATTTAGTTTCTTTAATACAGCATTGTTCATATCTTCTATTCTTATATCAGCTTAAATAAGCTGTCTTTCAATTAATTTGTCCATTTCATTTACATTTTAAAATATATTGGTATAAAATTGTTCATTTTATCCCCTAATTTTATTCTTAATGCTTGTGGAATATTTTTCTTTCCAGACACTGTTTATTTGTGTCTCTTCCTTTTTTTTTTTTTTTTTTTTGATCACTTTTCTTGTTAGAAGTTTATCAATCTTTATTAGTTGTTTTTTTTTTTTGATGAACAAATGTTGGGGATTTGTTGATTTTCTTTATGTACAGTTATTTTATGATATTTAAAATATTATTTCCTTCTTTTTACTTCCTTTGGATTTAATTTGCATTTTCCCCTGGCTTCTTAATATAAAAGTATAGGTTCTATAATGAAAAAGAATCTGAAAAAGAATATATATAAATATAAATAAATGGTCCTATCTATCAATTAGGCAAAGTTTCTTAATCTTGTTCAAATCAGTATATTCTTACTGATTTTTTTGTCTGCTTTTTATATCCATGAGAAGCAGACATAATTAAAAACCTCCAACTGTACATATGATTTGCCTATGTGTCTTCTTAATTCTATCTTTTTTTTTTTATCTTTTCTTTTTTGTTTTATATATTTAAAGGTATATATATTAGATGCTTACAAATTTAGGATTTTTTAATGCTTTCTTATTGTATGGGCCCTTTTTTTTTAATCACTTTTTGCCATCATGAAATATCCTTCTTTGTTACTAGTAGTATTTTCCTTGAAGTATACCAACATCAGCTACAGCAACTCTTCAAGGCTTTCAAAAGTTTTTCCTTTCAATTGTATCCAGCTTTTATTTTGTTCTCAGGTGGAAGTTTAGTGTGATGGAAGTCAGCCAAATGGTTCTTAACTGTTCTAATCTAAGTCAACATAAGTATTAAACTGTCAGTAATTTTCGAGGTCTTATATTTATATTTTTGCAGTCATTTCTAGAGGAGTGTTGAGATAGCAGAGATGATTCAGTTGTGTAGTGGAAAGGACACTGATTTTTATTTCTAGTGCAATTTTGCCACTGAGTGACCCTGGGCACTGACAAACCTTCTTTAAGTCTCACTTCCCTCAAAGATGAGTGTTTAATGATGACGAGAACACAACAAATATGCTTCCACTTCCCATGCTTTGCTCATGATCCTGGTATTCTTTTCTACGAATCCTGAATTCAGACTTAAAATTTTTCCTAAAACATGTCCCAGTCAGCCTTGAGCATTTATTGAAGTTAGCAGTGACCCTCCCCTGCCCCAATTATGTCCACCCAGAACCTCAGAATATGACCTTATTTGTAAATAGGGTCTTTGCAGATGTAAAAGTTAAGAATCTCAAGATGAAATCTTTCTGGATTTATGAGAATGATTTATGGTGTCTTTATGAGAGAAAGGAAAGGGAGATTTGAACACACGAGAAGGTGGCCCCGTGAAGACACATGCAGAGATTGGGGTTCTGTTTCCTCAAACCAAGGAACACCAGGAGCCAGCAGGGTCTGGAGTAGGCAAGAAGGAATCTCCTCCAGAGCTTTTGGAGGGAGTGAGCCCTGCTGACTCCTTGATTCCAGACTTTCATCTTCTAGAACCTTGAGAGAATAAATTTCTGTTGTTTGAAGACACTCAGTTTTGGGTACTTTTTTAAGGGCAGCCCTAGGAAATTAATATAGTGTGAAACCTACATGCCTTGTTCCATAAGTAATCCTTCAGTCATATTTTCTGGGCAACTGCTTACAATGCCAATCCCGATAATGACAATGATGATGGTCATAGGGATGCGGGTGGAGAAGATGGTGATGATGATGACGCCACCACTGATAACCAAAGTGGAACTTGTCTGAGACTGGGACACAGCCACAGACTAAAATGCTTTGGAAGTGTTACATCTAATACACACAGCAGTCCTGTAATTGACCAGAGGCTCCACTTTATAGGTTAGAAAATTGAGTCTCAGAGAAGTTCAGTGACTTGCCCAAGGTCCCCCAAAAAATTGGTCAGCAGAGTCAAGAACAGAAGTCAGGTTACTGGCAACCTTTACTCTAACTGTTATAACAGTACTTAAATAATACTATTATTATTACATTGCTCTTTACTAGTAGTAAAGAGACTTTTTCTTTTTTTTGGGCAAATGTCATAAACAGCAAAATGACTGTCAAATTTGGCTCCATGGTTAAATTGCAAGAGAAATATTCAATAGCTAATGAGAGTAAAGGTTTCGAAATGCAAATGATCACACTGGCATATAAAGCAATTGCCTATTGGTAGATTTTTCAGCATTTCCGGGGGATCTAGTCTGTCAATCAGTACAAATGTTTAAAATGAAATTTAAAGGCAGAAGTGTTTAGGGAACACTTCAAGCCTCAGGACATTGTATTACCTAGAATTAAAGGTTATAAAATTTGTCATTACTTACTTTGATATTTCACTTGGTTGAAAATGAGGTACAAGTGTTTAAGAGAATAAATCAGACTGACCAAAAGTTAGTAGTAATTTCTATATGTGCTGCTTCCTTTGAGAAGAAGCCTGAAGTGGTGATATCCATTGCTTTTTCTGCAATTTTTCCCAATTAGTATGAATCCTCCAGACAAAGCCTTCATATTATCCATTTCCCCATTATATTCATTTATTTGTGAAGTGATTGAGTGGATGTTCAGTCTAATTTTCAGAGCTAGAATGTATTTGCTTTAAATACCTTGGAATTCAGTTCCTGCATTCAGGATGATAGTTAGTTGTGTGTGGGGGGGAGGAGGGTGGAATAATAAATAATAATAATAAAAATAAATATTTTTGCAAGAGATGCTCAGCATGAAGAAGCTTCTGTACTTATAATAAATAAAGATAGCTTAATATACCAAGAAGATGTTCTCTTTGGAAACAAGCAAACAAAAACCAAATCGAGGCATGGACTTCTTCGAAGGCTAAAAGTATAGAATTTTTTTTGGTAGAATTTTCAATGTGATTTACTGACATTAACCAAGAATTTCAATAACCTAAGGGGTTGGGACTTTGGTTCTGAGTTCTGATACGGGCAGGGCATAGGACAGAAAACAGAGCCGTCCTTTCCCAAAGAGGGTCAAGTTATTTCTCTTCAGCTGATAATTATTCATAAGCTGCTTGAAAAGGCTTGGAATAAAGGGCAAAATCTAGAATCCAAGGCAAAAGAGCTCCTGCAGGAAGTGGAGCTTGTGGAATATCACCAAGTCTTTCTAGCCAAAGGGCTAGATTTGCATCCTAGGCACTGTAAATAGGGTGCCTTATGCAGCACAAGGATGGGGATGAGGCAGGGCCTGTGGGTCAAAGGGCATTCTCTATTTAGCCCTGTTTTTTTAAATTTATTTATTAAACTATAGTTGATATACAATATGGAGTTAGCTTTAGGTGTACAGCTTCAGATTCTATTCCATTATAGGTCATTACAAGATACTGAATACAGTTCCCTGTGCTACACAGTAAATACCTGTTGTTTATCTACTTCATATATAGTAGTGTGTATCTATTAATCCCATAATCCTAACTTATCCCTCACCCTCCCCTTTCCCCTTTGGTAAGCATAAATTTATTTTCTATGTCTGTGAATCTGTTTCTGTTTTGTAAATAAGTTCATTTGTATCTTGGTTTTAGATTCCACATATAAGTGTTATCATATGATATTTGTCTTTCTTGGTCTGACTTACTTCACTTAGTATGATAATCTCTTGAGTCCATCCATGTTGCTGCAAATGGCTAAATTTCATTCCTTTTTTATGGCTGAGTAATATTCCACTACATATATATATATATATATATATATATATATATATATATATATATACCACATCTTCTTTATCCATTCCTCTGTTGATGGACACTTGGGTTGCTTCCATGTCTTGCTTATGTAAATAGTGCTGCTGTGGACACTGGGGAACATGTCTCTTTCTGAATTAGAGTTTTCATCTTTTCTGGACATATGCCCAGTAGTGGGATTGCTGGATCATATGGTAACTCTATTTTTAGTTTTTTAAGGAAACTCCAGATTGTTTTTCACAGTTAGCCCTGTTTTTTACAGAACATTCGAGTTCATTGCTGTCACGAGCCCTCCCTTCTCTGAGGAAGGCCTCAGAGCCCAACTTCTCAAATGGAGGAGACAATAGCTTATAGATAGAGGGATTCCAGAGAAGCCAGAAAAAACTAGATCTGTCTCTGTCTACGGCACTAATGCACAGGCAATTCCAACAGCTGTACTTTTTCCTAAGTCTCACTTGCATGCTTTTGCTCTATATGCCATATCTAGGGATACATTACAATTACGGTCTGTGAATAGATTAGGCCTTTTGTGGGCTTGAAAAGTATTAAATGGGGAGCATTTTCACTCTTCCATATTATTTATAGAATGACTGATGACCCCTAGTGCTCTTTAGCTCACTCGTTTTCCACCCCCCTTCCTTCTGGACAGACTTGTAATCATTATTTTGTCTTGCTTGAAATTTGTGTGAGTCATAACTGTCTCCAGAGTGGTTCTGAGCCAATGCTTTCAAGTCTCAGCTTTAATTGTGGGTCCCGTTGCCCACCTTTCATGTTCTTTGTCAGGCTGCTTCAGAGAGTCACCTAGTACCATTCTCCAAGGGTGCAAGGCCATTACCTGATTTGGTTCTGAAAAGTGCATCTGTGTCAAGAGAGAAAAGAACCACCGGAAGGAGGTGACGGAGCCCAACAGGCCTGGCCTGGGAGGTGGGCAGCAAGTCCCAGGGTCACTGCTTCTCACATCATGTCCCCTCACTGAGTTTCAAAGCCCTCATTGAATATAGGGCAGTCAAGGTCTCTATCAACCCAACATTCTCTAATTTTATGCTTCAAGACTGAGCTTTTTAAACTTTTTAATATTTTCCAGCAGCAGAAGAGTAGCTGTAAAGTCATCCTTCTTTCGTGTTGACCTCTCTCCTGCTGGGTGGCCCAGAAATTGACCAGTCCCCTCACACTCAGGTCCTGCTAGAGGAAAAGTGTCCTCCAGGCCTGTTTATCCTGTTCTTGAACAAAAGGCGGAAGGGCTTTTCCAAGGCTATGACTTGGGACAAAAGAAGTGAAGTTGGTCATATCAGGAGAAAGTAGAGAAAGAAGCTTTATTTTCACTTCATTCCACTCTCTGAATACCAAACACACATTCTGGTGGTTTCTCAGGCAAATGGAATGAGTGAGAGGGGGTTGAGGAAGGCTCGAAAGGGAACCTGGACCCATCACCTGAGCAGTCCAGGCTTCTGTCCTTACACTCATTCTGGGTCTTTTGTAAGTTACTGTAACCCCTTCTCACACATCTCCCCAGAGTTCATTAGACACTAGAGTATGTCCAGTTGTAAGCTATCTTTAGCTGCTCTTGACTTTTACTCCAACCAGACTTTGGTAAAATGTTGAATTTGGCCAGCGTTTGTCTAATCTCTTAAAAGTTGTCATGGAACATGGAATGCCAGGGAATTGAATTAAAATAAATGAAGGACCTTGCTTCATTTAGGTCAATGTTGATAGGGGAGTAGGCAGAGGAGATAAGATGGGGATGGACACGTGCCTTGGTTGTGTTCCTGAGTCCAGCTCTCCATCTCTGCCCTTTGGCTGGAGGAGAGGATTAAGTCCATTCTGGCTGGGATTTTCATAGTGTAAATGGTGTAGGGGTTTGAGTGATTGGACAAATCAGCCCCTCACCCCATTTAATTCACTCCCATGACCAAAATCTGTTGAGTGCCTCCTATGTTTGAGGCATTGAAACAGGCCTTGGGGACAACAGAAGGAGCTCCTTTTACCTCTCAACAAGTATATAATCTAGTTGAGAGGAAGCAACATGTAGTCAAGTAAATACAGTTAAAATCAACATAGGATATATTGGCACAAAATGCTGCTGCAATTCAGAAGTAGTTGCATCTGGTTGGGGGCCCGCAGGAAAGGTGGTCATGGGGTGAGTACAGGAGAGTGGCTTGGGAAGGAGACCATCTGGGTTCAATCTTGGCTCTACATCTACTGATTGGGTGGCCTTGAGCTTGTTACTTAAAGACCTGTCTGGAGCTTTGTTTCCACACCTGTAGAATATGACAGATTATAAAAAGTCTTAGCAGAACTGACTGTGGTGAGGATTGAGGGGTTTTTTTTAAGTCGTTATTGAATTTGTTACAATATTGCTTCTGCTTTCTTATGTTTCGGTTTTTTGGCCTGGAGGCATGTGGGATCTTAGCTCCCTGACCAGGAAGGCATTGGAAGGTGAAGTGTTAACCACTGGACTGCCAGGGAAGTTCCCAGGATTGAGTTTTAAGAACAACAAAAAACAACAATAACAAAAAATATGAAACTTCTTAGACAGTACTTGACATGAATGGCATGAACTTTTTTCTCATGTGTTAATTATCATTCTGTAATAATGAAATTACATTTGAAATGGACTTTGGGGAACAGGCAGATGAATACTGCAGGATCCGTCAGTACTTCTTTATCCCAAGTACTTCTTCTGTAAGATTGGTCCAGAATTCTTCATAGCAAACTCTAGTTGCTTGCCCAAAGTTGGGGTTTTGGACTCAAAAAGTTCAGACCCGTTCAGGGTTTAGAACCCAAACTGACCTAAATCAGACAGTGGGATATAAAGAATTATCTAGGACAGTCCTCCGAAGACTATTTTCATTCTGAGTTTCTTGTGGTCTAATGCCTTCCACCTGCTCCAAGTCTTCATTTTATACAACAGTTTCAACCTTGGTATTCAATCTTGCAACATCAGAAAGAGCATTTTTTTTTTAGAATTTATTTTATTGAAGTATAGTTGGTTCACAATGTTGTGTTAATTTCTGCTGTACAGCAAAGTGATTCAGTTATACATATATGTATACTTCCTTTTTCATATCTTTTCCGTGATGGTTTATTATAGGATAATGAATATAGTTCTGTGTGCTACACAGTAGGACCTTGTTGTTTATCCATTCTATATACAATAGTTTGTTACCAGTTACATTTTGTCAGCCGTCTGTAATTAGCACATTATTCTCCAAAGACCATGGATTATAATCCTTGAAAGTAAATAAAATAAATTGAACTATGCTCCTGGCTGCATTTCCTAAAATCATTTTCCCAATATTCTTTGAGACTCCCTGGAGAGATTTTCTTTACCATTCTGATAATATGGAGCTCATTTTTCTTCTCTATTTGCATTTTTATTTCACCATTAAAAAATAATATGTATCCTTTTTACGCAGGCATCTGTCTGCTGCAGCACATACTAGATCCTTAGCTAATCTCAACATTAACTTATTAAATCCGATTTTGATTCACAGCATTTGATAAATCCCCTATGTTTCAGAATTGGAAGGGTTTTCTCAAAAGCAAATGATCTCCATGTATGAGGGAGACACCTCTGTAAGTGTTAACGACTGTTATTTAAGTTGTAACTTAATGATAAATATTTTGAAGATTTTTTTCTTCTTTGAGTTAATATTATCTAGACCATTCAATATTTTGTTAAGTATAGCCAGATGTAACCAAAATCTGGACCTCAGTCCGAATATGCATTTTTGAGCATCATTATAGTATATACGTGTCACTTTGAATAATCCCTAACAGAAAATAGGAAATGTGTATATTTTTCTATAGCTTTTAGAGCCACAAAGAAATCTCAGTCCATTTCATGCTGAGTAGTCAAGTATAAATCAAAATCTATATAGCTAACTTTCAGAAATGTTGGTGATATTTCAAGCTCAGGACACAATTACTTCAAAGTTCTACCCACAGCTTCTGGTCCTGTTATACTTTCTAGAGATATATCTGTCTTTTTTCTTCCTTATTTAAGTGCCTTTTCTTCTAAAGACACCCAACAGGCTAACATGTGCTCTTTACTCTTTTTGATTTCCAAAACCATCACCACTGAATTTATTCCTGTTCTAACAAAAAAGATCTTGTAATAGCCTCAAATCGAGGAGTTTCAGACCTCTGATTTTCTTTCCTTGATAATAGATAAAGTTCAAACAATAGATTCTGTTTTCTAACATCTTTCCAGTGCTAAAGATAAACTTACTAATAGCTAAGATTTTCACGGTCAGGCATCTTACCTAAATTAGAACCTAGTTGCCCTGGAGTATCTATATTGGAAAGGACCCTTTTAGACCAACTACACAGGTTTCTATCTCTTACTCTTAGAACCAGATGTTATGATTGTGTTATTCCGTATTTTATAAGAGTCCTCCAGGTAAAAAGTGTGCTTTCCGTGGAAAAGAGAGACCTGATCAGAATGTATTCTGAGAGATTCATTACTGCCAGGAAATTTAGTGGACTAGAAGGAGGCTATTTAAAAGTGACAGGAAAGGGGTCAGGCTCCCTCACACCAGTATTTTAGGAAAACAAGTACAAGTGAAAACAAGTACAAGTAAAAGATCTACCAACACATTTCATTGTGTATGTACATTGGAGCGGCATCTTTCATTTCAAGTTTAACTCTCAAGAAATCCAGTAACAAGCCACTAATTAGCCTTCTAGAACATGCAAATGATAGTTCTACAGTGAATCTAGAGAGTTCATTCTGCAGATGGAATTTAGTCCACTGATGGTCTGTTTTCGGTGACACAACATGTCATGATGAAAGAACTCCAGGATATCCATGGATTGGGTCAGTAGTTGAGTCAGTTATTACAGAGCAATCCACTGCATGCTAGGGTCCAAGGCACTTAGCAGAGAATGACAAATTAACAAGTTGCCTTCCCTATCCTTAAAGCACTGGTGTAATTTTTAAAGTGCCTCAACAATAAAGCTTTGTGATCCCAGAGAGTAAGCCCTCATTCTGGGGTCTCTCTGGAGGGAGAGAGGGCTGGTGGCCCATCTCAGCTATGGAGGCTGGTGGGCTCTCTGAGCAGCTGTCAGCGCAGCAGAGCCAGGTGACCAGACTCAGCATCCCCAGCTGTGTCTCCAAGCAGCCGCCACCAGGAATGTAGGTTCTAGGTACAGCTTTCAGGATCCAGAGCAGCCTGGAACCTGAGTTGGGAAGGGAGGAGAGAAGATGATCTGAGAGTGCAGGAGGGATGTCAAGTATGAACAAGATGAAGCATCAAGAAAGCACTTGCTGTTTTGTTGTCTTGGCCATCCCAGAAGCTCTGCCTTCCAAGGCTTTCCCAAAAAAGCCTTTGCTTTCTTCACTCAAAACTTCATATTTTCTGGGTTTTCTTTGAAGAGCCCTCATGACTTATATAGGATGATTTAAATCTTGTAACACCTGATTGGATATTTCATTGCTATTCCTGGGAAGAAACCGGGAATGAAAATTACATTAAGAAAAAGTGACATTCGTGATCAAAGAAGGATGATTAGAGGCATTCATCTGTCCAACTTGGGTTGAAAATCAATTCTAATTATTTGTTTTCTCTTCATGCTTATAACACGTTCTCTAGTGTGTGGTTCTAGGAATTGGTAGCAAATGATTAGCTTCTATAAGATAGCATGCAGATAAAAGCGTCTGCCTGAGTCAGATATTCATAACAAGAACTGCTTTATGTGCCAAAGCAGATTTTTTTACTATCCATGCAGCTAATTTTTCTTTTAACCTTGAAAGAGAATAGTTCTTGGATCTTTTGATTAAAATATCTCATCCTGTGCTCACAGTGGATGTGCAGCAATTAATAGTCTTTCTTTTCTCAACCGTCTAATTAGGGTTGAGGCCAACAGAGCATACAATGACTAAAGCCAAGGAATATCATGAATATCATTCCAAGATGTTCTCTGCTAATTGTGAGTAATTTCTTCATTCCCCTGAGAGGATGTGACAGCCTGGACCACTGGACCTGCCTTAGGATGTGATATCAGGGAATGGCTTTCTTCTCTCAGAGTGATACCCTTCCCTCGATACACACCTGCTAGCTAACTGGGGAAGAAGAAAAAAATTGCTTCTGTCTACTTTCCCATAGAAGTCCCAGGGTTAGTTGTACGATGGGGTGTGTAAATGACAAATCTGAGAATCTTATCAGTGAGAAATTTAGATGGGAGGGCCTGAGGTAGACATTTAAAGGGTGTCGTTGAGTGGGGCAGAGAGGGCAGAATGGGGGCTGGGACAGGCAAGGTCATGCTTGGCCTCTTTGGGCCCAGGGCCAGGCAAGCATGAAGAAATAACATCTGCTTCCATGTACTCTGGACTTATAAAAAGGCAAGTGAGAAATGTAAAACTCAAGGAGATAACTATTTCTTCTACACACTATTTCCAGACCTCCTCCCCATCATGGCTTTGTCCATGGTTATTTCTTTGGCTCCTCTAGCTTAGTGCCCATAAAGCAAAGATTTCAAATATTCTGGAACAAGTGTAGATGTACTGAGCTCATGACTCACCCACCCATTTTTATCCTTTTGGAGGACAGGCGGGGAATAAGTAGCTTCATTACCATTTTCAGTCAGAGAAGTGTTGGTAGATAGCAGATGTGTGGCCTCCGAGAGTCTGGGGAGCCTGGTATGAAAAAATGGAGAAGGCTTCTCCTCCTGCCACCACGGGGTAAAAGGTCAGAGGCTGTCCCTGCAGGGTACCGACCACGGGAAGCAAAAGTAGGGGCTGGGAGGGGCTGAGATCCCCCACTTCTGTTTCCAAGCCTCCCCTCCAACTCCTCCAGTTTCTGACTGGTTTTCAGAGTTAAGGGTTGGCCATCTTTGGGGACAGAGCCCCTGTAGCCTAATAAGCCATGTGCTTCTCATCTGTCTTCATCTGTGCTGGTCCAATCAGAAGGTCGGAAGTGGGGAGATGGATTATCAAGTCATGGAAGATCATGCAGGTGGAAACGTTTAAGACATAGTTCTAAGTCAGATTTCAAAATCTAGTTTCGAACATTTCTTTTCCTTACATATTTTTCACTTTAAAATTATTTCTCCTACTAATAGTACTCAGAGAAGATGAATTGCATCTGTTACTTTTGGATTTAGAGAGCGGATGTAGTTATGATTTCCTGGCATGTTCCTCCATTGGTAGAGCCAAAGACTTGAGAATAATTCCATTCGATTCCATGTATTTATGTGTAGCTAAATGTCACGTATTGTAAGGCTAGAAGACCAGCCAACAGTGTGATCCCTGCCTTCAAGAAGCCTAAAGTTTACATGAGGAGACTAAATTAACAGGTGAACATAATAAAAGAACATCTATATGCTAATATCTGAGAGTGATCTTACGTAACATCATGCAAGGAATCAAGAGAAGGGAGAATAAATGAGAGAAATATGCTTGGGTGAGATGAAGCTGGGCTGGGGAACAAGGATAGATTCAGTTTGGGGTGGGATGAGTTTAAGGGTCTAGGAGCATTCAGGTGGAGATTCCAGTGGATATTTAGGTTTATGAGACTGGAATGCAGATCATAGATGACAGTTGAGATACAGATTCGGGGGTCATCAGCTCATAGGAGATTGTTGAAGTGGATGAGATGGGAAAAGATGAGATTATTCAAAGAGAGTGTATGGAGAAGAACAGGGACACACACACATTTGTGCACACACACACAGGGTGACAAAGGAAGTGACGTGATCACTTTTTCCCATAATAATGCATTTTATATTTCTTTTCAAGTAGGATGAGAACAGGACAGATTAATGCTTCAGAAGCCAAGGAAGAAAAGCATTTCGAGAAGGAGGGTGCAAAACAGAGTCATCTCATACCAGAAAGAGTCAAGTAGGAAGGGGACGAAAAGTCCAGAGGGTTTGTCAATTAGGCAGCAGTGGCTGATTTTTGCCAGGGACGTCTTGCTGAAATTTGGAGACCGTGATGCCCGCAGTGTCTGGGGTGAGGACGAAGTGCGGGTGTGCCTCACCAGTGTTCTCACTGGATGAGCAATACTGACGTGCAGCCCCACAGGTAATAAGCAGTGAGGAGGGCAGAGGGTGACGTGCAGAGGAAAGGGCCTTGAGTGAGGACGCCACAGTAAATAGCAGAGCCCTCATTTAAAATAATTGTGTGTGGAATTTCATGAAAACAGAACTCTGTTGGAACTGGACATGTAGGGTCAAAAGTGCCACCCACTGGACTTCTTCCCTGGCCCCTGCTGTCCTCTAGAACTCCGAGGGAGGATTCAATAATTGCTGCTGAATGGACCACAAGAGGAAAGAGTCAAAAGTGCCTGCCTTTCTCCAGCCTGGAAGATGGAAGGGATTCAGATGGAGGCTGGCAGGGACTTCAGTCAGCTAAGATTTAGACACATGGCTTTTGAAGTGATGGTACCTTATCAGAGTGGAGATGTCCTGTACGTAGCTGGAAACAGGCAAGGTGTGCAGATACAAGCCAGGGCTTAAAACGTAGATGATGGAGTCAGCTGGATAGGATTAAGTTAAAGTCTGGAGAGTAGAGGTGTCATTTGGCAATCAGACAGGGGCAGAGGGAAAACGCATCACCTTGGACAGTTCCCCTGCTACCGCCTGACCCCTTACACACAGGGATTTGCAACAGAGATTTGACTTTAGGCAGCGTGGCCGCTGGTTAGACACTGTCTAAGGCTGTAGCCTTTGCATCTGATGCTGGAGCTTGGAGGATGCAGCACAGGCTGTTGGAAAGAGAAATGGATTGAAAGTGGGGAAGAGCCCGGACAAGCTCGAATTCGTGAGCGCCAGCTGGAACCTGTGAGGATGGACGGAACCCCTCGTTACTGCTCACTGGTTATCACCACCCACCCCAGTGAAGGGTGCATTCTGCAGGAGAATCAGGTGTGGACCTGTGTGAACCGCGAAAGTGCTGACCTTCAAGTGTAAAAAGACAAAACTGGAACGAGACAGGGAAGGGAATTCTAGAAAATGTTCAGCCTAGCCAAGTTAGCACACTACAAAATGACCACAGCACACTAATAGAGCAGCTGGGTAATGATAGAAGGAAAAAGAGTTAAATGCCAGATGAAAGTCCAAGGCATTAAGTGCTGAGTCATTTGGTCCTTCTTTGAAAAAAATTAAATCAAAAAGGAACTTTAGAGGCCTCCAATTTTCTCAGGAAAATGAACTTGTTTTATTAATGAATGGCATTCTGAATCTCTTTGTTTAGGTACATATAAAAATTATAAATGAAAGACCATCTTTTTTTATTTTTAATTTTTTTTAACATCTTTATTGGAGTATAATTGCTTTACAATGGTGTGTTAGTTTCTGCTTTATAACAAAGTGAATCAACTATACACATACATATATCCCCATATCTCTTCCCTCTTGCGTCTCCCTCCCACCCTCCCTATCCCACCCCTCTAGGTGGTTGGAGAAGACCATCTTTTTTTAAAGGAACCATATGGCTTTAATGAAAATATTCTAGAATCACATGTGTAAGATAATTAATATCCACCTAGAAATGAACTGAACCCAGAATACTAAAGAACTGAAATACTACCTGGAGAAAACATGGTTTCCTCTGAAATTAATTTAAATTACTGAAATTTATTTGAGGGGAAAGATACAATGATTTGTTTTCTCACTGGTGAGTAGAAAAAGAGAAAAACATTTTATGCTGGTGCTATAGCTTGGGGATTTACTACAGAGCTTTCCTGGAAAATAGAACATCTGTGGTTGCAAGTATTATTATTTATATAATTTGTTCAGGACAACGAGTTATGATAGGAGGTCCAGTTTCCCTCGGTGAAATTGTCTATTTTACTTTCAATGTGTATATTTAAAGTTTGACAGGGTTATGGAAGATCATTCCAAAGAAAATAGGTTAGCCACGTTGTGAATGGGTGGAATTGGAAACTTGCTAGGTGGCAGGAATGATGGCAATGGCAGGGTCATCTCCTGAAGCTGATGTGAGGACAAGAGTTAGGGGACAGACCTCAGGGGACAAAAAGGTGAAAAACTTACAAGAGACAACACCTGCTCTGTAATTCCTGCCAAGGAGATTATCAAAACAGTTTGGTCACAAAGGGGCTTATGGGGACCATTCCTGGGTGCTCTATTCTTTTCTATCAGCACACTTTCCAGAAGAGATCTAATCCAGCTACACACACACATTATTTATTTATCTCTATGAGTATTTATATATAAAATACACACATACACATATATCTATGGAGATATGGATTTGATTATATGTATATACACACACACATACTATCATATATACATTTGATGGTGTATGTATGTATATATATACATATATGTGTGTATATATGTATATAAACACTTTCCCCTGGAACTCCAGACTCTATTCAGATCTCAAACTTAACATGGTTAAAAAGATAAATCTTGATAATGTACAATATTTGTCTTTCTCTGTCTGACTTGTTTCACTAAGCATAATACCCTCCAGCTCCAACCATGTTGCTGCAAATGGCATTACTTCTTTCTTTTTTATGGCTGAGCAGTATTCCATTGTATATATGTACCACATCTGTTTTATCCACTCATCTGCTGACATTTAGGTTGCTTCCATATTGTGGCTATTGTAAATAGTGCCGCTGTGAACACTGAGGTGAATATATCTTTTTGAATTCGTGTTTTTGTTTTCTTTGGATATATATCCAGAAATGGAATTGCTGGATCATATGGTAGCTCTGTTTTTGGTTTTTTGAGGAACCTCCATGGTGTTTTCCATAATGGCAGCACCAATTTACATTCCCACCAACAGTTTACTGGGGTTCCTTGATCCCCACATTCTTGCCAACACTTGTTATTTGCTGTCTTTTTGATGACAGCCATTTTGACAGGTGTGAGGTGACATCTCATTTGTGGTTTTGATTTACATTTCCCTGTTGTTGAGCATTTTTTCATGTGTCTGTTGGCCATCTGTATGTCATCTTTGGAAAAAAATATATGTTATCTCTTATATGTTGAATCTACAACATAGATTCAACATATACAAACTAGTGGTTGCCAGTGGGGCAGGATGAGGGTAGGGGAATAAGAGGTACAAACTATTATGTATAAAGTAGATAAGCTGCAAGGATATATTGCACAGCACAGGGAATATAGCCAATATTATATAATAACTTTAAATGGATTATAATCTATAAAATTATTGAATCACTATGTTGTATACCTGAAACTAATATAATATTGTAAATCAACTATACTTCAATTAAAAATAAAAATAAATAAAAAAATAAAAATTAAAAAACATCCTTTGGAAACACCAAAAAATATAAAATAAAATAAGAAAGAGAAACAAAAAGAAGGAACCGTTGACTTCCCTCTATAACCTCCTACCTCCTTCTCCTCTGATCTCCAAATATCTCTAAACATCACTACCGTTTATCCAGTTTCTCAAGGCAAAAGTCTAGAAATTAACCTTGATCCTTTTCTTTCCCTCCAGTTCCACATCTAATCTATCAGCAAGTCCTGGGACTCTGCCTCTCCACATCTCAAATCAGTCTGCATCTCTCCAGATCTTATTCTCTTTTACTAAAAATCCACTGAAGGCTACCCATTGTACCCGGAGGAGAATCCAAGCTCCTCATCCTGGTTCATGGAGTCCCATGTGATCTGACCTCCACCCACCTCTCTGTGTCAGCTCAGACCTATCTCCCCCTGCCCACTTGGATCCACGCATACTGGCTGGCCTTCATTCTGATTTTGAAACAGCCAAACCTTTTTTCTGCCTGAACTGGTATCCCCTACACAACCTGGATTTCTCCTTGATGTGCTTTTCCACCAATCATCACATGACTAGCTCCTCTTGTCAACCAGCTCTCAGCTTAAATGACTCTAAAATATTCTCTGTCACATCAACCTATTTTGATTCTCTACCTAGCACTTATTCCTCTCTGATATTTCTATCTATCTATCCATCCATCCCTCCATCTATACTTTCACAAATAGAAGAAAAATTCCAGAGGAACAGGGATTTTCTCGGTCATGTTCACTGCTATATCCCCAGTACCTGGAAGGGACCAGCCCACAGAAAGCATGCATTGCATTCTTGTTTTAAAGACAGTCAGAGAGAGAAAATTTTAAAATGATATGGAAAATGCCATGTCAAAGGAAAGCAGAGGGTACTATGGGAGCACAAAAGAGGGGCAGCCAACCTAGCCTGGGAGAAGACTTCCTGTAAGAGGTGGTACTTGAGTTGTTGATGAGTAGGTGTACAGGAAATAAGCAAGTTGGTCTTACAGGTAGCAGAGTCACATTGAAGTGAATTTTAGAATATCACTCCAACGTTGGATTGAAAAAGCTGCATATTGGAAAATTCGAGAAACAGAGACAACAATTAAGTGATTATTAAGGTAGTCCAGGCCAGAACTAGGACCATGATTGCAGGACTACGTGGAGTAAGAGAGAGGGAAACTATCTTAGACAATAATAGTATTAGGAGTTGAAGAAAAGGATGAGTGAAAGTGAGCTTTATGAGGTAACTCCAGACTTCAGAGTCAAGAACTAAAAGGAGGGGGGTGGCATCACTTGAAGAAAGGAGGAGGAGCCGACTTGAGACAAAGAGGAAAATGATGAGTTCAGCTTTAGTCATGTTAAGTTTGAGATGTATGTGTGGAGCATTAAGAAAGATTTTCCACTAAAACATTGTATATAAGATTTGGCAGTGAGAGTTGGTGGTACAAAATCAGTCAGGAGTGTTTCCACACCTTTGGACTTGGGAACCCTCATATAGGTGGTGGTTAAAATGAAGAACATGAGTGCTGTTGAATAAAAAGGATAAAGGGTGAAAAGAGAGGCAAGCAAGCACGAAACCCTGGAAATAGCAAAATTTAAGTGTGGATAAAAGATATTATGAAGGACATCCAAAAGGAATAATTATAGAGGTGGGAGGATCGTATGGCTGGTATCTCAGAACACTGGATGGATTTTTAAGAAGGAGGGAGTCATGGGCAGAGTCAAATGCAGGAGAGAAGTCTGGTAAGGTAAAATCTAAATGCTATCTGGATAGTCTAGAAGTGGGCTGTTTCGATGACCTCAGTAAAAGCAGTTTGTGGAGTGGTCGGGAGAGAAGATGGATTGCGGGGGTGTTGAAGGAAGAAGAGAGGGGAGGAAGGGATGATGATGGTGTGGACTGTTCCTTGAATAAATTCACCTTGCATAGAAAAGGGAGAGATCCGGGAGGAACGGGAGCAGAGAGCTCAAGGCAGGAGGAGGACCCACACTCCGAGACTGGAGGGATCATGGGTGTATTATTAATCGGAGAGAAGGAGGCAGGGGCATCTGTACTGCAGGAGGTCAGTCTTATCAGTAAACAGGAAATGATCCTCTGCTGAGAATGACGGGGTGGGGACTGGAGGAGAGACTGTGCCCCTTTGCAGTGAAGAACATGGGCTCTGACATTAGTTAGTGGGCACATAACTCGCTAGTTGTTTGACATTGAGAAAGTAACAACCTTTCTGGGTTTTGGTTTCTTCATCTGTAAAATGGGGATACCAGGACCTATCTCATGGGGTTGTGAGAGTCAAATAAGATCATTACCATAAAGCTAAGCACTGTGCTTAGCTTGGGCAAGCACTCCAGTGTGTTAGCTGCTACTTTTGTTGTTGTTGTTTTTAATCTTGAAGACTGTGATATCTGAAGATATCTGAGATTGTGACTAAGAAGTATTGATACTTGCGACATGGTTGATGAAGAACAAATAAAAAGACTGCTGAATGCTATTGATGACCCAGCTGGGATGGATGAGGAAGTGGCATGGGGAAGAATGACATTTCCCACAAAGATGTTTACTTGATTTCCATGTGTGTAGGATTGTTTGACACTTTCCAGAGAGCTCTGTGAGGGTAGAAGTTTATACCTAGTTTTTTCATTGATGTATTTCCAGAACGTAGATGACTTTGTTTTGTTAATTTTTTGTTTTTGTTTTTGCTTGTTTTAAAGATGGTGATAGGTTTGTAATTCATCAAAAACAGAAGCAGAAATTGGTGGTAATCTTGACATTGGTGGTAATCTTGACATTGGTGGTAATCTTGACATTGGTGGTTGTAGTTGAAGCCTGCTCTAGTCTTGCCTTTTACCCAAATACGAAAGCCTTTAAGTGCCAAAAATTACTCAGGGGTGACCAACCTTGACCTTATATCATGTCAGGTTATAGCTACAAGGAATTTTAGGGACAGAAATACTAAGATAACAAGAGCTATGCCAATGGATGTGATGATTAAATGAAATCATGTGTGTAAAATAGCTGTTGTACTTCTTGACGAAGAATGTATAATCAGAAAGTGTTTATTTCTTTCCTCTCCCCTAATAACTAACACAGTCACTGGCTTGGGAATAGATTCTTGCAGAGAGTATAATATGGAAGAAATTATGCTGGATTGAAATTCAGGGGTCCTGAATTCTCATACCACCCATATCGCTCATGATCTGTGAAACTTAGGCATTCACTTTATGTCGTCTACAAAATACATAATAATAGTTTTCCTACATTCCCAATGGGATTATTGTGAGGATCAAATGACATCAGGCATGAAATGCTATGTGAATGTAAGGTGCCATTATTTTGGTCCTCAACGCCACCTGTGACCCAGACAGACATTTCTATCTTGGGATGAGAGTCAACCATGCCTTTGGAATTTTTTTAGCGTTTTTAGGCCCCGTGTTCTTGTGTTGGCACAAGAAACCCAGCTGCTACCTTGAAACACAATATACCACCTGTTACTTCTAACTAACTCTAAAACATTAGAATGTCTAAGTTTCCTCTGTATTAACTCTCTATTGCTGTGTAACAAAGTATCCCCAACCTAAGTAGCTTCAAACAACACATATTTGCTATCTCACAGTTTCTGGGAACCAGGAATGATGCCTGACAGAGGCATCTGAAGGCTTGACTGGGACTGAGGGATGTGCTTTCAAGATGGCGCATGGACCTGGCTATTGGCAGGAGGCTTCTGTCCTCACCACACGGCTCTCTCTCCATGAGATGGCAGCTAAGTTCTTCCAGAGTGAGAAATCCAGGAGGAAGAGCAAGGAGGAAGATACAGTGCCTTACGTAACCAAGCCTCTAAGGTCACACACCATTTATTCTACTCTTTTTTCTATTTGTCAGAAATGAGTCTGGCCCCACTGAAGGGGAGTTGGGACGGAGACTGGGCTCCTCCTCTTGAAGAGAGGTGTGTGAATGAATCTGGGGACATATTTTAAAGCCACCACAATTCCCTAGAGTCAAAGTCAATTCGCAGTCCCTTTGGACATCACCTGCCACCGATGGTGATCCACTTAGCATGGGGACCTCATCTTCCTTCTCACTTCTCAGTCAACTTCACCTGCTTGCTCAAGTTCTCCCAGTAGAGTTTGATTTATGTTTATCCGTATGTGCTAATACACTATCTCCTTTAAAACCGAACATGTCTGGAAAGATGGAACATAGTGCCTGGCACAGAAAAGAGTTCAATGAACATTAGTTCAATGTATTGAAAGATCCCTAATGGAAGTAGTTTATCTGACCCTTTCCAGGACACAAGTTTTAGTAAGTGGACGTGAGGATTTGGAGAGTAGGACAGGGATCGGGGAAAGGGGTCCAGTGGGAAAAGGAAGAGAATCAGGCACTCAGATCCCAGCTTTACAACTGCACATGTTTACGGAAGGCAAGGCTGGGAGGTCCGGAGGTGGCCTGCAGTCTCTGGCAATGGCAGCAGCAGCAGCAGCTTGATGGGTGGGAAGATGACCTTGAGAGTGGGAACCACCCTGGGGAAATCTCCCAGATGCAGCAAAAGAAGAGGTCTCTTCAGAACTGGAGAGCCCGAAGGAGTGAGTGAGTCCGGCGAGATTCAGAGAGGGTTATTATGTGAAACCTTTCCAAGTAGATTTGAATTTTGGAGAAACACCAAGCTGTAAATTCATCTCAGACATTTGCAAACGCATTCGATGCCACGACAGCCCTGGCTGTCGACCCAGCCAGTGTTTATTGAGCCTCAGTTGTGTGTCAAGCGCTGTTCCTTTGGCGTTCCCATTTATTATCTCATTCGATCCTCGCAAACACTGTATGGGAAGTTTTATTATTATTCTCCTTTTATAGGACATTAGTGCTCAGAGAGGTTATGTGCTTTGTTCAAAGTCACCAAATTAGCAAGGGGCAAAAACGGGGCTTTGAATCCAAGTTTTTACATTTGATTATATCACACCCTTCCTCTCTTAAAATGAGAAATTGCAAATGCAGATACATCCTGGATTAACGAATATTTCTTAAAACATAGCATCTCTCCCTAAATAAAAGACTGGTGTAGGGTAAGCTCTAGGCTTACCTCATTCCATGAAAAGTACCTTGCTCTTGATGACATGGTTTTCCTGCAGTGACGTGTAAAATGGGGGCGATGATTTTCTTTTGGCATCTCTTCTGCAAATCCATGCCCATCTTTCGCAAGCATACAGGCTATACCTAATCTAGCCTCTACTACATAACAACTAATAACAGCCTAACTACCAAAATAGTCCAACAAAACAAAATTACAAAAATGTCAAACACTTGACCTTCAGTTATACTTTAAATTGCAAGGTCATTAGGACAATTCGATATCTTTCTTACTGTCCTTACCTGTTAGAATTTGCTCATCCTCCATTATTCCTTCAAGGAAGCAAAACATTTTCTCTCTCTCCCTTGAGTTTCTCTAGGCTCTCTGGTTTCCATCCCTGCCCTCCGGGCTTGCGTGCCATCCATTCATAGGTTCGTTCATGTAGGCAGTACACATCACTCATTCACTCCTTCACCATGTATTTATTGAGCATCTACTCTGTGCTGAGCACTTTTCTAGTCAGTGATGAACCATTTCTGGTTGTGGGCCAATCCCTGTGCTCAGCTCTCTGGACACAGAGATGTTGCGTAAGACGCCACGACTGTGATGAGGCCCTGTAGTATAGTATGAGGCATGATGGCATTTCAGTGGGGATACCATGGAGACGTGTGAATATTTACTTCTCTAATATGAGCAGTGCTATGATTAGTTATAATATATAGTATGCTGTTATTATATATGATGCATTGTTTTACCTAGGGGTCATAAGACACCTTGGAGAGGACGTGTCGGATAAAAAGCAGGCTTTCCCGACATGGCCATTGTGTTAGTCTGGGACCAGCTCCTCTGGGAAGCAGATGCTAAGAGGATTAAATGTGCAAGAATATTATTGGGGGAACAATGGTGAGAGAAAATGTGGGGTGATCCAGGAGAAACTGAGAAAGCTGTCAGACCACACGGCTGACCCGGGGTGAAGGAGAGAGGGAGGGAAGATGGGTGGAAGTGTCCCAGATTCCTATCATCCAAGGAAATCAGGGCCATTGGAAGACAGAGAGGAAGGCTGTCTCAGAGGATCTCCTGCCTTCAGGGAAAGGATCCGCCCTGACCTCTTGGCTGCCCTCTGTCTTGGTCTGGTAGAAGCAGTCAGAGGACTCTGCACTTGGGTCCCTTGGTCTGAAGCCACCCTCCCTGTGGAAGCAGGTCCCTGAAGCATGTTCTCAGGGACCCACAGTGGTTGTGAGGCCAGCTCTCCAGGCTGAGAGGGCGGATTAAGCAAAGCATTTGCTTATAAAGTGTTTTGGTAAATTTTAGGAGAACTCCAACCTCAATCTGGATAAGTTGCATTTTGGTGGAAATGAGGATGGGTGAGGGCAGGTATTGAGAAATAATAAGCAGAGATGTTCCGTAGCTAAATCACAGAGTCTGATATGTACATCTAAGGGGTTTAGGCAGTGAGGACACATTGGAGAGTTTTAAGTAGGGAAAGGACCTAATAAGGTTTTTTGTTTTTGTTTTTTTCTCCAAATAAATCAGTGGATGGATTAGAAGATGTGATAAGAAACAGGGAGAGCAGGTAAAACAGGTTATGTTCTGACTATCACAGTAATACTGGAAATGCAGAAGCTTGGAAAGGTGTTTGGAAACTAGAATTAGCAACACTTGGTCACCAGTTGTGTGTGAAGCGTCTTTGATTTCCAGGTTTCTGGCTCGGGCACTAGACAGTGGGGTCATTTCCTCAGCTAGAGAGGGACTGCATGTAGAGACACTGGTTTGGGGGAAAAAAAGAATGCTTTTTGAACAGTGTGGCATTTTAGATCCCTCAGCACTATTTACCCAGAGCTCAAATGATGACTCAAGGCTTCAGATGCAGACTGGGAGTTGTGAACCTTTCTTTCCTGGGAGGCATTTTAACAACCCTGGCATGGTCAGCGGCCGCCTTGAATCGTGTAAAGTGAGGGGTTTAGTGAGCGTGCTTCCCTTGCATCTGGGTATCGATTTTGACCTTTGTCTACTTAGCAGAAGTCAGTAAAGAAAACAACAGCCATGAATTTCTCATCACATGAACAAAGTACTCCATCAGCCCGTCCCTGTCTCTGTCTTTCTCTGTCCCTTTGGGAGGATGCGTCTTTGCTTTCTCCGGACAGGTGTGTGGGGTGAACCTGCAGACACTGGTCACACCCTCATCTCTGACAGCTGATGATGGATGGATGGAGGGGAAAACATTATCTGGCTTCCTTGAGCCAGCAAGGCAGAAATCACCAGAATCTCTAGTAAAACAATGTGCTTTGGTTCCAAACTTCATTTCCATTCTTTAAGTTTTATGACATTCATTCAGGCAACATAAAAATTTCCAAGCAAAATTGTATGCATAAATCACACCATTTTGGGGCAAAGGAGAAAAGAAAGAAAGATTGCTGTGATTCTCTGGGGAATGTGAAGAGGGCTTCGAAAGAGCATTTTTAAAGCACGTACCTGTCCCAGGAGGTACCTAAGTACTTTTGTTACGGGGTGCAACCTCCTGCTACCCCACGGTGGGCCAATAAATCAGGACACAAGGTGTAGGGGCAAGGAATAAATACTTTATTCGGAAAACCAGCAGACCAAGAAGATGACGGACTGCTGTCCTAGAGAACCTTCTTGCTGGGGTCTGGATGCTAGTTCCTTTTATGGAGCAAAGAACGGGGGAGGTGAGGAGGTAAAGCAAAAAGGCCAAAAGTTGTTGCAGTATCTCCTGGTTTTGGCCAGACTCTGGGAGGGTGTGTGTTAATTTCTTCTTTCCTGCAGCCATTCACAGGTGGACCTGGTCAGAATGTTTCCTGTGAGCTAAACAAAGGTATTTTAGCTGAAGGCTTGGGACAGGAAGCAGGGTCCCCAGAGATGGACCATTATGCACACTTTAAGCTCTAGGCAACATCCCTTTAGTGATTAACTTGTAGCAAAAGCAATAGAACACAAGGTTAAAGTGAAATAAACAGATCCAACATGGAGTCAGATTTGTTCTTCCTTAATTGCACTTTGTATCATTTTTCCTTCACCTTCCCTGTCCTCCTCCTCCTCCCTCTCCTCCTTTTGTCTTTGTCTTTATCTTCTTTTAATTCACTAAATCCTAAAGGATGAGGGCACTCCTAGGTCCAGAGCACACTGATGGTTTTCCATCTTGCTCACCATAAAAGCCTCGGCCCGTACCAGCCTACAAGGGCTGCACTCACCTCACCGTCATGCCTACAGCTTTCTTGTCCTCCTCCAGACACACAACCCGCTTTGTTACTCCTTGGACACCTCGAGAGAGCTCTGTCTCAGAGCTTTTGCCCTTGCTGATCCCCTGCCTGCTCTTCCTGACAACCACTGGCAATTTCCCAGCACACGCAAGTGGCAAGTCTCCTGACCGCTCTTAAAAATTCCAACTCTAATTCCTGCCTTGCTTAATTTCTCTTCATATTCCCTATTGCCTTCCATTATACTGTATAATTAACTTATTCTCATCCAACACCAGCCTCTCCCTACCAAAATATAAGGCATGGATTTTTGCCACTTTGATTTCCTGCTGTGTCCTCAAGCACATTACAACAGTGCCTGGCTCTAAAAGGGCAACTATTAAAATTCCCATTCATTTTCATTAATTACTAAATATTAATAATTAATAGTAATTAATGGATATTAATAGGACTGGGCTGAAAAGCTCGGTTTCCCCAAGTCACTTATTTAGTAAATGGCAAGGCTTTAATTCACATCCAGATCTGTGTCTGGCCCATGATCCATGTCCTATTCACTACACAGAGGTTTCCTTCCTCTCCGAATAGCCAGCTAAATATCTTCCTATATTCAGGGGGTGGCTTCTGCACAGGGGTTCCTGCTTTCTAGACTGAATTGTGGTCAGGGATCCGATTGTGCAAAGGCAGGAAAGGAGAGAAAGGTGATCGGTCACGAGCCTGCGGGGGGTTTTTCTGCTTACAGAAGTTCATTGCAGGTGCCTGGGGAGATCACTGGAAATCTTCTTCCTGAAGCCCAGGCTGGATCGCCTGCACACAGACTCTGGGAAAACCAGTGCCACACGCGAGCCAGCCAAAGGTTCCACTTTGACTGCAGGCACAGATGTCTAATTGGAGCTTGCTGTTTATTAACATAAGTTGCTTTGCCATTCGGAAATGGGAGTTAATCAAAATATTGCAAATGCTGCACCTTGAGAAATGTCACCCCTGGTCATGTTTGCATTTCCATATTTGTTCCTTGTTAGTTTGGTGTGTGAGTGTGTGTGTGTGTGTGTGTGTGAAATGCTTTAAAAAATAATTACGCTCTACTCAGACCCGCCCCTGGTAGCAGGATGTGTCGGAGTCTGTTCAGAGGATCTGGAAGATGCATCGTTGAGCCATATTTTGGTGCAGCTTGACGAGCTGCACATAACCTACATTTCTGTAGCAATCGGTTAGAGCAGAGTGCTTCCTGACCCTGCCAGCTCACAGGGAGCCTCGGAGAGCCGGGCTCCCCGCCCCCTTCCCTACCTGCCAGTCGTCAAGGAGTAAAGGTCATGGGCTGGAAGGGATAATTATGTTGCCTCAGGAACCGGTGCTCCCCCCTGAGGACCACTGGAACGTAATTCATTTCTTCACTCTTTCCTCTCAAGTATTAACAAAGTCAACAAAAAAGGCTTTTCTTCTCCACCAGGACTTGCCAGCCCTGGATGAGAGCAGTCAGCATGAATTTTAATCAGAGAGTCTGTTTTTCAGCCCTGAATTTTCCATAATCCATTTTTTTTTGGTCTATTAATTGAAAGGGAATATGCGTAGAGTTTGAGAACTGATGGATTTGGACGCCTGGGAACCCAGTGGCTCACATGCAGAGCTGCGCCGGCGTGCGCCTGTCGGCAGAGCCCAGGCTTATGTAAGAGGTCCGTTAGAAGATGATGTCTTTCTTGTTAAAGTGATTCACCCTGTGGTTCTTCAAGTGGGTCAGCCAGTGCTGTAAATTAACTTACACAAAAGGGAATCACATTTTCTCTTTATTTATTTTTATTCTTTTAGTAATGAATCTATAGAGGGGGTGAGATGCACGCCCTGGGTAAGGGGGGGGGTCTCCTTACCCAGATCTTTTTTACTGTATCTGGGCTTTTGCTCTGCTTTGTTTGCTTCCAGCTACTCTACCCTGCTTACCTTTTCCAGGTGTGTGACTGTCATGATGCAAGGACCATGCCCACCTGCCTCAGAATGGTCCAAGGCAGGACCATTCTGCCTTGGTCCTGTAACTTCTCCTGTGATCAGAAGGGCCCTGGAGTGATGGCGTTTGAACAGGGACACATAGATCTTTTTTTGTTTTTTGGCCAAGATTTAGTGAGGGGGTATCAGTGTTTCAGAGGATTACTGGAACCAGAGCAAATCATGCCTTGGTTGTGCTTTTCCCACTTGATATTCTATAACGTTTTTCTTCTACTTACTGACTGTATTAGTTTCCTAAGGCTGCTGTAACAAAGTACCACAAACTGAGTGGTTCGATGACAGAAGTTGATTGTCTCCACGTTCTGGAGGCCAGAAGTCTGAGGTCAAGGTGTTGGCAGGACCCTCTGAAGGTTCTAGGGGAGAATCTGTTCCAAACCTCTCTCCTAGGCCCTGGTAGTTCCTTGGCTTATGGCAGCATAATTCCAATTTCCACATGGCATTCTCCCTATATCTGTGTCCAAATTTCCCCTTTCCCAGCATCTAAAGATGCTGGTCATATTGGAATTGAGGCCTATCCTACTGCAGGATTACCTCGTCTTAACTAATTACATCTGCAGTGACTATTTCCAAATAAGGTCACATCCTGAGGTTTTGGAGGTTAGGACCTCAGCATATGAATTGTGAGGGGAGAGGGTGGGGGACAGAATTCAGTTCATAACACTGGTCATTAGTTATCTGTTGTTGCCTAACGAATTACCCCTAAACTTGGTGCCTTATAAGAATCCAGGCATGGCTTACCTGAGTTCTCTGGCTCTGGGTTTCTCCTAAGGCTTCCATCAAAGCTACACTAGGGGTGCATCTACTTCCAATCTCCCTCAAGTGGTTGTGGGCAGGATCTAATTGCTTGTGAATTGCTGAGATGAGGGTCTCTATTCCTCACTAAATACTGACCAGAGGCATTTCTGGGCATGGGCAGCTCACAACCATCTGAACAAGAAAACAGGAGGGCAAGAGAGAGTGTGAGATGAGATGGAAATCACAGTCGTTTATAACCTCATCTTGCAATAATACTGTCCATATCCTATTTGCTAGAAACAAGTCGTGAGATCCAGCCCACACTCAAGGCGAGGGCATCACACCAGGACATTGGTACCAGAATCCAGGGACCATTGGAAGCTCTATTAGAAGCCACTTACCACGGTCTGTCCTCTGAGTCATCGTCCTTTTTCATGAAAGCGAATACATGCTTGCTCCCAAGTAGTTTGCTTGGCCTGCTTCTTGACAGTAGGAAGTCTGGGGTCTACTGGCCTCTTTTCATTTTGTACTGTGTCACTCCTTTTAGTCCAAAATGACAGCGTTTCTGCTGATACCATTTTCTCAAAAACTCTGTGGGATTTCTGTGAATCCAGTCGGGGTTCACTGTACTAGAACAAGGTCACATCCACAAATCTCTTTGAGAAGAGCCTTCCTCTAGCTTTGGGTCCTGTTGAGAAGACCAAGAGTCCATGCCCAATTGTCCCATTGAGACGACCCGGAAGGCACACCTTCAGTCTCTTTACAGGCTGCTGTGCAGGACCCAGTAACAGCCCATGCTTTGATCTTTTTGGAGTCTTAACCCAGGGTTCTGCAGTCTCATTCAGCTCTGTCTCTAGACCACATTTTTCTGACAGTGCTTGGAAGCCATTTCTTAATTTTAGCATCTTTTTCTGTCCGGAGAGGCTGAGAATTTTCAAAATCATCAAGTCTTGCTTCCTTTTCTTTTAACAGTTCTTCCTTCAGTTTCTTACTCTTGCAGTTCATTACAAGCAGCAAGATGAGGCCAGATGGTACCTTCAACCCCGCTTAAAAATCTCCTCTGCTGGATCACCAAGTTCATTAGTGCTGGTCAAGACCACTTTGTGGGGGGGGAAACTATATTTTCACAGCCCCTCCCGTGCATAATGGCAACCCACCCCCCATGCCATCTCCCTGCCCTTCCATTCTTGCTCCACCATTGGCTTCATTGCCCTTTGCAGTCCCTGACTACTTAGGCCAAGGTTTTCAGCATCCCCAGGCTGACGAACATCTTGTTTCCAGTAGCTCAAGTCCGTTAGATCCAAGTCCTTGGACACCCGGAAGTCCAAAGTGATAGAGATTCATCATATAAGCAAAACACGGATGATGCTGTAGTTGGCTAATATGTTATTCCCACAACACCATCTCAATTAAAATGTATAAGATAGCCTTTAAGGAGCAGTAACGACACATTATTGCACAAAGCTATAATTCTAATGATTTACATTTGAATAGCTTTTCCCACCCGTTTTACCGTTTACAAAGGGTTTTCATTAACCTGCTTATTCCTCACAAACATCCTTTGCAGAAGATATCTTTTACCCAGTTTCCAGCTTTGGGAACTGGGGCTCAGAGAGGTCAAGTCATTTTCTATCAGTTACATGATTTAGAGGATGTCACGTGACATTGGAATTTCAGACTCCACACCTGCGTGCGCCACTCTGCATTGTAGATGTCCTCCGGGGACAATATGGAGGGTAGAGTCGTTTGGAGTCGGGGATCAAGGTGGATATTTTTATTAGGATGATTTCTAGATGTGGCTGAATTGTCTCCGCATCTTTGAGTTTCCCTACCACAGACACTGCAGACACCACTGCCCTCTCTTTGTAGTGTGTGTTTTGTTTTGTTTTGGTCCAGACCTGGGTGCCCTGGAGGATGCTGTACCAGACCACGGTCCTCCAGAGGCTCTCTGTGAGCACAGGCTGGCTTTCTTGGTCCTCTTCCTCGGCCTTTTGGCACATTTATAAGGTAGAGTTTGGCTCTATTGGCAAAATGTCCTGACAGCTTTCCGTAGTGACTTTGGACATCTGCTGAAAGGTTTGGCTGTGTTTATAGCTGGTGCTGATTAGCAAATAAACTGAGTCTGAAGGGAAAATAAATTAAAAAGGAAAGGAAAAAGTTGGTATAGAATCTTCTCTATCTGTGGATTTGTCATTTTGGAGTTTGTGATCATTTAGATGGAGCTGAACTTGGAGCTGGATGACCTAAAGGGTTGAGTCTGTCTACACTACAGTGACCTTGGCCGGGCCACAGGATTCCAGCAAGATGGAGGTTAAAGTGCCTAGAGAATATACCTGTCCATCTCTTGATTGAATAGTTGAGAAAACTGAGGCTTGGGGAGATGAAGCTATACTTGCAGTGTAGCCATTAAGTGGTAAATCCAGGCCTAGATCTTAATTTAATGCTCTTTCTGAGGTCACTTGTTCCGTTACACAATGTTTTGGTGTTTTGATAAGAATGTAAGAATTGTCAAATAACTTGTTATAAAATTTGCATTGTTATGTTCGTCCAGCAGGCTGGCTCAGGGTACCAGGGTCCTCCGTGACCCCTCCGTGGCCCATGTGTTGGTACAGACCCCCATGTTGCCTCCAGCAGCTTCCTGCCCTCTTACTCTCTATCTTGGCATCTTCCCCCTTGCAAGCTGGCTATATCCCATCCCACCAGATTTCCCAGTTACCATCTTAGCAATCAGTGTTGCTTTTCAGCTTTTATCACTTCTGTGCCCCGTCCTTCCCTTCCCTCTGACCTCACCACAAACCCCATCAACACATGCTTCTGCCAATGTGTTCCTTTGCTTCCACTACTCCATTTCATCGGCCTTCGACCCATCTCTGCCCAAGGGTCAGCTTTGGGGAGTGGTTTTCCCATTCTAAAATTGCTGACCTGAGCATACCAGGAATTAGCGGGAATTGCTAGCCTCCAGGTTGTCAAAAGACAGGTGCCCCAGGATGTTTGCATGAGAGCTGAAGGAGAGGAAGGCAGTATATCAGGAGTTTGGACATTTCCCCTTTCCTGATCCCAAACTTAGAGCCACTGAAGTGTTTGAGAGAAGAGTACAGATTATTTGAACATAGTGATGGTCAGTCTGTCCGTGAAATGCACCCATTGTTTTTCTTCATTTTATTTTACATTTGAGGGGAAATTGATGGATTTTAAATGGTTACAGAACTTTTTAAAAAAGAACTCTGATTTATGTTTCAAAACATCTCTGATTGCAGACACCTTGATGGTTCTGGACCATCACTGTCCAATAGAAGATCCTGCGGTGATAGAAATGTTCTGTATCTACTGTATAAAATGCAGTAGCCACCAGGTACAGTGGCTTCGGAGAGCTTGAAATGTGGCCCATGTGACTGAGGAAATAAATTTTTAATTTTATTTAATTTTAATTATTTTACATTTAAATACCACATAGAGATACTGGGTACCACAGTGTAGTCTAGACCACTTTAGACCTTTTTTTTTTTCTTTTCCTGCCGAAGGGGACATTGTAAACCCATCAAATATTAGCATTCCTCCTACCCCCAGTATCTTTATGTTATACTCTGCGGTTTCGCATGACCTTTCATGACTCTGGAAACACATAGAAGCAGAGATGCCCTTGGGTTCTAGAAGGCATGTCTCCCTTCCACACCCTGCCTCTGTTCCCACCAGTTACATCAGCCACAGTAATCGACTTCGCCTAAAGCAAGGGCCCGTGCAGCAGAGTAAATAATACCAGTACTAATAATGATAATGAGAGACCACATGTATTCCTTGTTCCATGTGCACAAGATACATAATACTTACAGGTGTTAACTCATTTAATCTTTTTTTTTAATTTATGTATTTATTTTTGGCTGTGTTGGGTCTTCGTTACTGTGCACGGGCTTCCTCTAGTTGCGGCGAGCGAGGGCTACTCTTCATTGTGGTGTGCGGGCTTCTCATTGCGGTGGCTTCCCTTGTTGCGGAGCACGGGCTCTAGGTGTGCAGGCTTCAGTAGTTGTGGCTCGTGGGCTCAGTAGTTGTGGCTCGTGGATTCTAGAGCTCAGGCTCAGTAGTTGTGGCACACGGGCTTAGTTGCTCCACAGCATGTGGGATCTTC
Source organism: Balaenoptera acutorostrata (assembly GCF_949987535.1). Classification (NCBI taxonomy): domain Eukaryota; kingdom Metazoa; phylum Chordata; class Mammalia; order Artiodactyla; family Balaenopteridae; genus Balaenoptera; species Balaenoptera acutorostrata. The sequence continues at coordinate 9,015,528 of NC_080084.1, read as the reverse complement.
CCGGACCAGGGCTCAAACCCGTGTCCCCTGCATTGGCAGGCGGATTCTTAACCACTGCACCACCAGGGAAGCCGAGCTCATTTAATCTGGAAACAGCCCTGTGAGCTGTTATGCTATTATTATATCATCCCCATCTTATGGATCAGGAAACAGAGGTAAAGGCCACAGAGCCCATGAGTGCCGGCTCTGGGATTTGAAGTCCAGCATTCGATGGTGGAGCTCACTCTCTGACAACTACAGAGCTGCCTCTGCCTTATGCGCCACTGCAGAGAAGCTTCCGGCCTGCCCCCTGCACCTGCTCGGTGCCTGTCCCACACGGAGGTGGGGTTGGGTGCTGTCCGCTAAACCAGAAGCAGAGCCAGAGAGGTTTGCTTCTGCGGTACTGCAGTGCAGTTGTGGCACTAGTTACCTGGGGTCAGCAAAGCCTTCACGAGGTGAGGGCATAATCCTCCATCAGGCCACCTTCACTTCCGACACCAGCCACAAGTGCAGGGGATCCCCAGACTATCTGTGCTTCTGGCCAAGGGCTTACAGATTCCAGGGTCCCTCCCCTCCCCAGGTATAACAGTTCACTAGAAGGAACTGCAGAACTCAGGACAGCACTAGACTTATGATTACAGTTTTATTATAAAGGATAGAAATCAGGAGCAGACAAGATGCACAGGGTGAGTTCTGGGAGGGTCCCAAATGCACAGCTCCTATGCCCTCTCCTTGTGGAATTGGGGGTACCACCCACCCTCCGAGCACATTGATGTGGTCACCAACAAGGAAGCTTAACTGAGCTTCAGTGTCCAGAGTTGTTATTGGGGTTTTGTTTTTTTCAGTATGATGGATTGAATCATTGGCCGCATGACTGACCTCTATCTCCAGCCTCCCTCCCCTCCCCTGCGGTCGGTGTAGCACCATTTGGCTGAGAGCCTCAACCCTCTAATCACATGGCTGGTCTTTCTGGCATGGCCAGCACCCATCCTGAAATTATCCTGGGACTCACCATGAGTCACCTTATTAGGATAAACTATCAGGGCCCACCATGAATACCAGAGACCCTCCTATCACTTAGGGAATTCTAAGGGTTTAGGACCTCCACCCAAAACCTGGGACGAAACCCAGCTAAATTCCTTATTATATAGCACCTGCATCAGAAATGTTTCTTTCAAGTGGCTAAGATCAAGGATAAGGACCTTAGAATTTCTAAATTTTAGTGGTTACTAGACATATTCATACATGTTATCTCGTTTAATCCTCCTGAAACCCCCATGTGGAAGATATTCTTGGTGTCTTTGTATTACAGATGGATAAACTGAGACTAAATAAAGTTGAAAACGCGGTACACGAATATCCGGGTAGTAGCAATTGGTGTTGGAATTTAAAACCAAGTTTCCTAACTTTAGATCAGAAGTCCCTTGAAGCTATAAGAAGAGGGGTAGAAGAAGATAACACTAGAGATAGAGATGCTTTGAATTCTTAATTGTGTTTCTTGTCTGAAAATGCAGGATGGAAGCAGACTTGGCCAGGATAGGACAGGAAATGAGGACTGTGTGAATCTGAGTTAGGTTCCTTTCCAAGGAGACGATGATTCCCTCTCTGGTGTTTCTTCATGGGTTTATTTGGAGAAGCTCATGCATCAATAAGTCCTGTGTCAGGCCTTATCCCAAGCATTGAAAATATAGAAATGGACAGAGTCCCAGGCTTCTTTGCAGGGGGTCAGAAAGTAAATGTGAGATGGCCATAGGATGTGGTTAGAAAAACAATAGAGGAAAGAAAGCACTTAGGGTGGGCACCTAATCAGGATGGGGTAGGGGGAAGAGAGAGTCAGGAAAGATTTACTGCGGGAGATAAAGTAGGAGGTGGGGCTTAGAAACAAACAGGGATTAACAAGGCCTAGAGTTCTATAAGGAAATGGTACTGGAATCTCTTGCCTCAGTCTAGGAGGCTGATGGGTCCTGGTGATGCCCCCATATCTAGTGCTTTGAAGGTTTCTTGCTCTGTTTGCATCTGCCTCAGCTGTGGCTAGAACGCCAGCATTGGGGGAATGGGGGCTCGGGGTGAGGGGTGCAGACCTCGGGAATGCTGAGGGTATATGGATGTGCCCGGGGCTCCACGGAATTTCTCTTCTGTACAACGAGGACTTTGGACTCCCCAACATGTTCCCTGAGAAATGTTAGATGCCTCTAACATTTCATCATTCTGTGATTTTATGAAAAATGTTTTGCAAAGCAAAGGAATAGAGTAAACAGGATTATAAAGAGAATATTTGCCTTCTTAAGGGAACAAATTGTTCTCAAACACATCAGGAGCATTCATTTGCATATAAACAATGCAAATTCTATATGAGCCGAGGAGGCTTGTTTTCTTAGGTGTTTTGGTAAGTTAATTACAGATCGTTCTTGTCAATTGTGCTGCACTAGGTATATTAGGCAGTGGTAGCGCTACATTCATTTTAAATATTGTATACTTCAGAATATTTGCAATTCCTTGAATGTTCAGAATATTTGAGTTTTCTCTGATCTAGCCTGAATTTTCTTAAATTATTTCTGTATGTAATGGATTATACATATACTGGATTTGCATTTCCAAGAAGGTTTGGAGAAGTCCATCTTGTGTAGCCCAGCTGAACCCCATCCACTTTTAGTTATCTGGGGTTGGCTCAGGACCACCCAACAAAGTTCATACAATCTGTTAGGATGCAAAGCCCTATCTGTACTTTTAACTTCCAATGTCTTGTGGTCTTTCTGCATCTTTCTCCCCCTATAACTATGGAGTGCCCCCCACATCAATCAGACTACATAGACTTCCACTAATAATTAACACTTTGCAAGTATTTTATTTGTTTAGACAACTCTTGAAGATTTGGTCATCATGGAGTTAGTGCCGTGTACAGAACAAAGCTGTCTTCTTGGTTCTACTCTCTCCGTGCTTCATCCCCTTCCCCCTTCCCCCTCATTCTCTTTCTCTTCTCCCCTTTTTTCCCCACCCCACTCATTCCCTGCCATTCACCCCTCTCAGAAGCAAAACACACTACACCCCTTGTCTTAAGCGTAGCAGTTTACCAGTCACTTCCTGTCGCTTGGGCATTTTCTTGGGGTTTTGTTCTCTACTCCTAAGTGGTTGCTCAAAAGATGCCAGATACATTTCTTATTGTGTTACATCTTGCCAGGGTTATTTCGTGAAAGGGTATCTTGAGGAAATATGCTTCCACTAAGTGGGATGAGAGCAGCTGCCAGGGATGAGTTCCCGGGCAAGAAGAAGAGGCTGTGCAGACTGTAGAAGCACGTGGGAGTCTGGCCGGTTCAGAAACCTCAGGTAGTTCTCTGCGATCAGAGTTTAGGGTGATTATGAAGGTGACCGACAAAAAGATAGAGCTGGAGAAGCGGGCAGCAGTCACATCGCAGAGGAGCCTTGTGATTGTATTTTTCTCCAGTGGGTGATGGGAACTTAGTGAGTCAGTACCCCAGTGCGAGGAAGCAGCAGAGCTGGTTGCAAAGCTGCCAGATAGAAGACCGTGCAATGTCAAAGTCCTGGAATAGGGCATGGGTGGGTAGGGGATGCCGAGGAAATACATGTTGATGAGCGAATCAGGAAGCCAATGAGATTTGTGGTTGATTGGTTATGGAGTGAGGGAGAGAAAGAAACAAGTCAGGGAAAGCCCCGAATTTCTGCCCTTGATTCTTATTTGCCAAGTTAGGGAATGCAGGAAAAGAAAGAATAGAGATTGGGAGATGTTCAGTTATAGAAACATAATTTAATCTGGAAACATAATTATAATAACATTGTAACTATCTTAATAAATTGGGCAAAGATGACAAGCCCTTGGACGTCCTTCAAGACACAGACAGCAGGCTGAAAAAGTTCAAAGTCACAACTGTCCAGCAACATGTTTGTGGAAGACTCTGGAACATAACTCCTCATCTGATGAATCCTGGCCATATCATTTCATATAAGCCACGGCTCACGACTTCGTGGTTCATGTCACTGTAAATTTGCTGCCTGGCTGTCAGAAACTGGGCTTGATCAGGGCTGAGGATGTTCACTCTGCTTTTTAATTGGTTTATCAAACAGCCTAAATTCAGCCTGGGATTAATGATTCGTTACATTTTTCTCTAGTCACCACTTTAAACACACTTGGTCTGAGCACTTTCTTTCCTCCTGTCTCTCTCCTTGATAATATCTAAGAAGACTGTGTACATTTCTGGTCATTTTCAATGGTAAGAACAGTTTAATTTCAGTATTTAAGACTCCTTTTCAGGTATTAAGTCCTTATCAGATGACATAAGACTTCTATCTCGCAGCCCGTTCCAACATCCTTGCTCTCTGGACCTTCCTGGTCAGATCTGTGAAAGGCGTGATTAGTGGAAAGAAAAGCTTTTTTCACTAACTGGTCCTGCACATGTGATTTTCATCTGGTTGGGACCCTGGAATCCAAGACCTGCCTGCAAGCTCATCACATCCCTCCTAAGGCAGGAACTCCAACAAGGAAGAAGGCAGATGGGACCCCAAACCCCCTGACGTGGAAACTTCTCTTCTTGAAGATCAGAGATATCCATCCCTCATTGTTCTAAGCTTTTCTCACTGCATTCTAAGACCCTGAGAAAAGTCCCAGTAATCTTTAGTTACAGGGTTTTGGGGTTTTTTTTAGACAATGACACAAAGCCCACATTGTCATCATTTGTACCATGATATAAGTCAAAAATAAAGTGAGCTCTGTGAGTATGATTGGTATGAATACCATGCAATGGAAATTGTCTCTTCAAATCGAATCACACTGAAGACTCAGAAAACAAAGACTGTCCCTCCCCTCAAATGGAAGCTATGTAATGAATTCTTTTTTTCCCTATGCCTTTCTTCAATTTTCTATTTAAAGAAATTTCTGAAAATACATGAATTATGCAGCTTATCTCTCGGATGGAAAAGAATTTTCTCCTTGGATTGGATGACTGCATATTTATTAATAGCAGTAAAAATTTCCATGTTCTTTTGTATCAAATGGGATGCTGACTAAAATATGAAAGAGCCTTTCCAGCAATAATAACAGTAACCAGTAACGGCTGAATAATTATAAAAGCTGTATGGGATTGAAAGGCATTTTAATTTGTCATTACTTCTATGTGTTTAGGAAGGATCTGAATAATTATTCTGACCATAAAAAAGAAGAGTGTACTATTTTTCCTCATTATAGGATTATGTTCTTAATGTACCACTTTTACTATAAGTTAAAAAAAAAAAAAGCAAAAAAAAAACCTCTCTTGTGGTTTCCTCTAACAATGTAATCATGATTGAAGTCTGCTCAGCTGGGAATATATTTGGTTTTCTTACTATTATGTAGAGATACTGCACTTCAAACTCATTTTCATTTGAAAAGTGTTCATCTTTGCAGATTCTAAAAATGAGATTATGCTTGTTTGCTTAGTGAGAACTTCCAACCTTTATGTCACATTAATTCATGAAGATGACAAGGACTATAGAATTTCCTTAGGTCATGACCGGATGGTAGCAGAAACTGAATATGAGATTCTAAAACAGGATTTTTCTTTTTATAACAACTATTAAAAAGTATCAGTGTTTACCAGGGTCATTCCAAGGCAAAATTTCAAAGCTATTTTTACCCAAAAAATGCAGGTAGTCTCCATTTTCTTTTGGTCTGCATTATCCCAACAGCATTCAGTTCTTACTCAGGTCCTAAGAATATTTTATGACAGCACTGTTTTTTGGAAAATAAAATGTCAAGATATGCTGTGTGCTTCTAGGTGAGTGATAAGATTATTCCTTTGTGGCATGTGAATTTTCATTTACCAGATTTCCACTAAGATATTTAGATCTTAGTGTTGAGGGATAGGAAAATCTATGCAAGGATTTTGACATGCTCCAGCACTTTGCCGCCCTCCCCACTAAAATATAGCTTTAGGGTCAATGGCAATTGTTAGAAGATACTCTTTTGGCAGCCTCGTTGCAGCCAGAGGATACCTCCAATACTGTGAGAAAAATGCCCTTCACATCATGTCAACAAGCTTTTTGCCTTTGATTCTGATCTTTCCTAGAGTTCAACTCCCACGCTTGACAGCTGATGACCTTGGGCCATTAACTTAGCCAATTTCGGCCTCAGTGCTCTCACCTTTAAAATGGGGAGAAATGACATTAAAGGTGGATGAGGGGATTCAATTATCATGTAAAATAAATGTGAAAGTTTTGACACATGGTCGGCATGTAATACATGGAGGTATCTTCTTACCATAAAGGAAAACACAACTAAAAACCCATTAAAAATTAGTTATCTATTTGATTTAAATCTATACTTTTGAGAGTAAAACCAGAAACAATTTCTTCCTATTTATCCAACTGAAAATTTGAATGAATTGAAGGGGGCTTATACTTCTTTGAAATCTAAATGCTATAATGTTGTTCTTCCCTCCCCAAAAGAGGGTTTGGCAAAGAGTGATACCTGAAACTTAAAGATGGGTGTTTGCAATATGCCATATATAAAATTCAATTTATTATTTTAATTTTAAAGAACTTTCAGAATGAATTTAGTGTCTGGATTGCCAGTATAGAGATATCTGTTTTCTTCTACATACACTGAAGTGACATTGGTAATTGAATTATTATATATGCATGTTATTTAGAACTTAAAAGATTCATTGTTATCAATTCAGCTTTATTTTAATTTGATGGCTAAAGTGGTATGGGGGATGGGAAGAGCTTAAGAGAAAGAGAGGGAAAGGGGGGTGGGGGGATAGATGGGAATATGTAATTATGAAAGAAGGTAAGACTGTATTTCCTTCTGTTTTATAGCCTGAAGAATAAGTAGTGAAAACATCAGTCGAGAGATAAGGAAAAATAAGTCAGGATTTCTGTGCCGTGGAGAATCGCTTACCAGCCACAGGAAGAAGATTCTTTCTTGAACAGTGAACATTTCTTATGAGGATTCACAGATTAACATATGACTAATTTAAGTTTTGGAGAGTGAATGAGCTTTCTTTCTTTCTTTTTTCTAATTTTGTGGTAAGTTATGATATTTGGATGGTTTTTAAAAATTCTTTCCTGATAATATATTTAGCACATGTTCTCAATTATAATCCTATAGCAAACAGCGGGAGCGTCATTCAAACTTAAAGACAGTGGAAAATCTCAATTTCCAATTTATTCTCAGATTTCTTTAACATATAATTATTCTGTTAAATCCTTGCGGATTGAGATGTAAACCACTTCAATCATGAAATAAACTTTATTTTTTCATCTTGTTGACATGATTGGTGGCAACGTGCACAGAACCAGACAAATCACTATTAGAAAATATATAATGGACACAAACTCTCATTTAACCGTCAAAAATGTGAGCCATCTTTGCCATCTGAACAAGAATGAAGAGGGGAGTCAAGGAGGAATCCTCATCTTTTTTTTCTGATCATTCAAACAACAGTTTCTCAAGGTTAAGCCAAGTCCTCTTTTGCAAGCTGCCAAAATAATAGCTTAGGAAAAGAATTAGTTTGCCTGCATGATGATCCTCTTAGGCAAAAATGTCTTAATAGCAGTTGACCTTGATGAAATGTTTTCCCAAAGGCATTCAAAAGAAGAATGATCAACCCCATATGAGAGGGAAATAAATGAAGGCTTTTTATGAAGTTGGCCTGAATTGTGGGCTTTCGTGTAGGGCACTGATGATTTGGAAAAAAGTGAGTGAATTCTGAACAAATGACCGCCTTGGGTATTGAGGTCACCTATTCCTCTGTTTCTCACTGAAGTCCTTTTGCTGAACTGAGATTCAACCACTTCTTTAGAGAGAACGCCACTGGCCAATATGGCAGACTGGAAAACCATTACTCTCTGATGGGGACTATCTCGGAGGGTTAAATTTCTAGGTTGAAATCTTCTCCATGGCGAGTGGATTTGGAGTCCTACAGCCTGGCTGCAAAGCTGGGCATTTAAATGCTTCTATTCTGGATGCTTCTTAGGGCCTGGCTGGGGTTGCCCTTTGTACATTGTGACTCCAGCCAATTGATGATCTCCTGGTGTCAGGATTTTCTGTATGTCTGTGATTTTTCCACAGAGAACTGAGGTGGTTAAAACTCAGTGAGCAATAAATGAAATGACTTAGGCATGCACAGCGTTGTTATGGAGGTGTTTGCAATTTGGCACTGTTCTCTTGAGAAGGGTCCACTCAGGAGAGACCAGGCTTGTCAGTTTCCGTGTCTGCAGAGAGAAGAGGCCGCGCCAGCCGCACCAGTCATGGGCCATCCCTTGGGAAGGAAGAAGGCTTTGAAAGGAAGCAATCTATTTTTCTGTTTTGGAAAGCACACAGAAGAGGTACAAACCTCCAATGATGACTTTTCTTCAAGTGTGTAAAATAAGGCTTTCTTTGTCAATTCTGCTGTAAAATAAGCATTGTCCAAGTAAAAAAAAAAAGAAAGAAAGAAAAAAAGTCGGTTTCTGTTTGTGAGCGAGCTCATATCCTTAAGCGTTTTTTTTGTTGTTATTGTTGTTAATAACAATATAGACACGCCTATGGACGTAGATCTCTTTTGCTTTTCAGAAGGGCTGTGCCACACCCTTTGTAGATAAGCTCCCAGATATAATAATCAGATTATTTCAGAATTCCTCATCTAAATACCATTGCTCTTTGGCAACCTGTACAGTGCAAGTGAATACCCTGCCAGAGGTCTGTGGTTTGTTTTCAAATTTCTTTTTTTTCTGCCCCTGCAGATAAAGGGAATTGTCATTCCAGTGTACCATGGAGGTGACGTTTTCTGTGATGAATGTTATTTATATTTGGGGAAGTCTTGAATGGAAGCATCTCTGCTGGGGAAGCTAGCTACTTGTTGTTTCTGTTCCTTTTTTGGGGGGGTATGGTTATACTTGTTTAATTAGGTCGTGTCTTACCTTCCAATTTCATTAGGAACAACGGAACTGAGATGTAAGGGAACTATTTTCAAATAGCCAAGTTAATTCTGGTGGAGAGGAAGAGTCCCCTGCAGATCTGCTGCTCTGGAAGGACCTTCTGATTACAGCAGAGATTCCGAGAAAGAGAAGAGTCCAGGAATTTCCTGTAAAATCGCAATTCAAGGGAACTGGGGGAGAATGCTAACTATTTGAAAGAGTGAGAAGATCCAAATTATCAATATTTAAAGTATTTGCACTGTTCCAGAGTATTTGTAGCCATGTCAACTAGACTAACCAGCGAATGCCCATTTGAAGTTTGACTCCCATGAGAGAAAAATGGTTCTCGGAGTTAACACACAAGCCTAATGGTGTTCTTACGTTAGTGTGAAATGTTTGTATTTAAAAGGATCCTTGCTAAGAGGTTGAAATAGTCCATGTCTTCTCAGAGAGATAGAATCTCCTACAGTGCTGGGCATGTAGTGCACTTGCTTTGCAGAGTTTTTCTTCTTTAACTACAGAGGAAACCTTCAGGCTGGCTCCTGGGCCATTGGCCACAAATGCCACAGGAATGAGACCCAAGTTAATGAGCTTTCATTGCACATAGTCTCCGCAGCCCAACACACTCATAAATATGATCATAAAGCAATCTGCTAAGTAGAGAGGACTCCAGTGATCCCTTTGGCTGATAAAAGTAGTAACAAAACTCATCAGCAGTTGCTTGACTACAAAGACCAATAGAATTTGTTTTTCCTTTACCTTTTAGATGACATATAAACATACATGGGAACTGCAGGAGTCTTTATACCTTTCCATTGACCTGAGTTTATTAGACCAATCAGACCAAGAGAAGAAAAACATGAGATAGATGAAAAAATGCTAATACTCCCACTGGGAAATTTGAGCCCTGGGGTCATTGGGGTGGGCAGGTCTCACACCTCTTCTGAAGCTGAGTTTTGAGTGAGGAGTTTCTGACAGGTCACATGAGCACAGCATATTGGAACTCCAATAAGAAAACTGTCTTAACTGTCAGGTAATAAAATTACTACCCTTTCTATGTTCCATCCAAGCTAAATATTCATCGTTCATTTGACCAGATCGTACAAAGAATCGATGGTTGTTCTTTTGTCACCAGAATGAGAATGGTCTGATCAACATACTATTGTGGGGATGGATTTTTTTTCTTTTCCTGCTTCTTAACCTAATTTATTCATCCTAAAGTCATGCTAAACTACCTCATAGGTTTGTGGTGTGGATTTGCTAATTAATACATGTCAAGTGCTTAAAAATATAAATCTCTGGATAAATGTTGCCTTAGTTTTCTAGTTTAAGATACGCATGTCAAATGAACTATCTGGTTATTTCATTGTTATCTTCATGTTGATAAATTTGACTTGAAATTTCATATACAAATATTTTGATGTGAAATGAAATTTTGAGAGTCCCAGCATGGACTTAGAGCATCTAACTGAAGTCTGGCAAACGTAGCCCCTAAGGAAACAAAAAGTACCTAGAAGCAAAACCAAAATGTTTTCTTACGCAGATTTTAAAGCAGGTGTTCTCCAACGTGGGGTGGAGAGGAGGTCAACACTTACTTTAAAGAGTGTATTAAATCATTTGCACTATAATAGTTTAAATGCCAAAAATGGTCAGTGATTTCTGTTGAAAAATCAATTAGAATGGGGTGAAGGTTATGCCTATATAACGTAACCCTTAATTCCTTCCCATGTTGAGTTAAAGAGGGAGGAGTCATGATTAGTCCATATGTTTTGGAACACCTCCCTGCAAGAGAGACTGGGCAGAAGAATGTCTGCCTTGGTTTGTTTCTTCCTAGAAAAATGGTGAACACTGGTTGTTTTTTTTAAAAAAAGATATAGCCTAAGAGAAAGGAAAGGAATTAAAATCTGACAGCTTCTTCGTAATGTCATTTGAAGGCTCAATGGCAATGTGTTAAAAAGAAATTTTCCTGCTGGCTCTACTTGGTTACCATTTTTCCCTGTATGATTAATTACTCCTTAGTCACCATTCTGAGGAGCAGTTTTATTTGCTAATTTCAAATGTCTCAACTTCATTAGCAATTCATTCTGACCTTTAAAAACCACATTCTATAATCTTCAAATCATGAGTGAAGGAAAAAAAAAACCCTAATTTTCCCTGTCCCCCGACCTCCAGCTATCATGCACAGGTTACCATTGTGAAGAACAGTCAAACTATTTGTCGTGTGCTAAACTGTCACACCAACAGTGGTTCTTTGAAGTCCAAGCTCAAGTTCTCTCATCCCACAGGTGGTCACCAGGATCAGCAAGGGCTGATTCAACTTCAGAAAGTTGAAGCAATGTACAATGTAGTGCATTTGGCTGCTAAATTTATTCATTTCTTAATTAAAGGGAAAAAAGCGAAATTGCTATACACAGTCATGGACTCCTCTCTTGCATCCTTGCTATTTTGAGAACTCTCAGTGCATTTTCTACTTGAAATGATTAAAAGTCTGACTGTAAGACCACCAGTGATGGGCAAGATAAGGTTTCCTTGTGGCGGCCAACTCAGTGACCAAATGTCCTACTTTAAAATCAGTTTCTTATTGTATATTCTCATATTTCTTGATATTGTCTTCATAGCTGGATGGAGTGTTAATCAGTATTCATAACAGCATCAGTACTAATGATTTTATCACTCAGACTCAAAGAGTTGCCATGCTGGGTCAACCCCATGTCCCATCAGTTTACTAATCTGGCCGTAAATGGTTTGAAGAAGCTCAGAATGAAAGGATGTGATTGACCTCCCTAATATTAGTTCCAAGAAAATTATGAATGCTGCATATGTATAAGCAAGGTAGTAGGGATGTTTTCCTCTTTGTCAAAAAGATCATCTCTTTGGTGGAGCTTGAGAATAATGGAAAGAAGGGCAGTCATCTTGCAAGGAAGGCTACCTGCAGAAACTCTGAGAACTGTCAAAGCATTAGGAAGATCACACCCAGTAGAGAAAAGACATCCTCTGGCCTCCGGGGGTCCACAGTCAGCTGGAGGAGCATTAATGAATGGTTTGAGTTTTCCTTCCTTTTTTCTTCCACATTCATTCTTCTTTTCTCTTTCAGCTTTCATGTTGATTGGCAACAAGGACCACGCATTCAGAACTCCTCAGTGGCGTGTACTTTTTTCCACCCCTCTTGCTTAACTAGAGCATGTTGCTGTTAAAAAAAGTGATTAGTAAAAGGAAATACAGTCAGTGTATGGAGAATACTTGGCATTTTGGAGACATATTTTTTAAAAGCCAACAAGTTTCTACTTTTGACTAGGTATCTTTTTAAAAGCCTCTGTCTTCATTATCTTGTTCTTTACCACTTAATTTAAGGCCAGTTACGAGCTCATCTCCTACCTCTTTATATAAGCTACCATCTCTCAGTGCCCTTTAGGTATAGAGAGTTTAATTGTGATGAAAGCTAATCAGGTACCCTTTACAAGCCACCCATGGGGGTTTATAATAAACTGAGTGTTCCACCCAGGGATTCCATCAACCATTTACTTCTTTGACGGTACTGAGATGCAAATGAACTAAATACTTGAGTTATTTTCCAGTGACCCCCTGGTTCAGAAACTACCTATCTTCCCAGATGAATGGTGAGCTCTCTCTGGGTGGATTTGGACTCAGTCCTTATCCATTTTTGTACAGTAATACATGTCTTGGTTACTATAGGGCCTTATCTTTGCAGATGTTGAATGCAAGACAGAGTACAGTTCCTACTTTTAGGGAATATCTGATATTATCTGATGTTGATGGGATTTGAAGAGAACAAACCAGTTTTCCTTTGCAATCATTCTTCTTTAGCCAAAGCTCTATTTTTTGAGAATAGAGATGGATACCCGAGGAGGGAAAAACCAAAACCAAAATCTATTTATCTTTTTTGTAAACTCTAGTAATTCAGTGTATAACAAGGACTAAAGGGGTTGTATGGGTTATGTTTATCATATGTGCATATATTGATTTAGTAATTATTTATTGAATAAAAAATTCCAGACAAAAGAGACACTATAAAAGAAATGATACAGGAGTTAAAAATAACTTGAATTTAGAATACAGTTCTGCCATTTATTTGCTCTATGATCTTGGGCAAGTTATGTAAGTTTTCTGAGCTTCAGTTTCTCAGTGTTTAAAGTGGAGCTAATGATACTTGTATTATAGGGTTGTAAAAATTGAACAAATTAACTATATGCATTTCTTCTTTTCCCCTCCTTCTACCATCCAACTAGCTAATAATTGTTTAATGTAAAACAGAGCCATTCAGTGTGAGTTGGAAAAGGCCTTTACGACTATCTTGCCCATCTCTCTCATTTTGACCATTCTTGTTTTTAAAAACACGTGATGAGATAGAACCTTGTATAGAAGAAGGTTGCAGCTAGTATAACTCCAGTGGGAAAGAGCTTCCCAGAAGAGCAGAGCCCAAAGCTTTCCAGAAGCTGTCAAAGTGAATTCCCCAGAGGCACCTTCATCTGTCTCACTCCCGCTGCACCCCTCCCCCATCCCCAGGTTCAAGCATCTCTGCCAGCCACCCCTCCCCCCAAGCATCTCTTCCAGTAGCTCTGTCTGCCTGTTGGGCTTTTACCTTGAACCAGGACCCACACTTGCAGCTACCAAGGAGTGCTCATGATCAGTTTGGCTCTAAACACAGAGAGATAAGACACGCATCTCCTCAACATATTTCCATAGGCGGAGCAGAGGTTAGCATATGCTTTTATACAGTATTTGTAATATAGTGTACATGCGTGTATGCACATAAATATGAATCTGTTACAGCATGACCTATTCATTTCTATACTTTTTTCTATTTTTGATAAGATGCAAGATGAATAGCACAGCTGTGGATTATTCCCCTTTGTTCCTTTGTCTCATGAGAGGAGCCATTTAACTGTAAAAATGAAGCTGGATTTATGACTGCCAGTCTGAGTGGTAATAAATGTCAGACAGACATTGCTGAGTCATAAACTTTGTGAGCTTGAGCCTAACCCACTGCATCAATCAGCTCATTACACCTGAGCCCCCAACTCCAGAAAGTCAGCTGACTATGCATGGACATGAGATCAAAGGACCCAGCTCTGTAAATATGTCTGCCCCTTTGGCACCCTAAATTTTTAATTGTTAGCTAATTAGAATTCCTTATGTGTTTGCTCAGAAATCTGCCCTCTGGTTCAAGTTCACAGCACAGATGCTAGAGAAGCATGGCCAGAATCCTCATCACTGAGGGAGGATGAGTGCTTCCTGGCGGGGTTGGAGCTGCTAAGTTCTGCCCAGTCCTGTTAGGGACACAGTGGGTTTAGGAGTCCCACCCGACCCAGCCCCCGAGCCAATGAGAGCTCTACCCGGCAATCAGTGCGGTTTAGACGCGTACTATAGCCTTTTGCCTGGAGCCTGCTGGACTTGAACTTTTCACACGAAATATTCCAAGCATATCAGGCTGCGGTGTCTCTGGACAGCCCTCGATTCGTGTCTAGCTGCTGACTGCTCTGCTTGGTCCGCATTCCTGGAGCCTGATCCCAACAACGAAGGTGTGTCCATTTCACCAGCTCCCTCCATCTTGATGACGTGTCCTACTGACTCCTTCCTTGAAGACAGGGGTCCTGCTCTCCTGTTCGTTCTCTGCACCAGCCATCCTTAGCTTACAACCCTCTTCCTGATATTCTTCTCATCATCAGTGGATGGGGCCTTGATAGTCCTGACAAGTGGGGGGAAACACAGCCATGGCTTTATAAGATCCACGCACATCTTAAATATAGATACATCTTCACGGCTTCAATGATATGAAGTTAAATACTTAACAGAAATGATCGTGAATTTAATTTGAAACTATGAATTAGGCGGCATTAAGGTGCAAGAAGGGAGTTGAAATGTAGGAAATTTAGGAGTTTTAGCCAGGCTCTGCCAGGAGAGGAATTGGGGCTTTTATAAAGCAAGCCGCTTTGCTCTCTCTAAGCCCAGATTTCTTGGGTAAAACAGTAGGGGAGGTATGGACAAGATGGTCTCAATTTCCGTGTCAAATAGGAAGTCGACGGAATAGTAAAGAAAGCTATCATGCCTTTTACTGTGGTACGGTGTGCTGAAGTAACACCTCCTCCATTAGGGTTACTTCAGTTTTCAGGAATGTGAATTAAAGCAACTCAGAAAAATTAATACGACTAGATCACAGGAGGGCAACACCGATGCCACCTGCATCCTAAATGAAGTTTGCAATTACTTTGCTCACAATATTACACTATCAAAAACTCCCAAAGATGTCCAGAGGGTTTCTGGCATTTTACTCTGTGCACTTGGCAGTGACAAGCAGATACCTTGGTGCTGTCACCATTCACCTCTCCTACGACAAGGCTCCGACTCACCGCTTCTTCATTTTTGTGACCCTGCAATTGTCCGGTGCGTCCCAGGTCTCAACTGACAGTGAGAAAGCACTTTAATTTTGTAACCAAATATGTCAAACAATTTAGCAACAACTAAAGAAAGAGCACGGACTCCAGGATCAAATCACCATGGAGCTCGAGGGCAGCAGGAGGAAAAGTGGCATCCCAGCCACGGTGACGGTCTGTAGACTGTTCTGCAGCCTAGGTGTCATCAAAAACTCATGTGTGGCCACCATCAATCATTTTCAAGCATCACCCCATGACCACCTGCCGCAGCCCAAGCAGCACGTGCTGTTGCTTCTCCCAGGCTTGAGTCAGAGGAAAACAGCACGCACCAGAGAGCCCTTTGAGAAGCAAGGAGGCAGCACCCTCCAGCCTGGTTTTAGGCGTGTTAGGAAACGTCTGCATGAGAAACAGAAGAGGCGGGGTGTTCATTCCTCAGATCAGAAGCGGCAGGGAGAGCAGGGCAGGGGAGTCGAGCTTTCCCACCCTGGGGCCCCGTGCCCAGCAGCTTTCAGGCTCTGGCTCCCCCCAGCCATCCCCTTGGAATCAGGCTGATTATTGAGAGATGGAAATCACTGTCTGCTGCTGTGGAGAACGCCCACTTGGCGCCGGATGGGACAAAGGGAACAATAGAGATAAGGCTTTGGAACACAGCCTACAGGAGACAAGAATCGCTCAGGTAATAACACCAGCCCCACGTGACCTGAATGCTCTCCGCAGGGACAAACTTTTCTTGGGTAATCATGGTTGTTAGGATGGAGGATGTAAATAACGGGGAGAGTTTAAATTGAATATTTGACAGCACTGAAATCCTCTGAGCGTGCATTGAATTTTTACTTAAAAAAAAAAAAAAGCTTTATTTACACAGAAGGCCTGAAAAGGCTTCAAACAAATCCCTTGTATCATTTAGGGGGAGAAATATTTTCTCTGTCCCTCACACTTGGAAATGACAGGTGCTGTCTCCTGTGTAGGGGGGGAAAAAAAAGTCCCTTGGAAGAGGCTGTTTTAGGTGATTACTTAAGCCAATTTGCTTCTAAAATGACAAGATTGGCAAACTGCCCATTAGCACATTGGCATATCAAATGATAATGATGTTCCCCAGGAAGATTAAAGCACTATATTGGTTTCCACTTCCTGGGCAGGGGGGTAGTGGAGGGAAGAAGGGGAGGCCTGGCTTCAGCAAAACGGCTGTAGCTACTCGAAGGTTCTAGATTGTTGGACAGGGGAGGAAAAGCAGGGGGATGGGAAAGTAGAATTCAGGCAAAATCAGGGCTTAAGAAGGAAAGGAGAAAAGTATGAGTTTTCAGACATTTCTTTAGCCATTTGATACAGGCTAAAGAGGGAAAGTTGAAACTGAGCTTTCTCTGTATCACCTACACTGGGACACGCGCACGGTGTGCAGGGTGCTTGTGGGTCATCCTCTGAGGTACCCGGACTGCAAGGTCTATAAAAGGCTCAGGTGTCAGTGTGCTAATTGCAGGTCTGTCACCCCCTCTGAGAATCTGGGAAAGGCCTTCTCTGTTCTTGCCCATCCAATGCAGAATGTGTAGGAGAGGACCCAGAAGTTCACCCCAGCCCATGCTGCATCCTGTTCTCTGGATGCGTCCAAAAAAAAAAATCAAATGGAGGCCCCCCTCCACCTTCTGCAAAACAAACTGAGAGGGATAGCTCGCTCTGCTTGAGGCTTTCTGTCCCTTGTATGCACATTTTTTGACATAAGCCCTTTTAGAGAAGGAGATGCGGAGGGAACCTTCTGGCTGCCTGTCATTGCTGGCCTGCGGTGGAAACGTACCGCAGTGCATCCCTGCCTTGTTACATCTCAGGTGCCCTCTCGTGTGAGGCACCCGGGGACCCCAGCATCCTGTGTCAGCAGGGCTAAGGAAGCAGCTGAGTCTGGGCAGAGACCCAGGGGACTGAGCAGACAGCCAGGTCTCGCACGGAAAGAATTGCTCAGATGGACGTTAC
The DNA here is from genome assembly GCF_949987535.1 of Balaenoptera acutorostrata. Lineage (NCBI taxonomy): Eukaryota > Metazoa > Chordata > Mammalia > Artiodactyla > Balaenopteridae > Balaenoptera > Balaenoptera acutorostrata. The sequence goes on along the minus strand of NC_080084.1, from coordinate 8,998,306 downwards.
ACGATTTTCAGACAACCTTGCAAAGCCAGGTGTCATTTGGAAAAGTGTTCCTATCCAGCGACAGGGCACGGTCTGAACACAGATTTGTGGAAAAGACTGAGTAGCAGGTCAGAAGTTGCCAGGGAAGAGACTGGAAAGAGAGGGGCTGGGTCCCAGCCATCCGGGTAAAAAACACATCAAGGGCTGGTCCGGGTAACACTGGTGTGCTGTCTGTGGTTGGCCATGGCTTCTCAGCTGGCAGGGCAGGTGGCTATACCCTGCTGGCCCCAGATTGAGCAGGGCCCCCAAGCAAGGGGTGAGAGCCAAGAGAGGACACAGAATTGAAGACGATGCAAAGTCAAAGGCAGAGCAAAGGAAGGAGCGCAGAACCTCATGGGAGGCGCCCGGAAGCAGCACCACTGAGACCAAGCCAGCCACCAGTAGGGCAGGGCTTCCCAGAGGGGACCCAGCTTCCCCCGACATCCACAAAATTCTACCAGATAGCTGGATGTTGCTCCAACATTATTTCAGATTTCTCTACGTGTTCCTGAGCAGTTCTGCCCCTGGGATGTTGAGGGGCTCTGCCCCCAACTGCTGGGGACTGAGTAAATGGCAGATTTCTGCACCAGCCCATTATTGGTGGGTGGTCAGCTTAGGCAAGATGTTCAGAAGCCAAGACACATGGATGACGCAGGTCCTTCAGGGTCTGCCTCAGTGGGCACAAGGCTGCTGGTAAACATCTCCCTAGTAAGAGACAACCTTGGGGAATTAGGGCAGCCGAGAGGGGCAGATGGGTTAACGGCTGCCTGTAGGTGGTAACTTAGGGTCCTTTGTCAACTCTCAAATCAGCATTGAAAAACAGACCTATTTTGTGGGTGACATTCTGTGCTATTGTAGGTCTTATTTCAATGCATTTCAGATGCTAAAAATACAGTACAGACATTCTCACAGGTTAAGGAGAAAGCTGTGTTTAACTGTCACAAACTTAAAGCTCTAATTAGAACTGCATTTGCTAATTACATAATTCGTATTTAAATTGATAAACCTAGAAAAATGTAACTGCTTATTGTACTGAGGGACCAACAGAACTGTGTAAGAGTAATGTGAAGCTCTCAAACACATAAACAGAATGCTTTCCATTTGATTAAAGGTGTTCCTTTATTCACAAGGTGTTCCTCTATTCACAAAAATGTAACTTGTCATGTCATTTTCCTATGATAGTTTGTGAAATATTCCAGGCCAGTTCAAGCCATCAATAGAGTCAGTGTCTTATGGCTTTAACTATGTTTTGGGAACATCTACGCTTTGTCCTTCTGAAAATCTCCCCCCTCCCCAAATCTGGGGAAATAGATTAAGTCAAATCACTCTCGGGTGGGGCAACGAGTTGGTTCTTTACACATTTGCAGAAAGCTATAGATCATCCTTGGGCTCTTTCAATGAGGAAAGTCTGTTATATATAGTAACTTGGGCAAAAGAAGATTACATAGACCTCATTAATCCTCCTCTACAAGTGAGCGAAAATGACTTCTGTGAGAGGCTGAAGGCAGAGAACTGGTTATTTCCATCCGTGTGCTGTTGGAGTGATTGTTGTCTTGGAAACGTGAAGGCCATCACACATGGAAACAGATGATAGATGGTGAGAAGTAATTGACAAAACCATAGCTAACACGTGCCTGTTGAACTTGGGCAGAGTCTCTTAAAAATGATTCAGAGGGAAGGAGAGGCTTGCTGGCAGACATGTCCTCACGTAGGGCCTATAGCATCTTTCTCTAAGACAAGGTCCTTGTGACATCCCTACTCCCTTATAGCTGTATAGTTCTTGGAGTGTGTACCAACCTCCAGCTGAGTGAAATGAGGCAAAGAATCGTAGAGGATTCACCCAAAGTCCCGGCTGACTAGTGGCAGAATTAGGGCCAGAACCCAGGTGGTGTGATCACTCCCTAAACTATGGTACTTGGTGTTTCCTGAACCAGAGCTTGGGCTGGAGCTTGCCCAGATAACAGCCTTGGTCTTTGCCAAATCAGGCCCCCAGAATGCCTTATGCGCCCCTGAGGTTTGAGAACTCAGGAAAAGAGCCCCAAAGAGAAACCCAGACTCTACGAGGCTCCAAAATATTTGTGATCCCTAACTGATAATGCGAGGGCTTAACCTACAACCCCAGGTATATTCCCAACAGAAAGGGGAGACCACCCTTCACAACTGGACACACAAGAGACTTCTTCCCTGATGAAGTTCCCAGGAGAACTAGTCAGTTTCCTTTGGCCTTAAACCAATAGGCTACCAGGGCGGGGCTCTCACACGTGTTTTGTTTCTGTGGCCCCTCCCACATTTGCCCTGCTCCTCCGTGACCCTGCCCCTCTCCTGAGCCGACCACACAGAGGCCAATGCTGCTTTTGGTTAATCACTTCTTCCCCACGTTTCTGGGTTATCGCTGATACACAGTTTGCTCTTTCAGAATCCTTGTAACAGTCCAATGGCTCATTTCCACAAACACAAGCACACGCAGTATTTGTCATTTAAAAAAAATCCACTTTTAATTTCTTCATGCATCATCTTTACTTTTCTCCCCATTCCTAACCAAATGTCTCTTCTTACTGGTGTTTTCAACACCTTCTCCCTGAGTAGTCACTGGACATGTTAAGCTTAATCATGTTCGCAAGACACTTCAATACAAAGTCCAAACATAACCAAACCAATCAACCAACCAAAGACAATGGCTTGGGCTACCGTGTAAGAACATAAAGTGGCTTCTTTTGAAGGCAGCCCAAATGGATGCTCTTTTGCTCTGGAATGTAGCCCTGTTTATTCTGAATGTTATTATTTGACAGTGTGTGAGCAGAAAAGCATCCATAGCTGAGTAGCAACAAGCAATAAACAGGCCCTGAACTGTTGCCTAGATGTTGAAAGAGTGAGCAAAGCTGTTCCACTCTGGGGCCAGGGTCCCTCCAATGTGTATAGGATGTGTCCTGAACGCTTTCAGCTTTCCATCTGCCTGAGCACCAATTTTTCTCATGAGCAAAGCCCGACTCTGCCCTGCAACCAATAAGACGATTGGAGGTCAGAACAACAATGGCCTTCCATTCATCCCCAGCTAAGTCCTCCTCCTGTGGGCCTCTAGGGCAGCCCGGGAACCTCTGTCACCCTCCCCAGCATGGGATCTGAGGACAGGAGGGAATACTCCCTACCAGCCTTCTGAAAGGAAGGCCAGCTCTGGCCTTTATTCCTGCCAATTCCTCTCTTTGGAGCAGAATTCAAACATGACCCCAGCTCTGCCCATTTTTTTTTTCCATCTGTCATTTGCGCTTTCAAAGCTTCACCCCCATACTCTTATCTAAGACTGGATCCTTGATTTCCACATCTGTCATTTAGGTATAATAATACCTACTCTAAAGTACAGTGGTGAGGATTTAATAAGACAATATTTGTAAATGTGATTAGTGCTAATTCTTACCCAAAGTATTTCAGAATGGTTTTGGGTATAAGTGTCACAGCTATTATATATTTATTATAGCTTATATAGCTAACATTGTGAACTAACCTTCCTTATCTGGGTTAATACTTTATATTTTATTTTCTATTGTTAAGATTGTCCCACTCTTCTTACTTTAAATTTTAATTTTTTCTGCTTTGTTTTTGCTCACTCTACCCCACCCCACTACCCCTGTCTTTTAGCTTCTTATGTCATTTTATTTTAGATGTGGGTTTGGTTTCTTTTTTTTTTTTTTTAATCACTACTGGGAGTCTTTTTCTTTTACCAGGAGAATTAAACCATTACCTATTTTGGCATTTCAGGAAATTTAGTCTGAGGTCTTTTGGCTTTACATTTTGTATGTTTCCTTTGTGTTCTCTAAGTTACATGCACTGTTTCCTTTCTTTTCCTCTAGTCATTTGTAATTTAAATAAAATTTAAATTTTGTAATGGTTACCTTTAAGTTTCTCTAAGCATATACTCAAATCTATAGTTCCTTAATTCTTGATGCAAAAAAAGTCAATTCCTCCTAACTTGACTTTAAAGAAATCAGCATGATTTAAGTCAAAATTGTTCCATCCTCTTGGCCCCCTCCAAGGAAACCCCACTGTGAATGTTGTTCAGTTGTGTTCTGAGACCTCATGCGGAAGAGGAAGATTAGTCTAGTCTGATTTTCTATTAGCAAGAGTTTAAACACATAGTTTTTGTTTGTTTGTGTTTTCATGTATCAAGAAGTTGAGACGTGAGCCATCCAGGGCTAGTACAGCTACTCAAGGATGTTTTCAAGTTTCCAGATTGTGATTGTCCTTCTCTAGCTTTTGTCCTTGTGTTTCTGGCCTGATTTTTGATCTAGGGATGCAAAGATCAATAAGGCACACTTCTTGCTCTCAAGGTGCTCACAGAGTAGTAGGTACAGTGGATAAAATAAGCCGTAGATTCTTTGACACTGTCCTCCTTTTGGAATCCAGACTGGCTTTGACCATGAGAATATGGCAGACGCGATGCAGTGCCAAGTCTGGGTCCAGGACCTTGCAGATCGGTGGTTTCCAGTTCCTTTCTCTCACAGAGCCCTGGGCCACCATGTAGGAAGTCCGACCACTCTGCTGAGTGGGCCACGTGGAGACCGGGAAGACGAATGGGGTGGATGAGGCGCCTGGCGGAGCCCAGCCTTCCAGACATCCCCACCAAGTGCAGACACGTGACTGAAGCTGCCTGGACTTTCCAGAGGAGACCAGCTCCAACTGCCTGCTGCCAGGTGACCCCTTGGACACCAGGTGGAGTTAACAATTCATGCAGCAAGCCCTGTCTGAATTCTTGACCCATCACATAGTGAGATAAGATAAAATGATCATTTGAAGCAAAGTAGTATTGGAATAATTTGCTACACAGAAAGATTACGAACAGGGATGTGTAAGTAAACAGACAAGTTTAAGACAGTATGAAAGGTGAGGGGTAGCTGCTTAGGAGAACAGAGTTCAGTGGTGAATTAAACAAAGTTATAGTTTTAGGCTTTTTGTTAGTTAGAAAGAAGTAATAATAGGCACCTCTTTCTAACTAACAGATAGCCTAAAACTATATGTATGCAGTTGAATAACATGGGTTTGAATTGCCAGGTCCACTTACGGGCAGGTTTTGTTCAATGAATACCTACTGCAGTACCTGTGGTTGATTGAATTCCCAGATGCAGAGGAACTCTGGATATGTAAGTCGGTGGACGTAAGTCACACGCGGATTCTCAACTGCACCCCAACCCCCATGTTGTTCAGAGTCAACTGTTTTTTTTTTCAATTTCATTTATTTTTGTAATTATTAGTCAGGTCTCTTTTCTGTGGCAGGTGGTAGAAGTCTATTTCAAATCAGCAGGAGCAAAAGGACTGAGAAAAGAAACTCCAGGGTAGCGTCCAGAGGCCCAGGGAAGCCACAGGGTCCAGTGTAGGGACCACTCTCCATAACCTTCCCAGCTGTTTCATCTGGATTCCTTTCTGCTTGCTTCCTACTCAGACTGGTTCTCTTCACAGGGACGAGAAGGGAAGGTGGCCGATGACAGCCCAGCAGAAGGAAAACTCCTTCCCCCTGTGTATTTTTGTGTGTGTGTGTCTGCACTGGGACTTTGTTGTTGCGCGCATGGGCTTTCTCTAGTTGCGGCGAGCAGGGGCTTCTCTTGTTGCGGAGCACGGGCTCCAGGCACGCGGGCTTCAGTAGTTGTGGCTCACGGGCTCTAGAGCGCAGGCTCAGTAGTTGTGGCGCACGGCCTTAGTTGCTCCGTGGCGTGTGGGATCTTCCCGGACCAGGGCTCGAACCCGTGTCCCCTGCATTGGCAGGCGGATTCTTAACCACTGCGCCACCAGGGAAGTCCCCCCCTGTGTATTTTTAGAAACAGTCTTCGGGAGGACTGGCCAGGCTTGGCTCACGCACTCCTGTGCTCTGAGGGTAAGGAATGGAGTCAATGGGAAGAAGGTCCACGGGCACGTCACAGACACAGCTGGAAACAGCACTGAGACATCATCACTACTGTCAGAAGATGCTCTACCAGAACTTACAAACTCTGAAGAATTTCCAGAAAAGAGATTTTTGAAAATAAACAAAATTCAGTATATTGCAGAGCAGCATTACTTCAAAAATACAGGTTATTAGGTATATTAAAATGATTATTAAGTTCCTACTAGGTGCAAAGCACACTACAGACGCTAAGCAAGATTAAAATGAAGAATTTGACCTTAAGAATCTTTGGATCCAGTTTTATCACGATCCATTAAACTGTAACAGTTTTAGCAGTCATAAAAGATGTAACTGTGAAAAATTATAGCCTACTTTGGACCAATTTCTGAATATTGTTAAAAATGTAGTTTTATGAATAAATCTGTGAAAGAAATACTGGAGAGGCCATACCGTCCATATTTTTTTTTTTTTTTTTTTTTTTTTTTTTTTGTTAAAATTTTATTTATTTATTTATTTATCCATTTATGGCTGTGTTGGGTCTTCGTTTCTGTGCGAGGGCTTTCTCTAGTTGTGGCAAGTGGGGGCCACTCTTCATCGCGGTGCGCGGGCCTCTCACTGTCACGGCCTCTCTTGTTGTGGAGCACAGGCTCCAGACGCGCAGGCTCAGTAATTGTGGCTCACGGACCTAGTTGCTCCGCGGCATGTGGGATCTTCCCAGACCAGGGCTCGAACCCGTGTCCCCTGCATTGGCAGGCAGATTCTCAACCACTGCGCCACCAGGGAAGCCCCTGTCCATATTTTATTTTTATTTTTTGGCTGCATGGCTTGTGGGATCTTGGTTACCTGGGCCCCAGGCATTGGAAGCTCGGAGTCCTAACCACTGGACCTCCAGGGAATTCCCAATAGCATCCTTTTTTTCTTTTTTTTTTTTTTTTTAAGAATGAGGCTTGGCCCCATAACTTACACAAATTTTTAAAAAATTTATTTAATTTATTTATTTTTGGCTGCATTGGGTCTTCATTGCTGCGCGTGGGCTTTCTCTAGTAGCAGCGAGCGGGGGCTACTCTTTGTTGCGGTGAGTGGGCTTCTCACTGCGGTGGCTTCTCTTGCTGTGGAGCACAGGCTCTAGGGCGCACGGGCTTCAGTAGTTGTGGCACGTGGGCTCAGTAGTTGTGGCTCACGGGCTCTAGAGCACAGGCTCAGTAGTTGTGGCTCATGGGCTTAGTTGCTCCACGGCATGTGGGATCTTCCCGCACCAGGGCTTGAACCCGTGTTCAAATGGATTTTATTTATTTATTTATCTATTTAAAAATTATTAGCACCTTTATTTATTTATTTATTTATTTGGCTGTGGTGGGTCTTCGTTTCTGTGCGAGGGCTTCCTCTAGTTGCAGCAAGCGGGGGCCATTCTTCATTGCGGTGCGCGGGCCTCTCACTATCGTGGCCTCTCTTGTTGTGGAGCACAGGCTCCAGACGCGCAGGCTCAGTAGCTGTGGCTCACGGGCCTAGTTGCTCCATGGCATGTGGGATCTTCCCAGACCAGGGTTCAAACCCGTGTCTCCTGCATTAGCAGGCAGATTCTCAACCACTGCGCCACCAGGGAAGCCCCAAATGGATTTTATTGGTGGAACATTGAATATTGAGGAACAAATAGACATCTTTTCAAACATATGTTATTTTATTTACTTTATTAAATTATTAGTTTAGAACATTTTTATTATTTTAAGATTGATTCTATTCTATAAAAATCCAGTAAAAGACTGCAGATGAGTGAAAGCTCTGTGACTGTAGTGTGTGTACACGGTTGACTGTCAAGAGTGATATTAAGGTAATTTATAGAAATATTAAATTTGTTGTTCTTCATATATCATCTACTTTTGAGGGCAGTTAGGTGAAGAGAGATAGGTTTGTCTGAAAACTCTTAGAATTTTTGACCAACTCTTTAAAAGCAAACCTCTCATGAAAGACATATCTGCCTCTTGGCTTCTTTTCACTTATTTTACCAGCTTTTAATGACCTCTTTCAATCTGTGCCTCGCGTCTGTCTTTATATTTATGAACGTTTTTCTCTGATTGTGTGTTTGCTTATTGCTTCTGTCCCATTCATTCCTCTTAACTTTAGTTGTTTGCATCTCTTTGCATTTTTAAAATCTACAGTCAAGTGGAGCTTTGGAAATGCATCTTCCAGATTGCTCTTTTGATTTTTACAGTATTGATTCTGTCTTTTGGGACTTCTGGGACTTTTGATGCAGGTGGCAATTCTATGATTACATTTCAATTGTCTATAATCTTTCCTTCTTTCATCTAACAAATTTTTAATCTCTTCCTGATTTTCAGCCCCCTATTTTTCCATCTCAATTTGTTGTCTCAACAGCTAATCTTTCAATTTTCCTTTTATAAACTGTTCCTATTCTTGGGTATTATTGAGAATTTAAGCAACATTAAGCAATAGATTTCAAAAGATATTTTTGTTTCCTGCACTAGATGATGAAAAATATGTGTTTGCTCTTTATGTCTCAAAATATATTCTTGGGTCCAATGTTTATTTTCTTTTTATTGTTACTCATCCTTACACGAGGCAAGAGCTAGTAGGGTCTGTCGTTTGCCCTCAAAAAGAATGGTGTTTTTACCTGTTTGAATTTACATGCAGAAGGATATATTGAAGCTTAGAAGCCTTAGCCAAATTTCTGGTGCCTGGTATTTATTTGTCTAATGGGTACCTCTTAGGCCTGCACTGTTCACTACAGTAGCCACTAGCCACATGCAGCTGTGAATTAATTAAAATTAAATAAACTTAAAATGTGGTTCCTCATTTGCACTAGCCACATTCCAAGTGTTCAACGGCCTCCAAGTGCAGACATGGGATGTTTCCATCTTTGCAGAAAGTTCTATCCAACAGTATGCTTGACTGTGAGATTCATCTGCTTATACGTTACAGTTATCTGACTGTGGGAAGGAAGTTAAATTTCTTTCTGTAAAATTAAAACATTCTAGTTCTTTTCTCTTGCAAGATACAGAAAATGTAAAACTACAATCCCTGATGGGTATCATTCCCATTGTTCTTCCCATTTCCATCCATGTTATTACGGTCTTATTCTTCCAAGGTGTAAGACATTCCCATTTATTTACTTCTGTTGGCCTCTGCTGGGGGGTTGATTCTCAGAGAGGATGTGCTCAGAAAGAGACTAATTTCCAGAAACAGAGCCTGGCCAAGGGATGCAGGTGTGGGTGGGAGAGCATGAAGAGTGAAGGGCGGGGCCACTGCAGAACCAGCAACTTCACTTTAGAGGTGTGGTCTTTGGCTCCTGGTTGCCAAAGGCCCATCTCTCTTAAGAGGAGACACAGCAGGAGTAATGAAAGTCTCTTCGGAGTCTCCATGGCCAAGTTGTTGTACCTTAAATCTTCCTCTGTGTCTTGCTGAGAGCAAGACCATCCACCGACTTCCGTATCTCCAGAGAGATTGCGACTTCACTTGGCTTTTGTATTTCAAAGGTTGTTCCAGTGGAAAGGCTGGGAAGGGCAAAACAAGTGTTGGAATCCAGAGATCGTCTCTTCAGATTCAGAGCTGATAGTTCATTAAGCACAGCAATAGTTCAACAAATAATGTGTTGGAAGTTAAAATAAACACACAACCCCATCTCCCCAATAAAATGTAATAATGCCTGAAGCACGCTTTTTAAAACAGAATCCAGTTCCTAGGCACGTATCTGACATTAAGAAGATGCTTAATGAATGTTTATGGAATGGATAAATAAGTGAATAATACATCTTTTAAAAAACACACGGGGCTTCCCAGGTGGCGCAGTGGTTAAGAATCCACCTGCCAATGCAAGGGACACGGGTTTGAGCCCTGGTCCGGGAAGATCCCACACGCCACGGAGCAGCTAAGCCCGTGCGCCACAGCTACTGAGCCTGCGCTCTAGAGCCCGTGAGCCACAATTACTGAAGCCCACGTGCACCTAGAGCCGGTGCTCCACGACAAGAGAAGCCACTGCAATGAGAAGTCGGCACACCGAAACGAAGAGTAGACCCTGCTCGCCACAACTAGAGAAAGCCCGCACGCAGCAACGAAGACCCAATGCAGCCAAAAATAATTACAAACAAACAAACAAAGTAAAAACACACAAGTAATTGTCATCACCTGAACGTGGCCAGCTCTCTCTCTGGGAGCTGTGTTTCTCTTTCCCTGTCCTCTTTGGCCCTTCCCTTCCTGGTCTCCAATTCTCCATGCTCCCAGCAGGATCCGAGACCCATAGGCATGACACCCAGCTGGAAACTCAGGAAACACACATCACTGAGCTTACTCCTTTAGTGAGGATGAGAAGTCGAATTTTAGAATAATCTCTTCTTTCATGAATGTTTTTACTTGCTTTCAAATATACCTCTTCTTTCTACTCCATTTTTTTCTTTTTTTCCAGAAGAAGTATCTGAAATCCTAACCCAACATTTAGGGAGAAACCCAGCTTGGACTAGATTGAAAATTCCATGAGGGCAGCAGCAATATCTATCTGGTTCACTGCTGTTTCCACAGGACCTGTGTGGGTTTCTTTCAGACTGTAGAAAACACATATCTTGATGCTTTACTAAGTGACCAAACAGAATTTTAAGGGTTTCAGGATCAATCGAATGTATTTTATTGATGGAGTCTTTTTTTTTTTTTAATTTATTTTTATTTTTGGCTGTGTTGTGTCTTCGTTGCTGTGTGCAGGCTTTCTTTAGTTGCGGTGAGCGGGGGCTACTCTTCGTTGCGGTGTGCAGGCTTCTCATTGCGGTGGCTTCTCTTTTGTGGAGCATGGGCTCTAGGCATGTGGGCTTCAGTAATTGTGGCATGTGGGCTCAGTAGTTGTGGCTCGCGGGCTCTAGAGTGCAGGCTCAGTAGTTGTGGTGCATGGACTTAGTCGCTCTGCAGCATGTGGGATCTTCCCAGACCAGGGATTCAATCTGTGTCCTCTGCATTGGCAGGTGGATTCTTAACCACTGCGCCACCAGGGGAGTCCCACTGATGGAGTCTTGAAATGAATTCAATATAATCTTATTTTATAGGTAAGGAAACTGAGAAGCAGAGAGGAAACAAGTTTTTAATCATAATAAGAGCATAGTCTTTGGAACTGAATAAATCTGTATTCCATCATTTGTTAGAAAAGTGACCTTCTGCAGTGGGTTAAATGACTCAGCCTCAATTTTCTTACCTGTAAAATGAGATTAATCATTCTTGCCTTTTCAGATTCTTATGAGATAATGAGCCTGGTGGTCATTCAACAAAGAATAACAATTATAATTGCAGTTATTGTTTTCAAGGACACATAGCAAGTTAGTATCAAAGTGGATCTTCTTTTCCCAGCCCTGTGGTCACTCTGTTTTACTTGGTGATGTCGGAATCACATCACGTGTGATGGGAGTTCTGACCCAGAGGTTTGTTGTTGGCTTGGGGATAGGTCAAGAGGGCAGAGCTGGAGACAGGGTGGATTTAATTAGCCCACTGGCCTTCCTCCTGCTCATCCCCACCTTTTGTATAGACCACTGGAATATATTCAAAATACCCCAATTCATTGGCCTGCTACAAACTTCACTTGTGAAGGTTGGGCTGTTTCCTGACATTGAGACCGAGTGCCTAGTCTTCCTGTAGTTAAGAAAAGCCTTCCTTTCTCCTTTGTTTCAGCAGTAAAAACTGGTGTCATGGCCTGTGTCAGGTGGAAGCAACATGCAGAACAGAGGTTGACATTGGTGACATGTAAGAATACACACAGACTTGGATGGGAAGGTTCTACCAGGGAGACAGATGCCCTCCTCCCACCCAACCCAGAGGAATGGAGACAAATCCTCCTCCATTACAACTTCTCTCTTTATTTCAGCCCCTCTATCAGAGGCCAGAAAACTTTCTTCTGTAAAGGGCCAGATAGTAAGTATCCTGGGCTTTGTGGATCAGATAGTCCTGCCACTGTAGCATGGAAAGGGCTGTAGTCAATACAGAAATTAATGAGTGCACTTGTGCTCAATAGCCCTTTTTTTAATGAGGAACTGAGATTCGGATTCCATGTAACTTTCACATATCACAAAACATTATTCTTCTATGGATATTTTTCAACCCTTTAAAAATATAGAAACTTTTCCTAGCTTGTGGACTGTACAAAAAATTGGAGGGCGCGATGTGGGCTGTGGGCCATCACTTGCTGACCTGTCCCATTAAATCACACACCAGAGGATTTTGAGACAATTCAGCGACTGTAGGAGCCGTAGGCGAAGGATGCAAAGTATACAAGCGTGAGTTTCCAGCCCTGCTGTCTCCCACCCTGTGTTCACACCCCCTCCTCTCAGGCTTTCCTCCGAAATTCCGGTTTTCAGAGAACTCACACTGGCTTTCAGGCTACCAGAACCTCCACCATGACAGTGATGCACCCGCAAAGCTGCCTTCCCTGCCCCCAGGGCTGCGGTGGGGAGGATGGGAAGGGTGAAGATTAGCGGGAAATCCACCTATTTTGAGTAATTCACACTGTCAGATCTAAGACTGCCTCATCATTTGTGTAAATATCGTCTCCTTTAAAATGCAAATCGTTTTTGGATTGGCATACTGAGATGAAAATCCTTAGAGCAGGACCAAATTCCCCTTTGGGAATGCCTGGCCCTCTGCAGTCTCAGACATTTCCCCATGAAGCAGGTTAAAGGAAAAAAGGTCAAAAATACTGACACCCCATTTCAGAAAAGTTACCATCTCATTTCTGGCATCTCGAGTTCCTGCTCCCATGCCCTTTCTTTCTTTCTTTTTTTTTTTTTATAAATTTATTTATTTAATTTATTTATTATTTTTGGCTGTGTTGGGTCTTCGTTGCTGCATGTGGGCTTTCTCTAGTTGCAGCGAGCGGGGGCTACTCTTCATTGCGGTGCGTGGGCTTCTCATTGTGGTGGCTTCTCTTGTTGAGGAGCACAGGCTCTAGGGCACACGGGCTTCAGGAGTTGTGGCACACGGGCTCAGTAGTTGTGGCTCATGGGCTCTAGAGTGCAGGGCTTGGTAGTTGCGGCGCACGGGCTTAGTTGCTCCGCGGCATGTGGGATCTTCCCAGACCAGGGCTCGAACCCGTGTCCCCTGCATTGGCAGGTGGGTTCTTAACCACTGCGCCACCAGGGAAGCCCCACACCCTTTCTGAAAGGCCTAGAGATCTATCTTTCTGCCCTGTTCACAAACCAGACTGGCAGGACTCAAGGCCCAAGGTTTCCAGCACGGAGGGTCTCCTAAGACAGAAGAGGGGGCTCCTCTTCCATTCCAGCTGCAAACACCCCTGCTTCCTCGACACAAAGGCAGCCCAGGATTTGAGGGGCATTTCCTTGCTGTCCCCGGGGCCAGGTGGCTCCAGAGAACTGAAACACACCCGTGTTGGCTGCTGTCACTAGAAACCCCAGCTGGCAATTAACCCTGACAGGGGCCAGAGGTGGCAGCCTGCAGAGCCAGTCCTGCCTTGAGAGCCCAAAGCACAGAAAAACAATAAAATATGGTGAGCTGGTGTTCTAGTTCCAGCCTGATTACTAAATAAAAAGCAGCGCAGTCACTTAACCTCTCTGATCCTAGACCATCTATAAAATGAGAAACTGGATTAGATCAGCCTTCTCTGTGGGGGGCAAAGGAGCAGGGCTGGAGGGAACAGTCGGAAATATGCTGGAAGATCATGTTCTAAATCAAATGCCAGCCTCCTTCCCCCCAAGCAACCCGAATGGATCAGAATTGGGGTGGGACACAGGCAGGGTGTGACATTTGACAAAGCTTTGCCAGGTAGTCAAATAAGAAGACCCTACCCCAGGCGAGAACCACTGGGCTAAATCCTCCCTAAAGACCCTTTGGACTCTGACTTTCAATGACTCTTTGAGAGGGTTAGAGTCAAGAGTACTTTCCTTCTGTCCTTCCTTAATACGCTGCTGTGGGTTAATGGAACACTTAGTTTGAAACAATGGAATACTGCAGTTGTGCCACATTGATTTTTTTTTTTAATTTGTTTAGAGGCAATTGGTTCCCTGCAGCCCTACCCTTGAGATGCTATTGTGAGAGTTGGCACTGCTCTGGGTTGAGTAGATGCAGGTGCCTCTTGTAAATGGGAAGATGTTGGTGTCAGGCAGAAGCATCCCAGGTAGAAGTTACACATCATGGAAGTAGCACCTTGAACCTGGACAAGGCCAGTCCGGATGGGCCCAGCTGATGGTCAGGGAGAACCTGGCTTCTGGCAGGTGTGTCTGGTGTTATACACATCCTTTTGTTACTCTAAGCCATGCTTCCACTTGAGGGACGTTCTTGGGTGTTTTCCTGGGTTTCTAAGAAGGTCAAGATGTTCTTCCAAACTTATATGCTCCAACAGACTCTTGCACCTTCTGTTTTGTAATACACATCACACTTGTAGTTAATGGCTTGTTGAGCTGTCCATCTTCTGCACCAGCGTGTAAGCTCCATGCAAGAAGGGACCTTGTCCACCCTGTGTGACACTCTGCCCAGCATGGTGCCTGGCATATCATGGGAACTGATTAGAAACCTGTTGAATATGAATTCTCCCTCATTGAAAGACTCTTTGCCTGTAAAGACTTCCCCCCAAAGAACTGTTTGTTCTCTAAACCACAGCAGCCTGGAGAGCTTAATAATTCCCTTGCTCCATAATTCCTTGCTCAGCCTAGGTCCACAGAAATTCCTGGTACTTCAAGCCCCCATTCTAGGTCAGGCTAGAATAAGAGGAAATGCTACCCATGAGTTTTTCCTTCATCTTCCTGCCCCTCATCCCCCACCCCATCCTTCATCCTCCAGGTCCCCTGTGGGATCGCAGCCTCAGCAATGAAGTCTAACTTCTCCAAATATACAGGTATCTGCTCTGAGCTCTGAGGTCCCTGCCAAAGGCGTCTCAGGGATTCAAGAACCTGATGTAATTCTGATGCAGTGCATGATTGAAGGAATGGTACCTTCAGGGCGGAGCCAAAAGTGTACCAGGAAGAAATAGAAAATATGAACAGACCAATCACAAGCACTGAAATTGAAACTGTGATTACATATCTTCCAATGAACAAAAGCCCAGAAAAACAGAGCTGGAGGAATCAGGCTCCCTGACTTCAGACAAAGCTACAGTAATCAAGACAGTATGGTACTGGCACAAAAACAGAAATACAGATCAATGGAACAGGATAGAAAGCCCAGAGATAAACCCACGCACATATGGTCACCTTGTCTTTGATAAAGGAGGCAAGAGTATACAATGGAGAAAAGACAGCCTCTTCAATAAGTGGTGCTGGGAAAACTGGACAGCTACATGTAAAAGAATGAAATTAGAACACTCCCTAACACCATACACAAAAATAAACTCCAAATGGATTAAGACCTCAATGTAAGTCCAGACACTATAAAACTCTTAGAGGAAAACAGAGGCAGAACACTCTATGACATAAATCACAGCAAGATCCTTTTTGACCTGCCTCCTAGAGAAATGGAAATAAAAACAAAAATAAACAAATGGGACCTAATGAAACTTAAAATCTTTTGCACAGCAAAGGAAACCATAAACAAGACAAAAAGACAACCCTCAGAATGGGAGAAAATATTTACCACTGAACCGACTGACAAAGGATTAATCTCCAAAATACATAAGCAGCTCATGCAGCTCAATATCAAAAAAAAAAAAAAAAACAAATCAATCCAAAAATGGGCGGAAGACCTAAATAGACATTTCTCCAAAGAAGACATACAGATTGCCAACAAACACATGGAAGGATGCTCAACATCCCTAATCATTAGAGAAATGCAAATCAAAACTACAATGAGATATCATCTCACACTGGTCAGAATGGCCATCATCAAAAAATCTACAAAGAATAAATGCTGGAGAGGGTGTGGAGAAAAGGGGACCCTCTTGCACTGTTGGTGGGAATTTAAATTGATACAGCCACTATAGAGAACAGTATGGAGTTTCCGTAAAAAACTAAAAATAGAACTACCATACGACCCAGCAATCCCACTACTGGGCATATACCCTGAGAAAACCGTAACTCAAAAAGAGACATGTACCACAGTGTTCACTGCAGCTCTATTTACAATAGCCAGGACATGGAAACAACCTAAGTGTCCATCGACAGATGAATGGATAAAGAAGATGTGGCACATATATACAATGGAATATTACTCAGCCATAAAAAGAAACGAAATTGAGTTATTTGTAGTGAGGTGGATGGACCTAGAGTCTGTCATACAGAGTGACGTAAGTCAGAAAGAGAAAAACAAATACTGTATGCTAACACATATATATGGAATCTAAAAAAAAATGGTTCTGATGAATCTAGGTGCAGGACAGGAATAAAGATGCATATGTAGAGAATGGACTTGAGGACACGGGGAGGGGAACGGGTAAGCTGGGACGAAGTGAAAGAATGTCATGGACATATATACACTACCAAACGTAAAATAGCTAGCTAGTGGGAAGCAGCTGCATAGCACAGGGAGATCAGCTCAGTGCTTTGTGACCACCTAGAGGGGTGGGATAGGGAGGGTGGGAGGGAGACGCTAGAGGGAGGAGATATGGGGATATATGTATATGTATAGCTGATTCACTTTGTTATAAAGTAGAAACTAACACACCATTGTAAAGCAATTTTACTCAAAGATGTTTAAAAAAAAAACTGTAAGGACTCTGAAATAGACAAAGGATAGATGAATTATGACTCACCTGGGAGGCAAATGAAATACCCAAAAATGAAAAGGGAAGGAGAAAAGAACAGCTAGGATGGAGATTAGTTTTTATTTTTCCTACCCATTCTTCTTTCTTCCTTTTCCCTCTGTAAATCATGAACCTTTTGCAAATCATTTCCAAAGTTGGCCAGAGAAAAAGCGGAGGGGGTCATAACTGGCATGAGATGCTCGCTTCTGAGCTTTTCTGTTCTTGAACAATTTCCCTCCTCGTTCTCTGTAGCCCCAGCATGTACAGCTCAAGTGTGGCCGCCGGCAAGCACTCAGGGGTTTTCTTGGCCGGCAGGGCTAGTAAAAATCCTGCAAATGGAATGGAAGAAGCAACTTCAGAGCTCTTTGGAAATACTACACCCACTGGAGGGAAATCAACAAAACAAGGAAAACAGCATTTTAAAATGACTTGTCTTGTATTTATCCAAGTTCACAGTGCTCTTAGCAGGTTGCAAATTAATACTTCAGGCCAGATTCTGAATAAGCCACAGGGGACCAACAAGAACCTTCCTGCCTGGAAACTAAGAAGGCCTAATGGATCAGCTGTCACTGCCTCTGTTTGGTTGGCAGTTAGAGTTTGTGTCAAGCCATTTCTCCACATTATCAAAGTCACAGAGTATTTTACATCTTTCAATGACACTCACCATTTGGCAGGCTAATGCATGCCTTTTCCCCTGCCTTTTTGTTAGCTCCTGTCTTTGCTGGTAACCCAACACAGTCTGGATTTGTTATCTCTCCCAGTCCAGCAGGAAAATAATGGGGAGAAACAGAAGATACATTTACATGTTGATGAGGAAAAGCAAAATCTTAGATTTCGGGAACTGAAAAAGACTTCCAAGCGGGGGGTACCTAGAGGGAACAGAGCTAGTGGTCTGAGCCTCCCACTGATGGGGGAGACCAGTAAGGGAAGGCATTATTTGGAAAGAACTTCCAAAAAAAAAAAAAAGAAGGAATAACTGTCAGTCTGCTTCTTATTATCTGGACACCGATAATTCTAAACAATGCCAGTGAAGAAATATTCTTCCAGCCGGATGGCTGCTACCCTGGCCCCCGTGAGATGCAATTGCTTCAAAGTAACTTAACCCAAGTCTTTTATTTACTGAGGAGGAAGGTGAGGGCCCAGAGGGCCGATGACCCCTGGGCTGGAGCATTTCATAAAACCCTGGTCTCTTTGCTGCCCCCTGGAGGCCTTCCCTCTCCATTACGCCGCCAGACCCCAGGTGAAAAAACACTGGATGAACCCAGTAACCGGGCAAAATTGGATCATGCTAACCGAAGGGAGATATCTGAGAAACTGGGAAAAAAGCCCAGAGCAGCTGCCCTCTGCCCTTGCCTTGTTTATGAGCCGTATTAGAGAATTTTCAATCTTAAGGCTCTCTTTTTCTATCCTATCCTTCATTTATATAAAAACAGATTTCTTTTCATATTGGAAAATATGGCTATGCTCATATAGGCTCATTTCCTTTTTAAAATCATGGTAAGACCCTTCTGATTTTCTGTGTGACTGTGTAGTGGGTAGGAATCGCAGTTCTCAAAGACAGGTGTGCAAAGAATATTGTGTTTTTTTAATTAAAAAATCAGTTTAATTTCGACTCACAGTTTTCATCCCACTAAGCAAGCAGGAAGCTCAAACTCTGGTATTTAGGGGCTGTCCTATCTCAGGGTCGTTGACCCGTAGTGCTTTCTTTGCGATTGGGCTGTCCTGCTGCACCGTTTTATGGCCATCTGCCTGACAGCCTCCCTGGCTTATATTCATTCCTTGGCCTCCTCTCGAGGGAGTTTCCAGTTTCCCTGGATAACATTTCTGCCGTGGTGCTGTTCAGTAGGCATTTCGTTGTTGAATTTCCTGGCATTTTAGTATTTATTATCACATGTGATTTTTTTTTTTTTTCCCTTTTGAAGTGAATTATTTCTCTCCTGGGATCTGGGGATCAGAGACATGTTATTTGAGGCCCAACTTGAAAAGGAATTAATCCAAGGAAATGCATTCAGAAGCCAAGAGAAAGGTGCATGTAGGAGGAATCTTACCAACACCCACATCAGGAGCGATTTTGTATTTGATTTATCCACACGAGGTAGATGAATTCACCACCCAGGGAGTTGTATCTCCCCGAGTTATTTCCCAGTCTGACGTCCCTCTGCCCACAATGTCAGCTTTCCACTAAAAAGTGGAAATCGTTTGTTTAAACCCACCTTTGTCTTCACTCACTAACTCCACCTGTCAAGCATTTGTCAAATGCCAAACCTTCCCCCACCCCTGCTTTGCCAACCAGAGAGAAAGAATCGGAAAAAAAAGAAGAGCAGGGCCCCGGGAGCTGGAAGATGGGGTCAAAGGTGATGGGGTCAAAGGGAACAAAGTCCAGGACTTGATGAGTTTGCCATGCAGACCCACTCCCCTGAGGTTCGAATCAGTGAGGAAATACCTTGAATCCTTTCTACTCCTGTGCTTTTTTACAATTGACATAACACCTTCCAGTAAATAACCTCCTTTATTCCTCACAATAGCCCAGGGAGGCAAGCACTTTGCAGATAAACAAATAGAATTTTAGCAGGAAATCCCCAGCTCTGGGTCATTCATTAGGTTAATAGCACGGTGGGACTGTAGTGACCAGCCCCTTCCTCCTATGATCTAGGGTTTGGAACCAGCAAGACCTTGACTCAAATCCTAGTTTCAGCCCATATTAGCTCTGTGACTATGAGGAAATTCTTTTGTGATGCTCTGTTGGGAATTGTCCCTGTTTTTCACGAGTTTTCTTGTGAAGATTAGATGAGTTACCATAGTATTAATAAATCCCGGGCACAACAGCTGGTACTTAAGAAGGGCTTAATCTCTAAGAATAGGAAAGACCACATTCATTCCAGGCTCTGTAGACAGCCAGACAATTAAAAACAAAGAAGCAGAGATTTGATAAGAAATGAATGAAAGGTTCGTTATCCGTGCTGGGATTTCCTAGTTCTTCAAATGAATGTAGGAAGCTTTAGCCTTTAGATAAACTTAGAATCCTTGCCTGGCACCAAGTCACAGCCTGGAGCTGACACAGCGAGCTGCTCCAGCTCCAGTCCTGCAAAAAAACGAGTGTTCCGTCAAACCTCTGCTGCTTTGCATATGTGTGTGCAGTTCTGCTGTAGCGTTCAAGTTCCAGGTGGTCGTACTGAGCTATTTCCATATGTTTACATAAACTGCTCTCCGGAATTTGGAATGGAGCTGTTGGACCATTCATGCTTTTGTCTTGTCTCCATTTTGGAATCTAGCATCTCTTTTCCTCTCGAAATCTCTAGTCCTAGATTGATTATTGCTTTGACCTTGATTAGGTGAGTAACAAATTCGAGAGATGAGGAAGTAGTAACTTAGAAGTGTTCTGAGCCTCACTGGAGACCAGCTGGATGGAAACTTTTAGTCCGGGTCTGGCGTAGGGACATCCTCGGAATGCGGTGCTTCATTTCCCCACCTGAGGTTTCCTTCCACGAGGGAAAGCTTAGGGAGTATAACGTTCCTGCCTCCGTGCCCTTTGTCTAACTGCTTGCTTTGTTCAAAATCAAGATGGAGAGAAAAAGTGCTATTTATTGTCTTCCTTCAAATACTTTATCACTCTTGGCTGTTCACGGTCTAGCTTTCGCCCTGTACTCTGAAACAATCCACCTCAGGGTCTACAGAAGTGTTGGGGCCACTTATATATTAAATGGAATATAATAACATAAGGATGGGGTAGAAGAAGAAACGGGGCATCTACCTATATTGAGTGTATCTGTGTTCATGATTTCCCACGATCATGGACCCATTTATATAAACTGGACTCATTTATATTGAAAATAACTGCACCAAACCGAAGTAGATCAGAACCCATATGCTCCTGATGGTTAATGCATTCTGTTAAAGTGGGTTCAAAATCCACTATGCTTAGTTAGCTCCATAGAAGCGAAAACCTCTTCTGAGAAGTCGTAGACTTAGGAGGCTGTCTCACAAATCCATTATACTGGTCACAGGGGAAACCTCATGAAATTGTGTAAATGGATCCATACAAATCCATTCCCACGAGAAGGAATGCAGTTCAAAGTGATGTCCCGTGTATAATAAAAATAGAACTGGGCTTCCCTGGTGGCGCAGGGGTTGAGAATCTGCCTGCCAATGCAGGGGACACGGGTTCGAGCCCTGGTCTGGGAAGATCCCACATGCCGCAGAGTGGCTAGGCCCGTGAGCCACAATTACTGAGCCTGCGCGTCTGCAGCCTGTGCCCCGCAACAAGAGAGGCCGCGATAGTGAGAGGCCCGCGCACCGCGATGAAGAGTGGCCCCCGCTTGCCGCAACTAGAGAAAGCCCTTGCACAGAAATGAAGACCAAACACAGCCATAAATAAACAAACAAATAAATAAATAAATAAAATTAAAAAAAAAATAGAACTGATCACGGTATTGACTGTATCCAATGTAACAGCCATAACAGTTTGCAGACACCAGTATTATGAAGGAGAAGATTTATTTATTTATTTATTAAGAAAATATTTATTGCTTATTTTCTGCAGAGGTAGGTGCTCTGGTAGAAATGGATGAACACAAGGTGAGATCCCCAATGATGCTTAGCTACCAGGACGTAGTATGAGTAACATGGGAGATTAACTAGACAAGTAGATACAAAAAGTACCAAAATGGAGGAATAGATGGTAAATGCTAGGAAAGTTCTTTGAGGGCTGGCATGGTTAATGGGAGTTCAGAGAAGAGATGAGTAGGGTCTTAGTAGTGAGGTGGGAGCAGTGATGAGGGAAAGTGAAGGTGGGAAACAGTGCCTTGGCCACAGGTACAGCATGGGCAGAAGTTGTAGGATGAAAATTACCTGGAGTTCTTACTGTGGGCGGACTACCCTCGACGGCGATGGTTTTGTTAAGACTGAGTGAGCGATCAGGTGAGAGCAATGCGTGGCGACCAGATGGTAGAGTGGCTTGAAAGCTGCATTGAAAGGGTTCGGACTTTACCCTGTAGATAATGCAGAGTCCTTGAGGATTGTTAAAAGGGGGAGAGGTATGATTAAAATATACAGATTTTTAGATGAAAATATATATATATACCATACAGCATAGGCTGATGAGAGAGAACCTGGAGAGAGAGAAACTGTTAAGTGGATAATGGATTTGTTGAAACAGCAGGATATTAACTAGAATGGTTGTAGAGGCTTGGGGAAGGTAGCAAGGGTACTAGCAATAGAATGGAAGCATAGTTGTTAGGACTTAATGATGGCTTAGATATGAGGAAGCAAAGGGTGGAAAGTTAGACCTGACAAAGCTTTCAGATGAGATGTCTGAGAAAGTGGCAGTAGAGACTTACCGCCATGGGAAGCTCGACTGGGAAAATTTCAGTTCAAGTAGATGGTGCATACATTGGTCACTGCTCACCTGCCATCACCCTGCTTGGCCAAAGGCACAAAGGCCTTTCTCTTGCAGACTCAGCCCTGCCCAGGTGCTGCACCACTGAGAACCCAGACTCAAGCTCCACTCAAGCCCCTGCCATTGTCTGCTAGTCTCACGGTCACTCCCAGTGTCCAGGTCACCTAGAATCAGAATTTGATGTTTCTATTCCACGTCTGCATTGGGTCTAGGACACACTCCTGAGACCATTCACTTCAATGACCTTTTGTCACGTTCCTGCTACCTTTTATCCCAGGGCTACATCTTGCTTCTGGCTTATTCTGCCTCACTTGGATTTACCACCTTGGTTTATCATTCTGTTTTCTTCCTGATACTAAGAACTGCTGCCACTCAACCCTCTGTTCCCAACTGAATCAGACCCCTTAACGATGGATGCCAGTTTGGGATGGATTTGAGTTTGCAGTCGTGGTCCTTCTCCTTCTCCAGAGATGATTAGCTTGTCTTTCTTGACTGGCCCATCAGTCTTTGGTATCAGAACAAACCCACTGCTTGGTGCCTTGGAACTCTCGTGAGATGAGTGACTATGGCTATTCCCTTAGTGATGGTTAATGATGAAAGTGTGATACACAATTAAAAATGTCAAGGAGGTAGTTCAGCCTAAAATATTGAAGCTGACACAGGAGGTCAGGATTAGACATCCAGATTTTGGAGTTATCTCCATG